>NC_051847.1:113807044-113900322 GCF_002237135.1 Teleopsis dalmanni | reverse complement strand
GTAATGATACAATGTATGCCATTCGAACCGTGCCGTCAATGATTGTAAGTCCTGTTTCAGTATCTTCTACTGGTACTAACAATACGACAGTGGTCTCAGCAGGTAGATGTGCTACATCTATAGAAAGTCCTGAGAAACGTATTATCATAGCGAGGTTTGTTAATCAATTTTGTACACATAATTTTATCCAATACGTTTTATTGTTTATTTTTAAATAGCACACATCCCTCAAGTACTTATAAGATGCAAAATATTGGCATCAACAACACTAACAGAACAGTGACACCTATTAGTCATATTTCAAATAATGCCATAGTTCCACCACAACGTTTAGCATACAACCATCATCACCTCCAACCACAGCAATCTATTAGTATGATCCAAAATCACCAGTCGCAACAATCTCAATGCGATGAAACAGCTTTAGACCTTAGCGAATGGACCAATACACGAGTATTAGCAAAATTAGGCAGTTACTATGCCTCTGGCGAAATACGTCAACCTGCATCTGATGCAACAACTCCAACAAATTCAGTTTTGGTTGAATTTGATGCGCCTGAAAATTGTACGCAACTTTACACAGAAGTGTTAACAAATGGTCGGTTTAATGTGATATCGGACGCTAGTCCACCAGCTGCAGATGTAAGTAAATAATGAAATATTATCACACAAGATGTCTATAACATTCTCTAATGTATAATTTCAATATATTTTCTTATTTTTTGATGTTTTATTTTTTTAGATTGTGTTAGACACACGAGTCTGTGTACGCACTCAAATGGAAGGTCGATCTGGTTTTGTGTTTGTGGAAGGTTCAGTAACGGATATAAATATGAATACAAAACAAATTACAGTACAAATTGGCAGTACAGATACAACGCAAATTGTAAGCAAATTAAAACTGCATTAAAATATGCATTTTAATAAAACTACAAATAATCATTTAAAACTGTGTTTAATTTTAGTTAAAAACTGTTAAACGTGCAGATTTACGTTTATTGAGACCACCTTGGTGGGATGAACTTATCGATGTGTCACTACAAACACACATAGTTCCACCATCAACACAAGCAACAATTAAACCACAAACTATTCAGGCAACACATACACAACCGCAACGAATTATCGCAAAAACATCTGCTTCGACTGGTAGTCATATATTAGTCAGTGGAGACGCTAATATTATTTATGCACCTACAAATAAAGGTCCACATCAACTAACATATGTGACTGCAAGATATGATGGAAAAATTCCTGGCCACCAAACGCCTACAAATGCTAATACACATATTCAGCATGTTGTGCCGTCATTAGCGGCACAAAAACAAGAAGATTATTATCGTACAACAGCTACTTCGCCGTTTCAAAATTCAAATAATAACACGCTACAAGCATTGGTTGTTAATGCCAGTTCTTCAACGAGTTCAACGAATATTGAAAACTGTTCTGGCAATGGAAATGGTAATGGAAATGGAAATAGTACGAATGTGCCAGAAATAATTATATCTCAACAACAAATTATGCATGCAGGTTCAGCACAATCAATTAGCAATAGTCACAATACCAATTGCCTGCCATCACAAATACACAAGATCTCTCATTCACCATCAGATGATATGCATCGAAGACAAAGATCATACGATGATTATGAATCGGATGATGAATTAAAACGTGTTGATATTGGCAGTTATGCTATAAACGATGCTGATCCTGAAAAATTATCGGGAGGCAGTAAACGTAGTAGCATGCAAAGTCGTGGCAGTACATCCAGTTTAATCGATCAGAGGCTCACTCCAAGATCTCATCCAGCAACTCCAAGGTATTAATCTGGATTGAAATTTGTGTAATCAGTTTTAAGTAAAAAGCTAACAATAGTATTTAACAATCATCATCATCATCATTTGTGATTTTTAATTTATAAGTATTTATGTTTAATTGACTGTATGTTATTAAATTACTATTATTAAAGATTGAAAGTGTTAGTGTCAAATAACTTAAGTCTACATAGTATTGATTATAGATGTTTTACCTTTGTTTGTTTACAAATAGATACACGTTAAAATGAATTCGAAATTACTTTTATGTAGTAATCATTGTAAATTTTTTTACTTAGAAATTTTTCTATAAAATATATATGTATATTCTATAAATATCGGATACTAATGATTTAATATTATTGATTTAACCAGATCTCAAGCGACTACACCACATCGCTTTAAAAAGGGCGATATCGTACAGTCTGAATCCGGTGTTCGCAAAAAATTTAATGGTAAGCAATGGCGTCGGCTATGTTCGTTGTGTTCAAAAGAGTCTCAACGACGTGGCTTTTGCTCACGCCATTTAAATCAAAAGGGAAATACTGCATTACGTTCTACTGGACCAAGTCGTTTCCCAAGGTAACTGCGTTTATATTTATATAATTTTATCTAACATTTCTTATAATTAATTTTTAACCTAATTTAAATTAATTTTTACTTGGTTTATTAAATTAATCAATAAAGTTAATTTCTCCTTTTTTTAGTGATATAAGTAGTCGCTCTAGTAGCAAAACCCAAGTTGACGAAGATACCTCACGTGATTCGGAAACGTCACCCAACTATCGTGTCACAGATCGTTTTGATCAGGAGGAAAGAGATGTAGCTAATATGTTAGGTATGACTACATATGATTATTTAAAAAAAATTAATAATAATATATTATAATAAGTTTAATTTAGTATCTAATTTTAAGCGCAATATAACACAAGAAACAATCTATTAATATTGGTTAAATTTGTTCTTAAAACTATATTTCAAAAATAATAACAAATCGAAGAAATGTATATTACTATACAAAAATTATTATGTCCATAAAACCTTGAAATTTCATGTAATTTTCAGACAAAAATTATATCCATAAAAATACCTGCTTTGCAAATTATATGGATTAACTTTAAAAATGTAACTAACTCATTCTTTATTCATACATAAAATCACAAAGAAAATGTATACATATATACATACATACATACATACATACATACTAAGAACAAAAATACTCTAATGATAAAATCAAAAACTAAGAAAATTATTACTCATGTTTTCATTAAGAAATAATTTATATTGCTTACTGTTTACTGCTCACTCAACTGAGTGTTTTCATTGAAACGCACTTTTTACCTGCTTTACATTCTGCCTCTGCTATAGTAGTATAGTAGTTTCTTCACACGTGATAAACGCAACGCATTGAATTACCTGCAGAATGGAAAGGAAATATTAATGCTTACCGATTTGTAATCCAAACCAAGTGCAGCAAAATTTAGTTTAAAGAATGAAAACGAAAAGAAAAAGACGATGACAGCAATCCGTAATTGTCAAACTGTACAATTGCATAAATAGAAAAGCACATACTTGAAAAGATTGGCTTGACTTGACTATAGAATTCGACAGAGTCTGTAAAATAAATAATATATTTTATAAACTATTTCTATAAAATTGACTTAATTTATTAATATAAAAACATAAAAACATAAACAAAATAAAAATTTAAACATTTGAACATTTTGAAATGAATGTGTTTCAAGACTACGACCTTGGCGCGAAATTATACGTACAATGTTTATGTAAACTAAACAAAATTATAATTAAAGAAATGACTTACTCTATAAAAATATATTTTTCAGTGTCGCTGAGCAGTTCGCGGTCGGCTACACCATCGTACTCCTCACCCGTTAATCATGGCACATCTCCTATGAACGTGAATCATTCTCCAGTACCTGTATCAAATCGACAAAACTTTTTTACACCGATTGGTGGTGGACCAGTCGCTACTGCAGACCCACATACAACAAAATGGAAAAATACACCTAGTCCAGTATTATATAATGTGGGGTTTCCACAAGTAATACGTCCAGAGTCAGTTCGTGCTCAGGGCGCAGGTGCAACACAAACGGCCACTATTGTCTCCTCAATTCCGCCGCCACAAACAGCACCAGTATCAATGGTAGTACATAATCAACATGTTCCTCCTCCTCCTACGCAGATGATACAACCACCACCAGCGCCCCCACCAACTCATCATATCATGACACATCATCATCCACACCAACAAACTTCGCCGGGTCCACCATTACCACCTCCTAGTGTAGTAATGCCTTCAGCAACAAATTCAGTTGGCCATGCAACAAGTGTAATACGTATTTCACCTGCAGCTGCTACAACAATGAACAACATCAACTCATCAACAACTACTGCTGTTACTGCAACTAGTACACAATCTTTTCATCCTGTTATAGTGGATGCTACACAATTGGTACCATTGTTGCCACAACAGCAAGCCTTGCATTTACAACACCAACAACAATCGAATATTCAAGTAGCGCATACACAAGCCTCTTTAACTACTAATACAGGAAACCAAATTTCTACATCTACTTCAGTTGGCATAATACCAGCTGCTCATCAACAAACGCAACATCAACCGCCACCAATGCCAGAAAAACCAATTTCAAAAAACGGTAAGTACTACTAAAGTATCACTCATATTCTTATATGTATTTATATCAGTTTTATTATTAACTATTTTTATGTTGCTCTGCTCTAATTTTAGGATTTAATCCGGGGTCGATATACCATTGGCACACGTTACTGCCCCATATAAACCAATCTCCCGTTAAAACACAGCCATTAACAAACTTCTCAATTGCTGGCATCGTACCACCAACTGTAGATACGCCAACAATTAACAATACATGCAGTCATAATATTAATAACCATCAAAATAAATTGAATTCGCTGGAATCTCCCCCAAACCCTGTAAATTGTGCCACAAATGAAACAAGTAGAAACAATATTGCAGAAACTATATCGATCACTATACAAGAGGAAACAGACGAACAATTAGACGATGATGTATTCGAGCCCTCAATAAATAATACTCCTGCTGGAAGTATTATACCAGCTGCTACAGTCGCTCAAGTAAAGCAAAATCACAAACGTTCAACTAATGAAACCTATCGCATGACCAACTTTAGCACATCATCATCATCTAATGAAAATAGTCGAAAAATTGATGAACGTATAGAACGTATAGATATAGAACCAACAAATTCTATGGGAAGTACAACTGCAACAGCAACTGCAACTGCAGCAGCTCAGGCTGCTGCTAAACGACGTTCGCAATCGCTGAGTTCTGCTGGTGGTATGGGTGCAACTGGGAAAGAACCAATGAGTCCGATTACAAAGGTACATTTGATTTTTTTTAATGTTCTATAAAATATATATAATCTTTGTTTTTGTTTATCTTTAAAAACTTAGAACAAGATACGTAGACCTATGAACGCTTTTATGATTTTTTCTAAAAAACATCGAACATTAGTACATGCTAAACATCCAAATCAGGATAATCGTACTGTTAGCAAAATATTAGGAGAATGGTGGTATGCACTTAAGCCTGAAGAAAAAGCTAAATATCATGAATTAGCTAGTTCTGTCAAAGACGCTCATTTCAAATTGCATCCAGACTGGAAATGGTGCTCAAAAGACAGGCGCAAATCATCTAGTTCAGGAAAAAATACGATGTGTGAAATAAATGGTAAACAACGTAATGACTCAAGTGATGGAATGGACATCACTGAACAAGATCAAAATGCAAATATAATGAATAATATTGATGGTCCCTCAATAGATACACAAACTGATATCATACCGTTAACTATCGCAAATTATATTTCTACGATTGATGAAAGCTCAACACCAACAGTATGCAACGCGAATGCAAATGATGTTGTTAAAATTAAATTGGAACCCGAAAAAGATGACTCACAAACTGAGAATGAAATGGTAGCTATTTACTGCATAGGAAAATTCAAACCATTTTCATAACTATATTATTTATTTTTGTTTTTTTTTTATTTTATTTTAAAGTCTGTTCCTATTGAAGAAAATAAAAATAATAATAATAGTAGCAATAACAACACAAGTCAGCACGATGATGGCAAACAAATAGATTTAAAATGTCAAGAACGCGTTGCTGATTCCGATATTGAGGATGCGGCCTTTGATTATAGGAAACCAACTCTAGCCAGTAGTGATTGTGTACAAAAAGATGATCAAAATAAGTCTGAGAAGGTAAAAAAAGAAATATTATTCTTATATATGTGTACAAATAAACAATTTCTTAAAATTTTTGCTTACACAGAATGGAAATGATTTTTTTGATAATGCTGTCCAAACAGTCATTTCTAGTAGTGATCATATCAATACAACAATGACATCAAGTAATACTACTACGAGTAGTAGTACTGTTAACGCAGTTAATAGTGGTAATGAGCGCGATATAACGTTAAAGCCAAAGCCAATTAAAGCAAATCGGCATACTATTGAGAACAGCATCCTTAGCTATCAACAAATACCGATGTATTCTTTCAACAGCCCCAAGAATCCAATTGGTGTTACACCGTTTCAACCCACAGGCGAGCACCATGCAAAAGTCGAAATTTGTAATTTAAGAGAAATTAGAAATCAGAATTTGAATTTCGATTTTTATTTTTAATATGAATTATTTGTATTAAACACATTTTTTAATTATATCTATATATTCATATCATAGGTGGTGCTTTTAAAACAATGCCAATAAGTCCAAAAAGTACAAAAGTAGATGAAACACAACCAGCACATATTAAGCATGAAGATGCAACAAACAATATTAAACAGGAACCCCCGTCGCCTTATCAACTGAACGGTAATTGTAGCAACATTTTTACTTTTAATGTGCCAACAGCAACAGTTCCAAGTCAAAAACAATCACATCATCAATTTCATCCTTATTCTCTGAGAAGTCCCACAGATTGTAGAGGTTAGTATTTATAACTAATTTATATAAATTTAAACTGATTTATTTTAAGTTGCGTGTATTGTATCAAGCACAATAAAATAAATACCATATATAATTCGGATAAATTCAATATATTCATCAACCGTCTATGGTTGGTTAATAATTTTAGCAATTCTTATTAGTTTTACTTTTTTAAACTTTATAAAACTTAAGTGCTTATAACTAGTAAAATAAACCCTGAAACACAGACTTTAATCATTTATATTTTTCTTACTTTAAACTATATATGCTTTTTATTATTTTATATAAAATTGTACAATCATTTAAACTAATATATGCTCATTACCATTTTATCATTGCATTATTGTAATTCTTAATAATTTTGGGTTCAACATAAAGCTCATAAATCATAAACTTTTCTTTCTCTCTATAATGCTAACGTATATCTTCGATATGATCATCTATTAAATCATTACTCATAATTATCTACTAATTACTTAAACAAAAATTAAAAATAAATAAAAGATGCAATAAATGAGCAAGTATATGTTAAATCAGACGTAGAAAATAACTGTTATGATAAAGCCGCTGAAAACGATGATGAATTGTATGAAGATTATGACACAGAGACCGACTATGATGACATTAAATTTCACAACAAACGTATAACTGAGACAAAATCATGTATTACGAATTTAGTTATGAAAACTTTAACACCAAATTGTACAAAAGATAATACAATACAATCCGACCAATCGACTGGTGTAAAACGCAAGCAATTTACTATCGTACGTTCTTTGACGCCACAACACATTTCTTCACATAAACAATTGAAACATTTACATATACGGCGTGTTGAAACACCACCAACTGTAATAACGCGAGTTCCCACTCCATTTGCACCAGATAAAATCATATCAGACCACTCTCAACAACACAAATCAACAAATCACATAACAATCATTAGAACATTATCAACCCCTCCTCCATTATTTTTTAATAAAATAAAAAAACAATCATCAACCACATCAGCATGTGAATCAGCATTATCCCCTTCATCATTATCATCATTATCATCATTATCGTCATCATTGCAATCAACAACACTTCAAAAAACTTTGAAAAAAGATGAAAAAGTTATTAAATTTCAATCCTACTCCTCTGTAACTGCTACCGGTACAAATACAACCAACACAACGCCAATTGTACAAAAATTGTTGACAATAAAAAATGATGACATAAATCATAAAGATGACACAAATAAAGCTACCGGAAGGGCTGCTATATTATATGACGCTTTAGTATTGGATACGTTACATGGCACCAACATTGATGATGAGAGCAATGACAACGAACATAAAAAAGACCACCCAAAGAAACAACATATATTAACTATAGATCAGCATCAGTTTCAACAGCAACAAGCGCAACAAACACAACAACCACAGACACAGACAATGCTATTAATAACTGACGGCAATAGTTACAATCAACATCAACAGCAAAGTATAGCACAACAATTGCTACATAACAAAATAAGAAAATTTAATATAAATCCAACAGAAAAAAATTTGATATCCTCAACATCAACAAATGCTGCCCAAGCTTATTGTGTTGTCTCTAACAGCAACAATCATTATAACAACAATGTAAATGTGAAGTGTACCACATCATCCGCATCATCGACAAATACATTGCGTCCTTTGTCATTTATCAGTGTTAATTCATGTAATAAAATTACATTGGCAGGAAATGCTCGCATCCTCGCTGCCAATGCAGTTACCCCTAATAATACCAATTCAAGCACAGGTGCTGGATTAGGAGTAGGCGCAAATACAGTAACGGTTTTGAACGCTGTAACTCAATCAGCTGCTGTTGCTGTTGCTGCTACTGCTACTACTACTACTACTACTACTAACAATCTAAAAAATATTAATCATAAGATTAATAATAACAACAACCTAACCATAAACACTAATTCAAATGAAAATAATACTAAAAGTAATATAGTAACTAATACTAATTGTATGAAAAAAGATTTAACGATAACAACTCAAAATGCCACTGTTGCTGGCTCTTCGATTTTATTAATTAATTCAAATGTTGCCACTGTTGTTAATTCCTCATCAGGTACTACATCAGATGGTCCAGCAGTACCATCATCTTCTGCTGCACCGGCTACAACGGGATTAAGCTCATCTATAAGCAACACTGCTCTCAGTGCAAACAATTGTGTACCAACTACACCCACATCGGCTTCTTCGACAGCACAGATATTAACTACTTCAGGCAGTATTAACAACAATAATGGACAAAAGCAAATACTTTTTGCTGTTAATAATATGGTACACCACCAGGTATGAATTAAATGGATACCTTGCACATTATATGCATATTTTTATTAATTACTTGATTTTAATTGAATTAAATATATATATATATACATATATATATGTATATATATTAGTATATGTGTGTATAATAATAGTAATTCACATGTTAACAATAATATATCAAAATATATATATATATATTTTTTAGTACACAATTTTACCAATGCACCAACAACAAACAGCCCAAGCACACGCAGAATCCGCTAGTCCTATCAAACCTACAGCTATTAAGTATTTATTGAAAAAAAGTAATGTCCAAACTGATGTTAATAGTACTGGTATAAATAGTGGTATACTACAACAGCCGATACAGAATTCTATTATTTTACACAATTATTCACAAGGTTTGTTAATGTCACTTATGTTACATAGACTTACATAGAAATTTGTTGATATTTTTTGCTCAATGTTTCTTTTTTATTAGAATCAACACCCCTATCTCCAATATATAAATCTCTCCCATCAACACCAAAGTCAGCCTCTTACCAATTAAATGTACCAGATTCAGCAGGTAAACGTAGTTCTGATGGTAATTCATCAACTTATGGTGGTGACGATGAACATGAAATCGGAGAAGGTCAACAATTTATATTAGCACCCACCCCGGCACAATTAGGTTGTGCACCATTACAACGCAGAAAGAATATGTGTAAGTACTTGGCTGTCAATAAATAGTTCAAAAGTACTAATAAATCTTAAATTGTAGCCGGTAGCAGTATAGGTTCGTTAAAAAATGAGTCTAGTTCAAATTCGTTTGCTACAAATACAATTATTGGAAATTCAAATAAGAAATTAAATTCTCCCATCATTGATTCTTCTTCCCCAATAATTGGCAATGTAAACACAACAGCTTGCCTAACAACAGGTTTGCCAACGCCTACATCTTCAACAGCGACTCCAAGCAGTGATGAACAAATGCCACTAACTCCAACAGCTGTGATTAATACAAATCCCAAATCACCTACTAAGACTGTGACAGTCAAAAAGAAAAACGATGATATGGAAAAGTAATTTCGAAATAATATATATTTGGCCTATGAAATAAAATAATTATAATAATTTTTTTTTTAAAGTAGTGTCCTAAAACAGGTAGACTTCGAAAAGAAATATCAAGCTTTGCCGCAGTTTAAACCTGAAGATTGTCAATCACCAAGCGCTATTATAGTACCCTCTTCACCTCGCGTATACGGTACCAATTACCGAAAAAAAAATATGGTTCCGCCTGTACAAAAATTACGTGAGTATTATTTTGAAATACAATATATAACAAATTTAATATCAATATTGTTTTGTTATTATTTTTTATCAACAGATAGCGAAGATGAGTCAACCGATGAAACAACAGTTTCAATACCTACACCCACACAACGTTTCTTCGGTCCCGATTTTAATATTGATCAACTAAGAGGTATTCATTCAAAGTTCATTTGAAATTGAATAAATTTCAATCTTATAAATATTGTGTCTTTCTATTAAAGAGCTAGAAAATTCTGATCAAACTGGACGTTCTCCACGTACACCTCAAACACCTCTGCAAAGTGCTCGCTCTGATGCTAGTGAAAAGGGTCATCGTAAGGTACTTGAACAACGTCGTAAATTAGTTTTGCAATTATTTGATGAACATGGAATGTTTCCTACAGCTCAAGCCACTATTGCTTTTCAAGTTAGTTATTATAAAGAAATATATAAGTAAATAGAAACATTTAATTAATATATAATAAAATACATATTTTTAGACAAAGCACATTGATGTTTTCCCACGAAAACAAGATTTGCAACTTAAAATTCGTGAGGTCCGTCAAAAACATATGGGGCAATCTGGCTTTACACCCCATTCAGCTGGTCCTGTTACACCATCTGAAGGAAATACAGCAAATGTTTCTAGCGGATATTCTAGTGCAAGCGGAGGAAGTAATGCAGGTAAATTTTATATAAACGAGTTTTTACATTAAAAAACAAAAAAAAAACATATTTTAGTGTGTAAAAAGTGTTCCACATCTTTTTTAATGTTTTTGATTTTTTTTAACATTTTTTTATTTACATATCTATATATATGTGTATATGTATGTATATGTATGTATATGTATGTATATGTATATATAATGATCAACCTCCGAAGGGATCATGTTAATATAACATAATTATATTAATTATATAGTGTAATTAATGTAGTTTCTAAATATAGGTTTTTAACTAGTTGATTATTTTGTAATAGGATACACTAATTATTCAAATCTTAAATCTCTTACTATTGTCTTAAGGTTAATTATTAAATATATTATTATTAAATTTTATTTATTATTAGAAATTATTTTTATCATTTTATTAGTAAATAACTGCTAATAATATTTTTTGTGTATTCTAAAATAAAATTAAAAATAATTATTTTTAGTTAGTTTTGATTTTTTTTCTAAGTATTTAAGTATTTGTGTTGCTAAAATACGGCATTGCTCTGTAAGTTTTTTACTTTTGCTATTAATCTAAAGGAAGGTTTTTAAATCATTGTTAATTATATCTTTGGTAAAGTTTGACGCAGAATCATCCAAACTGTTTAGATGAAAGATTTTTAAGGTATTGCAAATTTTTAAGTTGATGGTTTAAGTTTGTTAGAGAGAAACGATCTTTCACGATCTTTGTTATTTGTTGTTTTCATCTTCCGCATGCATAGAACAAATGTTTAGTAATTAGTGTTTGCAATACTCTAATGCAAACAAAAAAAAAACATAAAATTGCAATAAAAAATTTTATTGTTTATTTATTTTAATATATACATATGTGAGGTTAGTTGAGCTGTACTTATGTTTGTGTCCTTCTATAACACATTTTTTTGTTATTAGAATGTGTCTGTGCAATCATGAACATGAATTATGACCCCCGGCAGAATGTTCAATCATGAACATGAATTATTTCGTTATGACCTTCGGCAGAATGTTCAATCATGATCATGAATTTATATATTTAATTATTATAGTTTATTATTATAAGTCCATTATCACCTAAATTCTTAGAAATAGTAACATTTTTGAGCATCCGTATCTAAATTATTAAAATAAAATATATTCATAAAAACAATAGGAGGAAAATCCCTAGTGTTGGGACTTCCGTCCTTTTTTAACTTTTTTTTACAAACAATAACAAAATGTAATACACTCCATTAAAATCATATTATTTTAACTTTAATGTAAAAATTAGTCTTAAGATAATTTTGTATAAAAACAGAACATTGTTTTTAAATAAAATGAGTAACTACAAAATACTCAATCAGTGTACATCAATAATATAACAGTACAGTGTCTCTCAAACTGCTTCGCATCTCGATACAAACTGAAGTCTTACTCTAATATTCTTAAGTTTTGCCGTGTTTATAGTATTGTTACGAATTTGCCTTTTGCAATTCAATTCTGATAATCTCGTTCATCTCACTGGATTGTCAATAACTCTACAAATGCCAAAAATAACTGAAAGTCAAACTCGAACTCGAATTTTCAAACTCAAACTACTCCACTCACAAACTTAATTACTTTTTCTGAAAGAAATATCTGACATTAGTTTTTCTTATTCCTGTCAGAGGTATTTATTGAGGCTTTCATAACATATATATGGCAGTTTTCTTCATAACGTATGTTATGCATAACGCTTTTGTTAAAAAAACATATTTCAAAAGCAAAGCTGACAGTGAAAACCCAAGAGTTTCCGATTTCACGGAAACTTTATAGCAATATAAGAAAGATTGATTTTAAACTTAAAAATTTTTAAATAAACACTACCAACAACCCCTTATTTGTATAATCAATATAAAGATTACATATATTGTTTAACGGTAGATGTCGTATGTAGGTATCAGTAATTTCTATTATTGTAATCAATTTTAAAAGGGTACATCTTTATATCGAAAAGTAAATAATATCGGCATATAGAGTAAGGGACTTGCCCAAAATAATAGGGAGGAAAGATACCCCTTCCTTGAATTAGGAAGGGGTGTAAGATAAGGAAAGAGAAAAAAGGAAGTTCGTTTGGAAATAAGAGACTGAGGAGAGCGTGGCTGAGTTTATACTAGTTTCGATTGAAGTAAAGTTACCTTTGCACTTCCTTGGGAAGAAACCATAAATCAACCGTGCAATCAGTCGACAGTTGGTAAACAAATCGAATGTAATATATTTTATTTTTAAAAATTTTACAGATTTCGTTTGTAGGTCGATTTTGTTATAGATGGTTCCATATTTACACCAAAATAAATTTGATGTGGAATTAAGTTACTTTTAGCTCCATTTAACGTTAAAGAGTTATTTGAATAGTTTAAATATAAAACAGAAATATATATATATTGATATGAACTGTAATAATCTAAGTAGTATCGTTTTTAGGCATTGAATCATAATTAATGTATTATGTTGAAATCAATAATAGTAATTCGTATAAAAAATTATTTAATCATTTTATTATCAATAGACATAACAGTATATATACACAAAACAAGTTTTAATGATTCGATTATTGAATTATGTATTCTTTATTTATTTTGAACTAAATTTTGTATTTTTGATGTAAAACATTGTAAAGATGTTTTTCAATTTTATTTCAACACAGGTGTACAAGGAATAACAGAACAACAACAACAATAAGCAACTCTGTTATCATTATACTAACCGAAAATCAGAAGACAACAATAACATAACACAATCATTTTTTCAACAAACTGGAAAAATCTGAAGATATGCACAATTATATTATGTTCATTACGAAACCCAATATATTTTGAAATATAACCCATGACCCATTAAGAACGAAATAATAAATAATAAATAATATGCATTTAATGCATATATGTATGAAAATTGTTAAATAAAACAGCAATTGTAAAAAATTTTAAAATTATTTTATGAATTTTTAAGGATATTGCACATCTATTACCATAAGAAAATTCACATAAATAAATTTGTAATTTGAAAATATTATTAAGCACTCCACAGTTAAAGCAAAAAGAATGTTGAAGCGATTAAGTTTGATAAAAAAAAAACAAAACTAAAATTATTGAATAAAAAAAAATTTGTAAATTTTAAAATCTGCAAATTTTTATATATGTCTGAACTTTTCTAATATGCGTATGAAGTTGTAAACTAATAAAATGAATTCTTTAAAACAAACGTAATTTATTAAACCGAAAACAATCTTATACTAATTTAATATAATATAAGATGTTACAAAACTTTTTATTTTATAGAAAAAACAATAGAAAAAATGGAATATATGTATATATATGTAGAAAAGGAAGATATTTTAAATTGAAATCGAAATTGATTGTAATATGTATATTAAATTAACATGTGAACTGAGAATTTCGAACATAAAACTTAAACAAAAGAATCAGATATATTAACGTTGTTATTTATATTGTAAAAATATTAATAAAATGCCATATATTTAATTATTATATACGTTTATGAATGCCCTATATTCTCTAATACCTTTCTGGTATTTTGTGTATCAAAAAAAATTTTTTTTAATTTTTGTAAGAATATATGGAAAAAAATTTGATTTTAATATGTCCTGTATTTCGTTTGAATTTTTTAAAAAAGATTTTATTTTTTTAAATTATTAATATATTTTTATAGAACTTAGAAGGTTTTAATTTGTTTTTTATATCATTTTATAATACTCTATAAACGCATCTGTAAATGTTATTTAGAACTACAACGGTTTCTATCTGTAACCATTCAAATGCAATATATAAACAAATTGTAATAAACAAATAAAATAAATTGTATATTCCCAGAAAGCATATTTATGAATTATTGTCTTCCACCTATGCTGCAATATTAAATATTGTTTAAATATTATCTTAATTTTGTTAAAGAAAAATGAAAACGGAAAATTAAATTATTGAAAAAGTTTATAATTTGTTTTATTTACTTTAAAGCCATTTAAATAATTATTTTATAACTTTTAGCGTGTGTATTATTGTTTCATGTTTTATTTAAAAGTGTGACAAGTCTGGTTGTATGAGTAGTGCCAAATATAGAGATATTCATCTATTGCATTATAGTGCACTAGAATTGCATTGCAATGCAGCGAAAACCACTTGCACTAATTTTCTGTATTTATTTCTGTAATTTATTTTATTAATCATAAACATTATTTAAGACTGTTGTAAATTTTTAATATATTTGATGTAATTAATTATAGTTATTGTTTTTAATGAATTTTTTATTTTTTTAATTAAGTTAGGATGTATCTTAAATCTATTGGAAATGTTTATGCTATCTCGATGAAATCGTATTTAAAATGTTATAAAAAAAAAGTCTCAAATATTTTTAGTGATCATAAATAATCTTAATTTCATTGTAGTTGCATATTGAAAAAAAAAATTACAAATTTTAAACAGTAAATATCTGCCAAACTGCATTTAAGTTGCAGGTATAAAAAGATACTTTATTTATAATTTAAAACGTTCCCATTAAGATTTTAAGTAATTTCTATAAAGTTTAAAATTGTAAAATAATATGCAAATATATATATGCAAGCATTACAGTTTTATAAATCAAAGAATGACAAAAAATGAAAAATGAAAATCATATATATAATCATTATGTAACTAAACAATTATAAATTTCATTTTAATCGCTTTAAATTGTAAATACTTAAACTTATGTATTAGCCTATAAACACAACTAAGTAATAAAAATCACTTGTCTTCTGATATTTTAAATATTCTTACAATTTTAAGTTAATACATTCATTCAATTTATTTTTTTTTATTAAAAGTATTTAATATATGTATAATTTTTTCAATTATATTTTTATAAATATAAAATTTTTATTAATGTGAAATCTGTTTCAGTTTATTGGGATTTATATATAGATTGCAATTTATTAAAGGCTGCAGTGGTTAAAGTTATATATTTAGGGAACTTAAAATTTGATGTAATTTTAAAATTTTTGTGTTACCGAGAGAATTTTATTTTGACTCGTTAAAATTACATCAAATTTAATGCATGCGCACCTGCTAGTATATATTTGTCTCCAACCCATTGCATCGGCAAGGTTCCTTAATATCGACCCAGATTACTTTCAATTACGTTCCAACCAGGCCGTCATCCCTTCATATTCCCAACAAATGCATTTATCTATCAACTTCCAAATGAACTTCAAATAGATAATATAGTATATGTATACGTATACGTATACGTATAAAAGAAATAAAAACTAAGGAATATGAATTCGAGAGAAAATTTTGTGTACAGTTGAGTTGATTGAGGACACAATGAAACTGAATGCGATGTACGTATTATGGCGAAATGAACTATCGAGTATTTGGGTTATGAAGAGCGCACTGCATTTCTTAATGTATTAGTAAAGAAGGTTAGCTTGCCCACAACTTCATTGGTTGAATATATGAAGTTTTGGTTAACTGTGATTAATAATTTTAATATACCGAACTGCAAGGAAAGCATTCCCCAATTTTTGTAAAGAAATCCATCACACTGCTAATGCATACCTTAACTTTAACACTCTTATCAATAATTCAATCAGTAGCATTTCTATTGAGAAGATATTTATACACTTTCAATATACAAACTAATTGAATACATTCGATGTTGTTTTTATCATTAAATTAGAAATATATTACTACTCAATAAGTAGTAATAAGAATGAAAAACATTCAAAAGTATAAAACATTTTGTTATATAATAACAGAAATTAAATATATATTTATTAGAAAATATATACAGAAGAAAACAGAAATTTAAAGGCTAATTAAATTCAGAATAAACTCAGTCAATAAAATTAAGTATCAAATTTATAAAATGAATGTAATAGTAACTGATATCTGTAAATTATGCAAAGAGTAAATCAAAACATTTATAGAATCCACTGTCATCATTACATCATTAGGGTTTTATCTAATCAAAAGCAGTTTTTAATTAAAACTGCTAATAAAAGAGATTGTGAGGATCATCAATGGCAAAACCTTCGTCCACGCTGAATAATATGCGCTTTTTTTCATTACACAATCATAAATACTGTGTTCGAGCTTTTCTAACAAATTCTAACAAATCCTAACAAATTTCCAAGTCTAAAAATCAATCTAAACAAAAAAAAATTCTCTTTAAAGGAATATGCTTCACGAAAGTATCTAAATTTATTAGTCTATATATAGATGTGGCTCTAAAGAGTTTTATACAGTTCACCGATGCAGCCTTTTCTTAATTAAACAAACTAACGGCTATAATTTATAGTATATGAGATATCGAATTGGAGAAATAATATATAAATCAATATATATAACTATACTCTATGCAGTCAAAATACATTTTTCGATGGTTTTCATGGTATTAACATTTTTCTCTCTTCTAAGAAACTTATAAATCACAATAATTTTATTGTATATATATGAGTTATATAGATTTAAAGATTTAAAACAATAAAATATTAAAATTAATTTTTTTGTTAAGATTTATTTTGATTCAAAAATAACAGTTTAAATTTAACTCGATCTAAAACTATTGTGCCAATTTGATAAATTATGTATAAATGTTTTATATTGTGTGCAGTATTTATAAATTAAACAATTTAATTTATGTAATAGAAAAAAATAAATCCACATAGTAGTAAATATTAACTATTATGTATAAAAATAAAATAAATAATGTTTTCGCATGAAGGTATTACATTTTACGAAACGGATTTAATTTGGAAGTAATTTGTAAATGCTTCTCTTAAATCTAACAAAAAAAAATTAAATACGTTAATAGAAGTTAATTTATATAAAAAAGCTAACACATTAATTAAAATAAGATTTGTTAAATACATACATGAATAATGCATCTAAATCAGTTTAAATATTAAAAATATTAAATATATATATGTATAGCTATTAAAAATGAAAAATATAATAGCAATGTATTTATCTACGGATAAGATACTTTCATTTAATTCGATACTGAAAAGAAAAAACAATATTAAAATCTTTTTACTTTTGTAGTGAAAACCCTACTATATCGTAATAATCTCAAAAGCATTTAAAAATGAAAAAGTAAAAAATTGTTAATTTCATCTGTACACAATATATATTTAGATGTAGTCGGTTACTATTTAAGATGAATTTACAACTAGCCAGAGAGACACTCGTTTCATAAAATCTATGATTTAAAACTTTATAATACGTACAAGAGGATGTGTCGTGATGAAATATGTGAAAGTTCTTACAAACTTTACTTAGTTAAGTCGCTTCGTAGGTTCTGTAGAAATGAAGATCCTGCAATTATGTCAATTTTCCTAATTAACGCAGGGCACTGGTATTAATCATTACTATAAATCATACACTGACTCTTTCATTTGTTCTTACAAGCGTTATATGTTAATTAGTATTTATACGGATATGAGGACATGACAAAAGGATTTTAAAAAGATTTTATATCAAAATTAAAACTTTCTTTAGAACTGAGATCTCTAAGTGAAAATGAACATAAAACAGAAAAATGTATATTCCTTTATTTACAACATTTAATGATTCAATTTCATTTTTATTTTTAGTTTTGCATCATTTTGCTTCACGCATGCTTATTACACTTCCCATCCCCATCCAACTAAAATCAGATTTATCGGATTTTAAAGCATTATAATTTTTTTTAATCAATTGAAAGTGTTTTTTTTTTTGGTCGATTGAGTCTATCTTTAACTTCCTCTTTGGAAGATCTGTTATATTTCGAATTTTGAAATTGAATTTATATTTCAAGAATTGAAAATCAACTAGCAATTAAGTAGATTAAATTAATGAAGAACACTCAGTATTCCTTTCCAAATTAATGCACATAATTCTAGCATGTTACCTTTTTAGCACAAATCTGATCTATGTTTCAAACTGAAACTATGGGCATAATTCAAATAGTTTTAGCTATTTCAAATCTGAAAGAATACATAAGATCAATTACATTAAGTAAAATAAGAGTTTTATATTTAATTCACGTTCGCATTGTCAGTCAAGCAATATGCAATTATATTGCATGCGAGTTTTAAATCGCATGAAATCGCGCTCCCTGCGTTAATATGGTAAAAAAATATAAAAACGGCATATTTAGATATTTATTTGTATAATTTCGTTTTATTACGCATAAAATATAAATGATGCATAAAAAACAATTTAAAATATAAAAAAACTATTCAGCATATTTTATTTTAGATAATGGTCAATTAGTGTTAAAACATGGAATTTTTTACATTTGGAATGTAAAATCATACCTACAATTTGATATATAGTTAATTTGTAAACAAAAAAAAATTACAACTTTTGGCAATTCTAAAAGTAATACAAAAAAGGAGTTTCGGATACAAAATTCTAAAAATCAGGTATTAAAATAGTTTTAAAAATTTTAATAAAATAATAAATAAATTTTGAATATGAAAACATAACTATCTTAACAAACATTATCATCATAAGTGCTTTTATCTAAAATGAAATAAATCTATAATAAAAAAAAAGAATATATATATGAAAAAATACAAATAAATTGAATATTTTGCAAAACTTTTGGAGCATTACATTTGAAAAAGAAAATATTTAACATATATACATATATTTAAGTAAATTATAAAAATAAAGAGTTATATTTTTTTATTTTTTAATTAAACTATATTTATATGATAAAAATTCACATATGTATTTATAGGTTTTTATTAACTCATAAAAATTTAAATTGTAAAAAACAACTTAATATGGTGAACCTAGGCAATTATATATAATACACATTCCTTTAAAACATAAAGATATATTCAGTTATTACATATTGTATTGTAATTATTATTGTTTGATTTCAGATTATATATTTTTATAACTAATCATCAAAACTTATTCATATTAAATCTGTTATTTTAAGTTCTTTCTACTATTCTCCTCCTCTTCGTCTTCCTCTTCCTACATCGCTAATAGATTATGATAACATAATCCATATCATAATGAATCCAGATCATAATGAAGCTATTAAAATATGTTCTCATTCATTAAGACGCACTGGACAATTAAATTAATCTACCATATGAAACAACCCAGTAAAGTTTTCCATCAATTCTAAAATTCGTTTATTTAGTGAACGAAAATAAAGAGCATATTACCCTAATGTTATGATCGTGTCCGAAGCACATAAACAAATTTTAAATATTTGAAAGTGATATGCCCGAAACACTTAAATGGTTTACTGCCGTATTTCCGCCATCTCATCTAAAGTTTTTGCTGCTTTCGTTAATGATTTTTTCACGAAGGTAGTGAATTTTTGTAGCAATCTTTTTAGTACAATGAACGCATAATTTCTATAATTTTATTGCACTCTAAACAATTTTTTTTTTTTTTGAGATGTTCCAGACCTTATTTAGAATAATGTTTAGGTAGTATTTTTTAATAAAAACATAAAACAATATAGTTTGCTTGGTATTGGATAGTTTATTTTCGTTCATTGACACTATTGGAATAAAGTACGCTGAATATTTATTTGACATTCACCTTATATGAGATATAGGAGATATATGAGAAGTACTTCACTAAACACCGCATAGAGAAGTCATTTCCCTACCAATGATATCAAAATTAATTAGAATTAGGTTCAAAAATGTTCTTCTATTATAATAGCTCAGCACATCTTTGAATGTAGTTGAGTTCATTACAGACAGTGAATTTGTTGAGGACTTACGACTATATAAGCAGGTCACATACCATAGTATGTTAGTTATATATACATTGTACAAGCAGTAATTGAATAGAATGGAACACCATTCTTTCCTAATTACCTTATTGCAACTAAAAGAAATGCTATTTAAGTCACAGTATCCAATGTTCATGCTCAAGTCTCTAATTTTATTCACACATAAATCACATTTGTAGAAACAAACCAAGTTTAGCTGAAATTTTAATTCTGTAAATTAAATGGAGTCTCATTTTGAAAAAAAAACTGAACAATAATTGAATAAAACCATTTTTGTAAAATTTTTTTGTTTAATTAAAACAAAATCGAATATAATATTTCGATTTATTAATTTAATACATTCTTGTAGTAAATTAGATTTGTTTTTTAATTGACTTTTCCCTCTAATTTCTATTAAACGTGGTTTTTATTGAAAAACATGAATCAATTAATTTTAATACATATTTTAGATCGTCTAAATATATATTCATAATTATTGTTTGTAACCAAATTTTAATTAAAGTTGTTAATAAATAGAGTTCACCTTACAAACACAAATACTACAAAGTGAGAAGGAAAATATGCGAATTTCATATACATATATAATATTAAAAAGAAATTACATTTCATAACATAATCATTAATACATTATTTAAGAATTGTTATAAACTTTACTATACTTTAATTAAGTTAATTAAGTTTTTTTTAGAAATAAAAATAAATTATAATAATGCATCGATAATATCAACAAGAACAACTGCAGATAGAAGTACAGAAGGCCTCAAGTTGGCAGACAAATTGTGTAGATTAAAAAAATAATTAAATTTATTTATATGTGAACGTAGTGAATTTATTGGAGAAGAAAATCCAATTATAATAAAAATAAATACAAAAATATAATTACAATAATTCTACAAATAATAATGTAATAATAATTTGTATGATTAAAATAAAATAGCTTAAAGCATTGCAATTAAAGAAATTTACAATTAACGAACATTTTAGACAAAATTGAGTGAAATGATACTTTTTGGCTTATAAATTATTATAAAATACTGAATTGTTATTAATATAAAAAAATAAGAAACAAAATGAAATGTTATGTTAATTTTTTAAGTTAAATCTACATATTAAAAATAAGTTAAAAAATTTTATTGTGAGAAATATTTATATTTGATTAAATGATATTTGCAAGGCATTAATTTAGTAAAAATATTTATACATAAAACAAAAACAAATTATAAAAACATATGACATAAAAATGGTTTATATATACATACAATATTATGAAACATATATATTTAAAATATATACTTATTAAAATAAAGTATTAATTAATAAAAAAAAACGTCTTACTGGATTTTCAATACAATAGATCATTTAATGCAGGAGGAAATTTAACAATCGGATCTCGCTATACTCAATATATATTAAAGGTATTCAGACGTAGCTCAGGAACTCGTTAATCGTTATAATGATAAAATGACAAATCTCTAAAGGCCCCCTTTTTAATTCTATCTCGGTAATATCGTAAAATTGAAATGACAGAGCAGCAGATTTTGATGTTACTTGTTTTGCTTTACATGAAAGCATAAAAATGGTAAGGAAAATGGTGAAAAAATAATATTTAAATTTAAATTTAAGTAAAAGTTTTTCTTCAATTATTATTTTGTGCTGTATTTGCATTTCACAATAACAAAAACTAGTTAATGCTTTACCAAATACCGGAAAAATTATTAAACCTGATGCCTCAATAGATCGTTAACTCGGCAACATTGCAATTTTAGAAATGTTTGAACTATACTCTTGAATATATACTCTGACAAATTGGTAGAAACAATTTAAATCGAAATAGGCACTTTAATTTTAATCTAATGTTCAATTTCGCATGCTAAAATGGCATTTCTATTTTCTATAAGTAATCAAATCTTCTAAAGGACATATGCATTAAATATGGCGTCAGGCGAGAATAATGTCGGTGTTACTCATTTCGCGACCTAGTTGTGCGACCTGTAAATGTTATTATATTACAAATATTAAATATTTAAGATTTAAAACTATATTTACTTTAACTAAATAAAACTTATTCAATAATTCTTTGAAATAAAATAAATGTTGTTTTTATGGTATGAATTTTAATGGTTCCAAAAATTCATAAAAAAAAATTCGATTAAGTCAGTTTTTTCTAAATTTCATGAGTTTTTTTTACGAGTATATTTTACTGCTCTATCCTAGAGCCAACTTTTGTGTACAGTTAGGTTGTGCGAGAATACGGAATCTAAAATTTAATACATATTAGTAGAAGTATAAATAATCATTAAACTAATTATTTGTTTTGCCAGAGTACGGGGAGTACTAACAACACAATTCCACGTAGAGTGGCATGGTCATCTTAGGCAAGTGATTTTTTTTTTTAGTACTAATGGTCACTAATGCTAGTATTTACTAATAAAGTGAAAAAACAATACTGGTATTCTAATAAGGAAGAGTTAGTTATCATTGAGTTTTTACAGTTAGTTACCAGTGGCAAGCTGTACTAAAACTAATAACCTTTTTAAGAAATTGTAAGGATCATAGTCTCATAAGCATTAAACATCTTATTACTCGTCGTTAGTTATTGACTAAAACGCATCGAATAAAAACTTAGTCTTAATAAATTTATTCAACAATATACCGTCAGCTGTACTGACGACAAGATTGAAGTCGTGCGGAGTCCCAGTAGATTAAGATATATACTGGAATATATTTTTTATCAGGATATATACTGTAAATCAATACTGTGTTATTTTCATAATAAACATAAAAAAATATAACGTCATTAGTCAAAATAAATACAGTATATATAATTGAATATATACTATTTATAATTAATTATATATTATATTATATAATTGAAACAATTATCGTTAGTAATATTTCTTATTTTTGCAAATATTAAAAACAAGTGTTTTGTTTTGTAAGTAGGGTACTATTCGCAATATATTTAAGTTTTAAATTGGAGACACCATTGTTCAAACAAATTAAGAATATAGTGCGTTAATTCACAACCCCCATTGACATATCATATCACAACAATAATATATGTTATCATGTTGTATCATATCTATTATATCAATAATTAATTATAACTTATCAACTGCCTGTCCACTAATAACGGAATCAGGCAACATCCCATTCCCATTCTGAATCGCATGGGAATGGGAGTTTTTTTTCCCAATTTTGCACAAATTCTTTCCCAAGCAAATTGTTTGGAAGACAAGTTAAAAAAGTATTAAAAAAAGTATTAGTTTAATTTAATATGAAAGTAACTGAAAATGATCCGCTTGTTGACTATATTTTAATAAAATTATTATTATAATAAAATTATTATAATAAATTTAATATTTACTAATTTTTATTTATTTATTTTATCCACAAGAGTTGATTAGTTTTTCGAAACTAAATTTTTATTTAATAATATATTTTATTAAAATTATTACAATTATAAAAGTATTATAACCAATTTAATATATTTAAATTTTTATTTATTTATTCTATTCACTAGGGTTTTTTTCCACAAATTAAAGCAATAACTATCGTTATTTAAAACAATAGATACTGAAAGAAACCCAAATTCTGAAATGAATGGGTTTCATTGAAACTTGCAATTATCAGCAGGTAAAACATTGCTTCTTTATTATTGTAACACCTGCTCAATCATAAACTATTATTACAGTTTATTATTTTAAGGACATTTCTATCCTAATAATAAAAATAAATACGAGTTTTGGAGAGGAACTCAAATTATAGTTAAAACATTAATAATTTTAATTAATAAATAAGATATCTTACTTTGTTTTATTGTATATAAGAAAATAATAAATTATATACATATTTAAATAATAAAATATATAAATAAAATAAAAATTTTCTATTATGTACTTATAAAATATTCATTATATTTATTTCTGATAATCTGTGCAGCAGACAAATAATGCGATTCTTACATTTAAATTAATATATGATATGCAATTCTTTTCTTTGTTTTGCTCATTTTCGTACTTTTCGTCATTACAAAATGCCATGGTTGCCAAAATTTAACAAAACAAATTTGAAACTTTTGTTGTTCCCAAAATTGCTGTCTCCCAAGCAATTCAGAATAAGGGAGTTGTGTTTTTGGGAACACCGTGGGAATAGGGAGTTTTGTTTCCTGGGAGTATTCAGAATTGCTATGATTATGTTTTTCAGTAATCTCTATGTATTTATAAATTTAGTTGTGTTCGTTTGTAACAAATGGACTCTATTAAACCGCAAAAATGATCTTCACGAAATATAGATTATACCATTCTTATATGCGATCAATATTTATGGTGATCTCCATAAAAAAATAGTTTAAACCGAATTTTCTCTTAAACTGCTTAATTGACCTGCGTAATATATATGCCATATAATTTCTATATAAAGGGGCGAAATATAGACTAAACAGTTCTTTAACTCACTATAACAAAAAAGTTTTTTAAATCAAATTTTTTCCAAAGTTACTGTGCTCATTTGCATGATAAAGGAAGCAGTACTAAAAATTGTTGGGATCGAATTTCGCAGATAAAATTGTAACCTATAACATACAACTGAATATTTAAATTCGTTAGATATTTCATCAGTTCCATGACACAAGTTATGATTTGATGTTAGAGAGGCAATTATTCTTTTCCGCAACATAAATCCACATAAACTATGCAATGGCACCCAATTTGTTCTCTGTTTCCTTCATGTACCTAAGTTATAAACCAAGTCAACCGATGTCTTAAAGCGTATTGTATTATTAAACTCCAAATTTAATTGTCAAATTTAATTCATTTTTAAATAAAACACATTGATTTCTGTGAAACGTATCAACGCTCTTAGAGTACAACTAGTACTTATATTTTTAAATACATTTTATTCTGTATATTACGAGTATAAATTCTATTTTGATCGTTAGCTCTAACATATTAATTTTTAACTTTAGTTTTATTCTACATCTATTGGTATCTCTGGATCATTGATTTTTTCAGATAAAGTCTCCAACAGTCTACTGCTTGGTGAAACTATACTTATGTCAGCACAATTAACAAAATTTTCTTGGGCACCACATCCGACTTTGCCACTGCCATCCTCGCAAATTCCCCAATTGTTTCCTTTAAATTATAAAGAGAAAATCATTAGAAAATGGGATGTTAACAACTGAAGTCCTTATTATAAACAGAGTATTCAAATTATTTTTTTTTATATTTTTCAATGAATCTAAGGGCTATTTGCACTAAAAAAAAGATTTTACTGTTACGTACAATACAAAATAAAATATGTTTTAAGGTAAATTCCCTAAAACTCGAAAATGATTCCTTGATCCAAGACAAAAATAGCGAAATGGAAAACGTAAAAACGAAAAGAACATATTTGTAAAAAGCGTCTCGAGAATTATTAAATTGAATCTCAGTATCATACGATTATATTTGTTTCTTAACCCAAAAACTTGTTTTTGAACTTAAAGAACGTGTTCAAGAAAAACTCCAATACTGTACAAATTTAAATGCAAAATATTTTACTGGTGCAAAATAAAACTTATTCACCACCCACAGATCAGTTTCCATTCTGTATGCATGGAAATTCGAAAGATAATCACTGTACGATGTCGTTAACAATTTTCATTGGATCCGAAAATGCTTCGATTGAAATATGTGTTGATGCCTTATTCTAAACTTCTTAACAACATAAATATGATTCAATCAACTATTACTCATCAGGTGAATATTAATATGTATAATATCACAAGACTAATATATCTTTGATTCTCTTTTTATTTATAAGGAGTAAAGTTTATTATCCAGTCTCTAATTTATCCTGAATTATGGGTTAACATTATTTTTTCAAAAACTTGCAATGAAATGCAGAAACTAATTCTATCGAGATGACATCCCCATTACTCAATAACTACTATGAGTGTCAACTGTTTCCTGAAGTTTAGTAAAGTATCTTAATAGTTTCGTGGCTGATAATACGCCCTTTCTTTAATAAAAAATTATGTGATGAAACAGTCATTCCTACCTAAGCTTAAGTGTATGTGCATAGCCTTATAACCTATCTTTACCTAACACCCAATTTCCACTAACCGAATTGTTAATTAATGTTTACGTTTAATGTTCATAAACTCTCTTACAACCCTTTGGCCCAAGAAGGAAAAAACAAAGATCTTACGCTTTTACTTAAAAATGTCTTACTATTTTTTTCTATGTGCTCACGCATTCTGGTACTATTGGATAAATAGCTTGGATTGGCTCTCGATATTCGCATGTTTTATTCAAGCTTCTGATTGCAACTGATCTGAGAGCAAATGTGGAATATGATCTCCTTTTGTAAGAATCCTTAAGTTTATAATGGGAAATGGGTATTATTGTTCAGATACTTTAACTAGTATAACCATTAACTAATATCCATTTAATCCATTGATAACAATGAGTAATTAGGATGAAAGGCTTTTAAAATACCGATCACACTGATAAGGAAAATTTTATCTCATTAATTGTTTCTATTTCAAGTATATATACATATATATGGTTGACTACTTATACTGATGTTGACTAATAAGAAAAATCTTACCTGCATTGTAAGTCCATCGTAGTACACAATGTTGACAGCTAACACCATTGGGTAGCACAATTGTAGTTTTTATAGAACCAGTTGTAGTACCAATATACAGTTTATCACTGCCATCAGCAAACAGTAAACGATGTTTTTGGAAACATTGTTCTGTTTCGATGCCGGAAGTTTCATCCAAGTTACACATATTGAAGTAAACATATCCTAAATGATTTGCCGTAATAGTAAAGCTAATGTCAGCAGTGTAGCTATTATAGGATGCAACAATGACTCCAGTGCCGCCATATTTGCCGCCTAACTCATTTGCACGTGGAAGAGCATCACCGTAATTATCACCACACAACCCACATTTACCATCATGCGTATACCACTGAGTCTATGAAAAATATTGGCATTATAAATTTAATGGTGACAATATTTATGATAGACCACATCTCAACTTACTGAAAAGCCACCACAATACAAAGCATTGTCATCATAATTTTTCAGCGCTGTAGAATCGTAACGCCAGCGAGAAGATCTACTTGCTGGACTTAACATCATGCCATGTGATCTTATTTCACTTACGCATATCATCAAAACTAAGTAAATTATTAACACTGCACTTGATTCTTTCAACATTTTAATTATACTTAATAAATTATGGTATATTTCTTTCACTTCTTAACTTCCGACAACTTTTACAAAATAACTTAACACTTTCGCGTATCTGCTTGCGATTAGTAAGCATGTTTTCGGTGCAGTCTTCTTTTATACCAAGAAGAACAATAATGACAAATTCATACGCCCTGATATGCTCAAGTACTTCAATTACTCGTAATTGTTATTATCAAAACTCAATTTTATGAGTTGCCCATAAAGTATTTCCTTATCAGAAATCTTTACTGATACAAGTATTTTCACAATAAAAAATTATTTTATTTCTCAAGCGAAAAAACTTTAACCGACGTGCAGCTTAAATTTGGTAACCTTGGACCCAAGCAATTAAAACAGCTCAACATCTCTCTGTTGAGATGTTTTAATCAATTTTATCCTAAGTAGGCAAATCATTACAAGAATGGCTTTAGCCATTTCTTTTCACTAAAAGTGGCATAAAGCACACATTTTCATTAGCACACATCCATTTTCACATTGTTCAGATTTGTATCCTTAAGCATAATTGCTGATATTGGGTGATATAGAAAATATATGCCCCTTTTGGTACATATTTGAAGACAACATTTTTTTATTGAAAAGAAATTTCGTGAACCTTTATAATTCCATCGGTGTAAAACTTCTGCGGTTTGTTATTAGTTAGTTGAGATAGTTGGTCATTACTGAAGTGAGTCGTTGTTAGCTGTGTGCAGTAAGCCCGTCAGCCATCCCGATCAGAAGCTTGGTATTGCCAGTTGTTAGCGAGTTTCTTCACATCATTGATCACGTCGTTCTTCTGCTGAATATGCAAACGTCCTCTACCACGTTATCCCACGTTAGCTAGCGGATACCGAATCAAACACCTTTCGTGCCGGAATATTTTCTTCCATTCGCACGACACAATCAAGTCAGCGAAGCCGCTGAATTTTTATGCGATAAACTTTAACAATGTGATTTGTAGAACGTGATTTTTATTTGTCAAGAGAGGTCTTTATTTCTTAATTGCCTACTTAGCGCGACGGACTGTTAGCATGTGTAATTCTTCATTGAATCACTAGGCTGACGTAATTTTGGTGGTTATGCTGGTGTCCAAAAACAACAAAATTTTGCTGTACCTTTTCTGGCTAGTTTGTCCGCGTATTCATTTCCGCGTACAGCAGTATGTCCCGGTACCCAAAGAATCGACACCTGATTTGTTTCGCCAAGCAGAATTAGCTTATCAAGGCAGTCTAACACCAGTCTTGAGGTCACCTAATGCGAGTTCAGTGCCTTGATCGCCGCTTGGCTGTCTGTCAGTATTGTAATATTTTTACCCTGATAATTCCGTTCAATATTGATTAGTACATATTTTAAAATTGCGTAAATTTCCGCTTAGAAGATGCTAGTATTATTCCCCAACTCTTCCCAGTGCTTCTTGCCTGGTCCGACTGTGCCCGCTCTGGCATCTTCCTCCGGAAGCGAGCCGTCAGTGAACCATGCAATTGTACTATTCATTAGCTGGTAGGTTTGATTGATGTCCTCCCAGCTTCATTTGTTGCTTAGTTCAGTTTTATAAAGCTTAGTAAAGCTGAACTTAGGATTCATTGTGTCCCATGGCACTGAAAGTTTCGAACGCTGCTTGGCCAGATTTTCGAACTTCTTACGCACGCCAGTCTTTGTAGCCTGTTTAGTGCGTAAGTGTTATTTTATTGTCTGATTCCATTTTCCACATTAATGCCCCATATGAGATGATAGGTCTAATGATCGCCGAGTAGACCCATCGCCGAGTAGTATTATTGGTGTAATGACCTGGATCTACAGGTCATAAGAGTTGAGTTTTTGGTGTAGATGTATGCCCAAGAACTTAACTGTTTTCTTTATTTCAATCTCAATTTCATCGAGTCTGATAGGCTTCAGATGTTTGAGTTTCTATTTTTTTTGTAAAGGTTACAACTATAGTTTTAGCTAGGGTTATACTTAGTCTTACTTTGTTGCACCAGTTTCTTGTGATTTCTAATCCATATTGGATTCTGTCGCATAGTGTATTTTCAAATTTTCCTCTGCTTGTTATTACTATGTCATTTGCATAGCCTTGCACTGCTAGTCCGTTGTTTCCCAGTTCGTGAAATAGTTCATCCACCGGTATGCTCCACATGAGTGGTGAGAGTACCCCACCTTGGTGACATCCTCGTGTGGTATTCATCCTTAATAGGCCCATACTAGTGCGTGTTTCCACCTTCCTAGTTCGAAGCATGTTGCTCATATAAGGGATCTCTTTATAGCGTCATGTGAAGTATTGTCAAAGGTATCTTCTATATCTAGAAATGCGCATATTGCTGTTTCCTTCTTCTCAATACTATCCTCTATCATATTTGTCAACTCAAACAATGCGGTTTCAGTACATAGATCTACTAAAACTACCTTTGCCGTTTTCCAATAGTTTGGTACATACCCAAACGCAATACTAGTTCTAGTTATCTTCGTCAGCGGGGTTAGCAAGTATTTTATTCCCTGTTGAATAAGTGCAGGAAGTATACCATCTATGCCAGGTGATTTAAATCGTTTGTCGATTTGATGTAAGCGCTGACAAATCTTTGCTACTTTTAACCAGCTACCACCGCTGCCTGAAGACGTTGCCGCGATTTGGTGATAATCGCCTGCTTCGCAAATATTGACAGCCAATTTAGCTAACTCGATCAGTTAATATCGATCAGCTTGATGTCTGAAAAATTGCGTGCACTGGTGGAGGCAAACGCTGGAGCCAGAGTGATTTCAAAAATTCGTCGCTCACTTTGTCCTTCGCAAACGTTGTCAGTTCATTTAATAGTTGAGTCATAGTTGGGGCGAGCTGTTGAGTCACCAAGCTCGACGTCTGATAATAGCCGGATAATAGCTGGATTTTTCGCTGCTCAGATTCATTATATCGCTCAATTATCTGTTTTTTAGATTTTCGTACAGGTTTGTTGCTGGTGAATGTAGTACAATGTCCGCTACGTCAACCACAATGCTAGACTCAATTGCGGCTACTATAGTGTTGGACTTCGTCACATCGTTGCAGACACCTGCCACCGCGAACTGCGCCTCAATCTAAGCAAACCATACTTTGGGTCGCTTATGCCAGAACGGAGGCACCTTCATGACGAAACGATTCACGATTGGTGCTGAGTCTTCGCGCTGTTTTTCGGACGATGCTGCAATTTCACTTTGTACTGACATTTTATCGCCTGGTCTCGGAATTTAAATCACTCACACTAAGCTGGAATTTTGCTCGAAGAGTTCTGAAAAAAATTTATATACGTAGATGAATACCTCTTTAATAGTTCAACAGTTTTGAAAAGAACTAGTCACGTCGGGGTCACCAATTTATTTATTCAAACTATTCTTCCAGTAGGTGAAAGCATCGAAAACCACCTTGTGAGACTTGAACCCACTAAACCAGTTCTTTGAAATGAAAGTGGAAGATTGCACCCGCAGATACAATCCCATTTCAGAATTAGGGAAGACAAAAAATAAGAGCTTAGTATTTGTAAACAAGCTGGGTGTGAAGACGCATAAGCGTTGAAATTAGGGGTGATGAGGAAATCCTAACGAGCTATTGAGAAAAGGAGACCGTTAACGGTATACATGATGTAGGGGATTATGACATTCACGATTGTATAACGAGATGGAATGAGGGAAGCGAGCCATCTCATCAAGGTAGAGAGAAAGAGATTTGGGGGACCTGTGAAAAAGGGCTTGAAGAAACTCAGAAAGAAAATCTTCATCATAGAGAAGATTGGGGGTGAGATTGTGTTGACGAGTTAAGTGTCTACGCGCAAGTGAAAGAAGGTACTCATCCAGTCTTTCAATTTTGGCAGCGGAGTAGAGTACTCGACAAGAGTGGTGATGTCCTTTGGACTTACGTCTATAGTTGATGCAATCACGAAGGATTTTACTTTCAAGAACTCGAAGGCGTTCTATTTGGGCTGAGGAAATCCCAAACCAAATAGGGAACGTATACATAAAAATGAGGCGAATGAGCTGCTTTTAACAGAGTACCTTGGACTAGACGTTGAGGAGGTTGTGCCTGTGCAAGGCGTTTTTAAGTTGGATGTGCTGAAACGTGGCATTCTGAATGGTGTGAGAAACATGTGGAATGAAGTTGTGTTTGGGAGTGGAAACAATTCCGAGGTATTAAAATTTGTCGACTATGGGAATAGAAGTGTAATTTATTTGGACGTTTAGGTCAGTGGAACAGAAACGTCTTGAGCAACCAGTTCACTTACCTATCAGAGCTACTGCAGACATTTTGCTTGGGTTGAGTTTTAGCTTTCACATGGAATAATGGCTGGAGAGATCGGCAAATTCTATGTTAAGAGAGACTAAGATTCGGCATGTGGACTTGGATTTGGTGTAAACTAAGCAATCATCGGCTTAACACAGCTGTTTAATGGGGGTTGAAAAAAATTTTACACAAGTACGAATGCCCTTTTTCAGCATTAATTCCCTGCAAGTGTTCCGTGCCGTTTACATCTTCTAACAACATGTGTTTTTGACTGGTGCTGCCACAGTATATTTAGATTTATATCTTGTTTCTGTGCAAGAAAACTGTTTTCGGGCTGTTTAATTGTCGATCAATATACATATTTCACCATATAATCGTTTCTATAAATATGTGTATCATAATAATTATACACATCTTTCTTAATGTAATTTATTTTCCTATAAAAATATCTACATAACTATGTTCATAATAAGTCTGTTATGAGCCACGAACTACTTGTTGTAAGTTTGAGTAACACTGTGTATACACAAGTGCGTGCCACCAGCAAATTTTCGTGTAAATTTTACTTGTGGTTTACTTGAGTTTTACTACAAGTAGCTTGTGGAACAGACCTAATATAAATATTTATTATGTATATATAATTTTTATTAGGAATTTTATACACCATTCACATCTTATTAACATATTTTTTTAACAACAAAAACTCTAGATGACTCTGAATAGTATAACCTTTCATTCAAAGATTTCGACGCTATTCATTTATTTATTACTAATTTATATATATAGTAACCCAGTTATAGGCAAACATCCCATTGCAATCCCATTTAATCTAATAAACAAATGCTACAGACTGCAACGAACTTAGAAATCTTATATCGACGTGGTTGAAATTACGGTAATCAATTGTAATGACGCGTCAAAATTTTGATAATGTCTGTGAGAACGACTCCGAACGAGAGCCCTTTACTTTAGCGCTCCTTATCCAGAAGATAAATAGTCGTATAGATTGTTTATTATGTTCTTCCTCAGGTTTCTAATGCTTCTTTGCATATGGGTGACCCTTGAGTTACAATTATGGTGTATATCACAAATGGGACAATTCACAAAAATTGTTGCGAATCATATCTGTCATAGAAATGAGAGATGGAGACCATAATATTTCAATTCATTGCCCTGGGCGAGATTAATACACATCCTATCTACTATCGAAACTAATACAAAAAAAATTTAAAAAAAATCATGGTTGAGAATGAAAAGAGGAGTGAAATTATAAAATAATATCTAATCATAAGAATTACTTTACATACTAAGCAGGAATATACATTTGACAACAACAAACTATAAGGAACAAGATATTGTGTATTTTTATATAAAATAAAAATAATAAATATTCATATATTGATATACTCTTTTGATAATTGCGGCCGACCATTTATTCATAATAATACTAATAAAATTTTACTTATCTGCAATTTAACTTTATATCGGCAAACTTTCTAATTAATGCATTAAAGTCCATATTTTCTGCAATTTTTTTCTCGATTGACAAAGGTGAAGGTGCTAAATTTGTTGATCTGGGTTGAGACATTGTCGACCGCCGATAGGTAGGTTTGTAATAGCATATGTTTTATAAATGTTTTTATGTTTTGTCGGTTTCAGGGACTAAATCAATTAAAGCATCATGAGTGGTATTAATTTGATACCTGACTGCTTTAATTTTTTTAACTAACCAATGTGTGTCTGGTCTTGACGAAAAACACTCAGGCACCAGCTTAGCTGATTATACGGTAAAATATGTTAACACTGTATAATATATATACAGTGTCATAATATAATCTAATGTATCTCGCAACATATTACCTTACTGTTTACGTACATTATAAAAAGAATTAAATAAGCTTTATATTTTTAACGCAATTAAAAGAAAAAACATTTAATGGAAAACTATTTCTGTCACCACGAACTCGATTTAGGTCAATGTTGTTAGATATCATAAATGTAATATGAACATATTTCAAACTGTGCACACAAAAGGATATCCACTACAATCCGTTTTTAGAACAAAAAAAAAACAAAGAAATATACCCCATGAATATTTCTTATTTTTGGAACACCCATCTATTTTTTTATAATTTCTCAATTCTTATATATGTAGGCCTTACTAATCTTTATTGCTTCCTCAATTGCCTGATAATTAACATTATAATTTTATAACCATCAATTTTAAATCTAATGCATGGAATTATATTTAATTAGTTTTTTATCGCTATTTATTAAAAAAAAAATTTTGACTCAGCTAGATTATTTAATTTGGGTCGCAATTTTTAAAATTGTTATTGTTTTGATTTTTTAAGTATAATAAAATATTTTACGATTTCTTTAGAAATATGATTTATTATTTTCGCAGTAGTTGTGGTTATTAAATTTTTGAAAAAACCTTAATACAATAGTTATAAAGTAGATGAGTAAATCATTACGCTGTCTGAAGTTAATGGTTCCATATTTGTAAATTTTAACAGTTGTACGTCTATGCATATCAAAAGTTTATTTTACAATTATTAGTATTCAGTAAGAAACTGTTTGCAAAGCTAGAAGTGATTTCAACAACTATAAGTTTACATACAGTTTACATACAATATAATCTAAGTAATAAACTCCAGAACATATAATAATAAAACGTAAAAATATATTTTCTTTTATTTTTTATTATAAAAAAGGGGCAAATATGAAATATACTTAAATATGCCGAAATGTATCAACTTTTTTGGTGTTGATTACTGCTAAAACTCACTCTGATATTTTAAGACGATTATCCATATCAAGACTCATTATGTATAAACTCATAAATTTACTTGATAATATTCTTCTTCATTCTTAATACAATCATAATTGATGTGCAAAGCCTTGACAACATTAATTGCTCTTTCATAGTGTGAAATATAACTTTCTATTAGTAAACATTTTTTAAAATAGTTTTTAGAAATTTTTGTTTTATATATATCTTTTTCGTACTATGTGAGTAATGCAGAAACGTTTTTCTTTGTGATGTATTAACAACAAGAATAATTATAAAAATAAAAACGTACAATCATTTTTATATCTTTCTTAATATTAAGCTTAACTGTTTTTTAACACGTTTTTTAATGTCATTAAGCTCATTCCTAAATAAAAGTATATTTAAAACTTATATCAATGTTTAAAAAAATTTAATAGAATTCAAATATTTTTTTAATTTCTTAAATTGTATTTAGAATAACATATATTATACGAATCCTCGCAGTGAGTAGAATATAAAACAATTATTATATTAATTAATTTTTAAACATATAATAAATTTATATATATATATAGATATAGATATCAATTACATATAAAAGATTAAAATTAAAAGTCTTTAATAACATCACTGTAAGAAAAGCATAGTTGATACTTTTTTCTTGCATTATAGTCGCAATGATTTAATTCACTTATACTAAACTTTTAAACTACATATCTTTTACTTTTTTTAAACCTTGAACAAAGTTGCTTAAATCATATTCTTCGTCATACTGATGTTCTGACCATAATTCTGGCAGGTTTTGAATTATTGTATTCATTGACATTTGAGTTTTGGTTTTTGGTGCAGTAGAAGATACTGGTTTTTCATTACCATTTTCACGTTCATTTAAATTAAATAAATCAAATAATTGTTCGGTGGCCATAGTATCCATGGAAGCGTTGTCCGCACTGACTACTGTGTTTGCTGTGAGTAATTTGAATTTTTGCAAACCCATTATTTTTTCCTCCAATGATTTACGTGTAATTAAACGATATACATTAACAACTTTTTTTTGGCCAATACGATGCGCTCGATCCATTGCCTGCAAATCTTTCATTGGATTCCAATCATGTTCAACAAAAATAACTGTGTCAGCACCAGTTAAATTAAGACCAAGTCCACCAACCTAAAAAAACACATCACAAATACAAATTTTGTATTATTTTTTTTTTTTAATTCTATAAGCAACATCTATTTTACGTACTTGTGTCGTTAATAAAAGCACATCTATACTAGGATCACTATTAAAATTGTTTACTATATCCTGACGCATAGAAGCTGGCACACTACCATCCAACCGCAAATATGTTACTGTTGGCAGATGTTTACAGAGGAGATCGTTCTCAACAATATCCAGCATAGCTTTTAATTGACAAAAAATCAATGCACGATGTTGACTAACAGATTCCGTTTGTACACCAATACCACAATCCAGTAATAGTTGTCTATAAATTTAAAAAAAAATTTATTCAATTTATTTAACTTTAACTATAAATTTAATTAATAAATTTTTAAATACTATACTCCAATTTTATAATTTATTAAATATTTTAATTAACACTGTACTATTGTACTCACTTAAGAGCAGGTAATTTAGCTGAATGCTCAATATCATTTAACGATGTTTGCTGTTTCATCAACTCTTGCGATATCTTTATGAATTCAGGATGATTTGGTGTTAATACAAGTTTGGGATGGTTACAAACATTTTGCAAGTAACGTAAGGCATGAAAGATATGTGTTTTTGAATTTAAATTATCACTTTCAGTTAAATTCTCCAAGCAATCTTTTATTTCAGAATTAAGGTGCATTCTACTAAAATCTTCATAAAGTCTTTCCTGCAATGGACTTAGTTCACAAAGTAGATCTTGTGTTATTTTTGGTGGTAAATCTGTAAGGACATCTTCTTTTACACGCCTAAGCAAAAATGGCAAAACTTGACGATGTAATGCTTCCATAGCCAAAACACCAGCTTCTTGTTCCTTTGTCGAACTCTTTGAATCTCGTGATGCCAATATCGGACGGCTGTAGCGAGAAATAAATTGTTTTTCTGTACCAAGAAAACCAGGCATCAAAAAATCAAAAAGTGACCACAACTCAAGTACATTGTTTTGTATTGGTGTACCAGATAATATGAGTCGATGATTGGCTTTTAAAGTTTTGATTGCTTTAGAACTCTTCGTTTTCCCATTCTTAATAATATGACCTTCATCCAGTACACAATAGTTCCAATGTATATTGCTAAAAAAAGATATGTCTTTACGTATGGTATCATATGATGTTACAACTAAGTTGTATCTTTTAATTTGCGTTCGTAGTTTTTCTCTGATAAGTGGTAAGCCAACATAATGTAGTGGAACCAAAATGTTTTGTTTTTTTAAAAATTTATCTACTTCATAAACCCAATGGCCTGTAAGTGTAGGTGGGCAGACTACTAAACTTGGTAATTGGGTTTTTTTATCTAACGCACGTTGAAAATGATCTCCAGCCAAAATACAAATTGTTTGTAATGTTTTACCCAAACCCATATCGTCACAGAGTATGCCATGCAAATTGTATTTATTTAAAAACCATAACCAGTTAACACCAGCTTGTTGATAGGTGCGTAGTTCGACCGATAATTCGACTGGTACTTTATAATCAGGTATAGTTTTAGGCGCGAAAAGATAATCCAAAAACTCACGATCTTTAGTTTTTCGTTCTTGTAAAGATTTTGACTTTATTTCATTTTTTCCTGCTTTCGAATCCAAAGGCATGAGTTGTACTAAAGTAGCAAAGCAATGTGTTGATAATAAACGTACAGACTCATCTGGGTCGCTCATACATCCTACAAAAAATTCAAATTTCAATACATATTATGCATTTTTTTCCCTATAACAGATAGCGAACATATACCTAAAAGTGGCACTACAAGTAATACAATATATGGTACAATCTTAATCTGCAGTTTATCCACTACACGTTCTATAGCTTCGATTGCACCTTGACGGTAAATAACACATTCTATTGTGTTTAATAGGCTCACAAGTTGATTGACTACAAAATCCATAACTAAACACGCATCTATGCTGGCCAAAGTTGCTATACAACGAGCTACCATATGACGTATCTATAATTTATATATTTAATATTTTTTATAATATATATGATATATTATATAAGTATTTTATTATACGTACTGCTTTAAACGGATGAGTTATTAGCACGCGAAATTGTGAAAGTAATTCAAACACTTTACCGTGTAATGACTGGTGCAAATATGGTGCGGAAACTTCAATTAATTGCAGAGACGTCACTAAATCGTTAGCTTCCATTACATTTATTTGCATATCATATAACTTATCCATTACTGCATGCGTACCAATAAATTCTTTGATTTTCCCAAACATAATATCGTCGAATACTGGTATTTTATCAAAAATATTTTCACCAAATACTATACAAAGCTTTATAATTGTGCATGTAGCACCTAAACGTTGGGTGCGTGACTTTTTGAGATCCTTATAAATTTTATAAAGTTAATAATAATAATAATAATTTTTTATTCATTTTAAGTTCAATTTTAAAACTTACCAAACTGTTTGCACAACTAGAATTATTTTCATTAACTACTGCTGCAGTAACAACTAAAGTTTCATGTAAAGGTGGTCTACCAGGACCACGGGGAGTACTAGATACACCACTTCGTAATCCAAAATTTGTTGTATTTTGTTGAAGATTTAATGTTAATATACCGTAGTAAGCACAGTTATCATTAACTGAGTTAGTTATAGGAGTCTGCTTTAAAGTGCTTTCAGAACTAGTCTAAAATGTATATATAAAATACAAACGATTTATTATATATATGACATGTGTATAATGTAAGATATTTACTTACAATTTTTGGTGTAAATTCCCAATCACTTTTAAGAAGCATACATAAATTAGTTAAAATCTTACTATTGGGACTAGGGTTTCTATCACACGCTTGATCCATTAAAATCACAAGAAATTCGCCGGACAATTCCTGCAGCAATTCACAGTCTTCTCGTTTTATTGACTCCATTAGTGGTTTAACGACAGGATTTAATTTCTCGGGCAAACAATGCAAGCAGACTATAGCTCCAGCTAGCGCAGCTTGAGCACTTATATTGTAATTACATTGCTCAATTGCAGTTTGCTGAAAATTTGTTTGTAAAGCTTTGCGACGTTGTTCAAGAGTATCTAATATTTTTTGTTTGAGTCCATGTTTATCTAAACCCTCCGTTAAAGTGGTTGCTACCGCTTCAATTTGATCCAAAGTTAAAACCTTCGCATTATTGAAATCATTAATGGGCACTTTGTATTGTTTCAACGTTGCAATAAAATCATGTGTGTCCTGTAGCAAACTGTAAAGTTTTTTTTTATTGATTTCCATTTTATACTTAGATAACAAATGTATGTATTTACCGAGTAAATGATCCAGCAACTTCATCATAGTAAACATATTCTGAAACACATATACGAAGTTTCTCTTGTAACTTTACAGCATTATCTCTGGCTGTAGTATCAATTTGAGCCCAAAACGCAATGATTAAACCTTAAAAAAAAAAATTGAAAAAAAAACAAAAAAAAATAAAATAAATAACATTAAATATTACTACTAGCAATGCAACACTGTCTACATACCACAAACCAAACGTTGCACAGCAGAACGTGAATTTAAATAGCCAAGTAAAACCTTAGTATAAATATCCATAGGGCTCTCCATATTTGCAGTGTATTCTACTCCAGGTGCTGGTTGCACCAGATAAAAAGAAAGTGCGCCTAATACACGTGAAGCCAAAACGCGAGCTCGCATATAGTTGCGTTCCCGTACCTCAATCGGAGTCGCTTCGCTACCACCCAAAAATAACTTTTGAGAAGTGATTGAAGTTAAAATATTACACCCTAAATCATCACCACTTCTTTGTATACGACGACGATTTAGTGATGCATCACTAGTTGGGGTGGCTTGTATTAAAGCTGCTGGATCAAATGCAAGTCTTTGAGGTTGCATAGCTAAACAAATCCATGATGAAACATAGGGGCATGCTGCATGCAACAGTGCGCCTATATTAGCATTTGTAATAAGATTCATCCAAACAAGTTGAGTAAGTTGATGAATGTCAGTCTGTGATTCGACTAGAATTCGTTGATAAATATGACGTAAAGCTTCTTGAAGTAATTTTGGCTGCCAGTCTATGACACCAAAGTTTAGCGTTAAATTTTTTGAATCAAAATTAAGCTTCATTGTGGATAAACCGATACTAGAAGCATTTTCAGGAACTAATTCAGTTTTCGTTTTTACATTTTTTGGCGAATATTCAGTTTTTGCATTATTTGTGGAAAGCGTTTTTAAAGTCATTAAAGTTGATTTGCGTACCGAACTAGAATTGTGTGAAAGGAAAGGCCATAAGCGCGGTACAACTGTTGACATGGGCTCCATTCTAAGTACATGGACACAAAATAAGCCATTTTTTTTAACATAACAATTTCTTTTTATACTTACTGCAACCATGAAGATGCATTAGGAAGACATAATAAAGCTGCGAGCAGCCCCATAAAACTATTACAAGCAGATGTGAGTTCATCTTGATCTAATAACAAATCCCACAACATTTTAACAATTTTTGACACCTGCTCAGCAGTCAATAATTTTGGCAACCATAAAGCAACTGGTGTAAGCGTAGATGCAGCTACAGCACCAACATCATCTACTGTATCAAACAGACCAATTAGCACATCATTTATAGTACGTGGTAAACATTTCTCCAATAAATCCTGACGCACGACAAATACATATTTTAAACCTAACAATCCACCATGACGTACTTCCCACTCATTTTCTTTTAATAATTTTAGTAAAATATCCACAATGTTATACACTTGTTCTGCTTCCATTTCTTTAACAATTAAACCCAACACTTGCGAGCATGTTTCACGGACTGGCGCAACTACTTGATCTGAAACAAAGTCACCAAAACGATCTAAACATAGCACACAAAGCAAACGCAAAGCAGCATCTTCCAACCACAAGCTGTGATTATTTTCCATCTAAATCATAATTAAACAGTCGTGGTGATTATCAAGTAATTACCTTCATTCATTTGTATTCATATACTAACTTCTTCTTTTGTCATGTTTATACTCTTTCCTGCTCCTTTCGAATGAATAAGAATCAGTTCTCGTAAAGCAGTAGCAGCTCCATGACGTATTTCCCATTTGGGATTGAATAAATCCAGATACAAGCGTGCGCAAAAATTTTCTAATGGCCAATTTGTCGCATCTATCCAAGTTCCTGTAGCATCTGGTACAGGATCTGAAAAAAAATATATAAAATAAATATTATTTTATTAATTATTTCAAGAGACAATAAGATAACAAAAACAAAAATTAAGCACACACCGTTTAGGCTATAAAATATTTCCTGCCTTTGAGGATCAGATTTAAATTTTTTCTTTTCGGGTTCATCACTCTTTATACCATTATTGCCCAATAAAGAAGTGCTGCGATTTATTGTGTTGGTGGTTGACGTTGCTACAGTCGTGGTGACACTGGCCGAGGACATGTTTTGACGTGCTTTACGTTTGGCACGGTTCATTTCACGGCAGCTTAATTGCTGCCCATTTGAGGGTATTAAATTATGATTAGGTTTAATATTAAGAATGCTTTCAACAGGAACCTTAAAATTAACAAACAAATTAATTCATAATAACATACAATAAATACACATATATTATACTATATATTTATTTACTATTAAATGTATCAACATCTTTTAATTATTTTCAAAATTAGTGCTATACCTTTTCATCATTAATATTGTATGTAGCGGTGTTGCTACACATGTCTTCATCCGTAATCATCTCACTAATATTTAATATTTGAGCTAAGTCTAATTTTTCTTTCAGCATAGCACGCTGTTGGCTTAAGTGTTCTGCTTTAGTGGCTATCGAAGTTCCATCTTCATTCATATCGAATTCAGCCCCTTCGGAACCAATTAAACGTGCCCCCTTATTCAATATTTGTTCTAAATTAAATTCATTAAATAATAAAAAGCGATTTTTAGCTTCGGTAACACTATTTGCAACAGTTGCAATGGATGATGAAGCTGAACTAGTAGATTGACAACTGTCCTCCTCTAAATCATCTTTCTTTATTTCACGCTTTATGGCACTATTACTTGCAGCAAAAACTTCAGGTTTCCATACTGGAACATTAAGTAATATGGCTTCAACTGTTTGTGCAGCAGCAATGCGAGTATCCCATGATGAACTGTGCAAGTAACCAATAAGACGATTAAGTAACGCGTGTAACTCATGAGGATACAATTTCTGTACTTCCCCAATTTGCTTAGCAGCTGCACGTCGTGTTACAGCGGAAGAACCGGATTCCAATAATATGAATAAACGATCCAATCTATATTTAATGGATTATAAGTATTCGTAAAAAATTATAATTTATCATTCATATATATAGATATATATACATATTTATACAGCTGTTTTCTATTCATATACATATATATCAGAACTTTATTTATATTTTACTTACCGTGAAGTCATTGTTTATCTTTAATGGAATATGGAAGTTGTTGTGAATTTTATTGGATTACCCTCTAAGTTTTTGTATATTTCTTAAATCAAATAAGCCAGCAAAGTTCTCTGGTATACATAGAAACGAAATTTCAACTTGTCAATATTCTCCAAATGAATTTGTTATTGCTTTCGCTGATGTTATTGTATGTAATGATGTTGCTGTTTTAGTTGCTTATCTGTTCTGAAAATGTTTTAATAATTAGTGTCATTAAAAATGGAAAAACCAAAAACTAAAATTTTCGTGCTTATAAATAATTCAACGCAATATTACTACATTTAGGCAAAATTTTAAATTCTCATTTCAAAAGAGATTTTCAAATATTGATATAATAATTAAAATTATTTTGGACTTTTAGACGTATCTGTATCTAGGCGTTGGTTGTTCTCAGGTGTGCATTTAGTGCATGCGTTGATTGATGCAATCACAAGTTGCATATAGGAAACTCAACTCTATTAGGATAAAAATTGATACAAATAATTTATTTTATCTAGATACATACATAAAATAAAATAAATAGTTTCTGTATGCATTTTCTCATTGAGTATAGTTACAGATATATGTATTTGTAAGCAGAAAATCTTTACAATGTACCCGCATAAAAAATGCAAAACAAATCCGCATTTTATGGTCAACAAACTGCTTGCATCCATTCCAATTGATATTATTTCATTTAAAAATATACAACATATATATACTCGTATGTAATACGCCGAAAAACAGTCTGCTTTTTAATTCTAAATAAATATATTTTATGAAACGTTTATTGTAAGATTATGTATCTGCGAATGTAACGAATGTATCTGCTAAGAATAAAATAAATACATTTATATTATGGATAAAAAAAATTAATTTGATATATTAATTTATGCATTTTATAAGAAATATTAGAACAATAGGTCTAATATAGAAAATACCAAATATAGAACAGGCTACTAATAATTGTCTATTCTAATAAATTGTTCAATAGTAACAAAATAGTAAAATCGTTCCTTAATGCTCATAATTTGAACTTGAAAAATTCCTTTTTGGCTATATTGCCCAGTTCCCTTCACTGTGTTTTCATCTGGAGTTGGTTAGGGCATAAAAACCTTTACACCCTTATGTGGGCGAGATTATGGTGATTTCGCTATCTATGGAGTTCGTTAGTCCATGATGGATCTGCTTGCTGGGTTATTGTTGTTGATTAATTGTAGGCCCGACAATGCGGGATTTGTCGATAGGCAGACTTTTTGGAATAGGTTTATTGATTTGTCTCTAATATGAGTTATAATGGGTTTGATATTGATTTCTTTCTCAATTCTCCTGCCTCTAATTGTTCAGTTTATTGCAGTGAAGAACTTAAACAATTACAATGTTAATGTATTTCCAACAATGAAACAATAGTTGTAACAAATTAAGGAAAGTTATGACAGAAAAACATGCAGTTAGTCGTTTATACTTCATTCATTTTACTCTTAAAAACTCAAATTCTTTTACAGAATCGAATTTGTATTTTTATTTATTATTTACCATTTATTTATTAAATTTTGGTATTTATGAAAGAAGATATAACAGCATCAGTATTAACTTAACTCTGACTGAGTTAAGTGCCTAAGTCAAGTGACTTATAGAAACTCCCCCATATCAACGACTTCCACGCTCAAAAAAAATTTTGCTTCCACACAGAAGTCTTTCACAGAAGAACACTTTTACAGAATAAAAGAAAAGAAATATTAGAAGTGTCAAACGGTGAAAACTGAGCCGCAGTCTCTGGCAAATAGATTGACCACTAAATTGGTTGTTTTATAAATTCGAATTATAAAACTTTAAATTTGGTGATTTTAAGTACATATCTGCAAAGCAAGGAGTGCTTTACTAAAATAATATGTCAATTTAGCTATGCACTTTGTTCTAACTTTATTCAAATAAGTGAACCACCTATTTAGGACTATCATTTATGCTTTTAGTTTTGAAATAGAAGCAGTTTTATAATGAAATCAAAATAGTTTCTCTAATTTGCGTTATAATATTGTTCTGATTTCAGTCGATATAAGTTTAAATTTTTGGTACTACTTTGACTGATGACCAAAATTTGGTTAATCAACACCAACAGTTTAAGGCGACATAAATAGTAATATCTGTTTCTAAAAAAAATCAAGATAATACAATATATTTCTTTTATTAGTTTGCATAATTAATTTGTAAGTGTTAGAAATAAGTAGTAATACTTAATAATTTCATACAGAAGAAAATCCGAGACTGATTGACCTGATTAAATGTTTTAGGATAACATTGGAAAGTCCATTTTATGTTTTTTATATAATCAATTATATCATGATTGCACATCATAAAAAAACTTTTTGAATTTGTGCGTGGAATTACAATTCAATTTTTGGGTATCAGTGATGTATGACTTAACGGATAAGTCGTATATGTGTCTAAAACAATTTTATAAGAACAAAGCCAAAATATAATTTCTTATATGAATGTATACAAAAACAATTATATGAAATAAATAAGCACATTATATATATAATGTGATAAATAAATAGAGGCAATATAAACAAACACCATCTGGTACACTGGTTCGTATTCGTGAAAGATATTGCGACCTATAAATTCACGAAAAAAAAACAAAATAAACGATATTAAAATTAAATGTAAATATAACTATTTTCAATCTCCAATCTTTAAAAGAAGATAAGTTCAATAAAAAATTCGGACAGACAGTTTGGTTAATAATATAAATAATCTTAAATCAAAAAATTAAAAAATGTTCCGAGGTGTGAACGTAGTTCAAATACCCTTCTAACATTTCTTCCAAGTCTGATTTGTAACAATATTTCTCATATTATTCCTTTAATCACGGACAATATATGTTACACAAAACCACAATACAAATTGACACCGAAAATAATTTTGGGTTCATAATAAAACATTTCGGTGACAGCAACAAAATTACTACACATACCAACTGAAGAGAAGCAAGAGTACCCGAAAGCTTCTTCGAAAATTTTTTTTCTATTCCTAGTTATTTATTCAATAAAACCAATCACCCTGATGGTGGTAAAGGTATTTTAGTACAAAGGGGGCTATAGCAGAATTTTCTAGATCTATATTCCCATAATTATATGCAAACCACATCAATATGCCTTAAGCAAAAAGCAAAAGAATTAACTTTGTCGGCAGTTTACTGCCCTCCTCGTTTCAACATTACTGAAACGCAATTTACGGTTTACTTCGTAACTCTAAGTGACCAATTTCTTACAGCAAAAAACTACAACGCCAAACACACGTATTGTAGTTTACGTCTTTGTAATCCAAAAGGTAAACAGCTTTTCTAAATAAATTCCATTCTAAATAAAAAAAATGCACTAGACGTAATCTCTCCTACGCAGTCAACATATTGGCCTGCAGATAACAACAACATACTAGACCTAATACACTTCGCCGTGTCCAAAGGCATAACCCGAAATTCTATCTCAACTTACAAAAGCTGCGATATGTCTTCTGACCTTTCTCCAATTACACTTTGTTTACTTGATGGTCCTCAGTTACATGACTGTTTCTATAGCCTTACAAGTCCTAGAACAAACTGTCTAAAAAAATAAAATGTTCATTAGTTTACACATACACACAAATTACAAGGCAAAGTGGAAATCTGATATTGAGGACGCAACTCGTTTTTTAACTCAATTCTGATTTCAGCAGTTGGAAACTCCACCCCTAAACACAAAAAAATTTACACATCCAAAAGTACATGCAAATAGTGACATATAACAAATAGTAAGAATTTAGTTTTACATGTAGGTCCCCTTCAGCGAAAACCTTTTTCAAGGATGCCTAAAGAAGATTTACAATTGCATTAAGCAGGGAGACCAAACCAATATAATTATATTCAAAATCTGTGTCCAAATGACAAAAAACATTAATTCTCCTTATTTCCCCATAGAATTCGATTCTCTAATAAGAAACATATTATGACAAGACTTTTTAATGCCATTATTAAATTTAGTTTTTACCCAACAGAGTAGAAAACATCCATGATTATGATTCAAAAATCAGGCAAAGATCCCACGATTGCCTCTTCATACAGCCCAATAAGCTTACTGCCATGCCTTTCTAAACTCTGGCCTTCCACAAGAAGTGTTCTTCCTTCACACATCTGATATTCCATAAGTGGTTCAGTTGTCGCTTTTTTTGAAACAAAAACGTTGTGTTAGCTTCAAACCAACTTCAATCTCACTTGTTCTGGACGGAGATATGGTTGTCAAAATGACGAATTAAAATGTAGACACGTCATTTTTACCTCAAATCAGAGTAAATCTTCAACAATTTTACTAAATAACGTTCCCATATCATAGGCAGATAATGTAACATACTTAGGTATTTACTTAGACAGGTGACTAACTTCGCACAAGCATATTGAAGTCAAAAAAAAAAATCAGATGAAGCTCCAAGCCTCTAAGTCGCTCTGGCTCATTAATAACAAATCCTCCCTGTGCCTAGAGTATAAAGTACTCTTGTATGACAGCATCATAAGACCAATATAGACTTATGCTACCCAGCTATTTGGTAATTCTAGTGCTTCAAATATTGAAATTATCCAAAGAGCTCAGTCAATTGGGAATGAAAACATCTACCGAGATCTATATTCGGAATGAAAACATCCACCGAGATCTACAATTTCCCTTGGTTAAAGCTGAATTTGACAATATGAGAAAAAAATGCAATAAATGACTGACAGAATATGTTAAACCCTTAGCTAGGAATCTCGAACTTCTATCTACTACTTCCCTTATAAAAGGAGCTGACCGTTCAGCCATTTATTAAAACTCAATAGCTTCAAGTAAAACTAAACTCTTCTTTTTAGTGATCTGATAACGCTCAATTATTTTCTTTATGAACCACCTAACATTATTTGAATGAAATGAAACCCATTCGTTTAAGTGAGCTCCGTAATATAAGGTCTACTTACATTATTTTATATTATATAATGTATAGTTAAAGTAAAAATTTTAATATTATGTATTTAGTAATAAGATTTTATAACTTATTCTTAATCTCATTGTAAAAGAAGATATAATAAATAAATAAGTATTAAAAATAAAATTGACAAGAAGATCATATACTACCAATACTAAACTTAATATAAATATTCTTCGCCCATCATTAACTAAAATCTAATAATAAAGTGTGTTAGAAGAAGCTTAAGGTGATAAGTTTCAACTAAAATAAAATCAAACTACAAAACTTTTGACAGATAGAAAACATTGTTAAATACAAAACTTTCATATACAAAAACGAATTATGTAAATGCTGTTTTCTTTCTTTGAAGGAAGATTAATCATTTCTGCAACGTAGGTTTAAAATATGTTAGAAATTTATTTTCTAGTTGATTTTTAGTCACAAACGCTACGAAATTTTTACAGCCACTCAACAGGCCAACATGATCCAATATAACCTATGATGACAATAAGAACCCATTCTAAATATAGCCCATGGCTTGTGTAATCTGTTTTAGGTGTAGTGAACGGCACTTAGTAGTCGGACTTAACGATTAGCTTCAGAAAAAATACCCAACCGTTATTAGAGCCTTCCCTCCAAAAAGGATTACTCGGTCCCTCTCTTCATATCATGGATATATCGACACCTATTGCAATGGAGGTCGATATTGCAATCAATATAAACGTGCATATCTACACAAATGCAGAATCTTCTTCGAGTGTGAAGTTACAATGCAACAAAGTTCTCAATAGGACATCTGTCAGGAAAAACGACACCTTCCCCGTGCAGCAATAACTGTCTTTTCTCAAGAACTGTCTTTTCTCAATTGAGCGATGTGCTAAACACCATTGTTATAATTGTCCACACGGAAGTGGCTAGGATTTACCGTCTTGATCCTGGTTCAAGAATCAATTAAATCCCACTCATTCTCCAATCTATTCCCACTTTCAAATAATCTCCTCTCCTCTACCCATCCACATAATAACCCATCTGTTATTATATCTATTTTGTAATTCCTTTTATGTTAACTGCTTGACAGATCCTTGTGAGTTACAACAACAACTTAACCGATGGCTACGTTAAGTACTCTTCGACAATCCAATTTGTCTGAATCTCAAAAAAAATTTTGAAAATTATAGTTGCCTTATTAACATAATGATATACATATGTATATTGTAGTTTTAAGACAGCGAGATACGTTTTTTTTTCTAATTAGGCCTAGTACTAACATCAATTCCACACAAAAAAACACATAAAAACCATATAAAAAATTGTTCCACAAAATTCTAACGTTCTACAAAATCTGTAGAGATGGAGATTTATGTCAATTTTCTGTCATGCGAAATAAATGCAAATACTAAACTTTAGCTATAAAAAAAAAGTACGGAAAAGAATATCACTGTGGTGAAAATGTAATATAATAACTTCGTTTGCTTTTTGCACATCTATAAGAAAATTTATATACGCATGAAAAAATACAAATACAAAATGCAACAAAGTAGGTACAAGAACAAAGGCTTGAAAATGTTACAAATTGGATATCCCTGCATTATGGGTACTTCGATGATTAAAATACTGCGTTACAAACGCATATAAACGCATTATGCACATATACTCGGAATGCCTACACATTAGCAATTGAGCACAAAAATCTACTTACTGAGTATTTAATTGAGTATTTACCGACCAACCCCCTTTTCTGTTAGCCCTATAACACACCAATTATGTATTAACACACACATATAAATTCATTAAACTATAATCCATAAAAACAGTAATACGTGGACAATGTGAATGGACTAATTTATTTAATTTTTTTTTTTTTTTTTTTGTTGGTTATTATAATTACTTTCGTCTTTTTGCTATTATACCCATTGCTGTAATTATGCTTAGCGACTTCAAATATACAACTGAGGTTCTTAACTTTTTAAAATTTTAAGTTACTTAATTAAAACTCCAATATCAAATAAATAATTTCTTTGCAAGTCTAAAAATAATGTCATTTCCCTTTTAATTATATTTTTTTATTCTATCGTTCTGCAGTTGATTGTGGAATAAGTCACTTATGTGTGTGAATAAAATTAATTCATGGCGTTATCAGTATTTTAAGGGGCAGAGGCTAGCTTTATATTTTGAGTGATTAAAGGCAGGGCGAGACGAGACGAGGCTAGGCGAGGCGAGATAGTATTGTATACGAAGAATAGAATAAAAATACACAAAGCAACAATAGCTGGTAAGCGAAATTGAATTTTAGTAAAACAGCACAACAATGTTAACTGGTGTGGAACACAGTATTCACATAGTTGCAGTGGTCAACACGAATAGGCAAAAAAAAAAACGTCTACGTAATAGAGCTTTAAAGCAAATTTTTTTTGTAGTCGCGAGACAACGTCGACGCAGCAATGCGACTCACATTTAATTTGCATATGTATATGTGTACATGTAATTAAATTTGGGTGGTCAAAATGAAGGATTCTAATTCTTTTCACTTTTTATTTGCTATACGTATATATTGTTTTGATATTTGAACACTTCTCACTACTTTTATTTAATATTATTTAAATCTTTTATAACTAAGTATATTTTATTCGCACTTTTTAACCGCAGCACTGCTTTATATTACTTGCAAAAATATTTGCATTTGTGTATCATCTTATCTTACTGGTACATAATAACGATTGATTTTCTCAAACCACTATTGTAGGCCTCTCTTTATTTAAAATTTTAGTTTAATATTTGGCTTTCCACTTAAGATTGTACACCGCCACTTAATTTTTTCCGATTCTTCACTTTTTCCAGGGAAAGCACTCATCTTGCAACCAAATTTATACTGACAACGTACGGACAGTTGTATGGCGATTTAAGGCCGCTCGCTTGACATTTTCGTGGTGTATTTTGTATATTTTGTAAGTAATGCATTTCGAGTGGCCATATTAAAAATACTTATTAGCTCCGAATTCTATACAATTTGTATTATGAATAAGTTCAGAGAAAAAGTTACCCATTCAAAATAATAGTTATTAAAAAACTTTTCAATAAAAAAGCGTAAAAGTCAAATTTAACTATTATTTATTGAATTTTATTTTAAAACTCGAATCATTTTTTCTTTAATGCTGAAAAAATTAATATTTATAAGAATAATTTTTTAGTGGAAGTGCGAGGTTTCTAAAAAAAACCCGCTAACCCATTGAAAATTCATATAATGTACAAAAAATGTTTAATTTGTAGATTAAATAGATAAAAATTTTTTTAGAATTATATATGGATATAGCAGTATATATAAAATGTTATGTACTTAATAACAGATTTCAAATATTATGTATAATAATGAATAATATCCTTTTATAAAAAATGTATTTACTTATCGAAACAAAAAAAATTAATATATAACTGGTATGACAGTTTAAATTTACGACTTCACTGAAAAAGCATTCAGATTGTATTTGAGATTTTCAAAAATACCTTCTCAATCATCAAGGTTGAGAGCATCACCAAAAAATAAAGTTTACGTTGAAACGTAATTGACCAAGTAGCCTAATATAACATATTCATAATTATATTGACTCAAAAAATTAAATATTTTAATAATGAAATTTAATACAATCAAATAAAATTATTTCCTGCAACCGAACTACATTCAATTATAATATTCATTGCAAAAACTAAAAGCAACAAAAAGAGTCAAAAAATGGTATGTGCATCACATTTTCAGAGTATAGGTAACGACTAATACGGCGTTTACATTGTGAGATTAGAAGTAGATTGAAGCAGTAATCGAGATTAAAATACTAATCTCGTTGTTGATGATTGATGATGATTTTTCTGTGCAACTCTACAAATGGCTTAATATCGTAGATTTTTTTACGATTCTAGAAAAATTGGAAAACAAACGTCTAAATCTATTTAAAATATACTTTGAAAATTTGAAAATGCCGAAATGAGTAAAATTTTAATAATTTTGTTTAATAATAGTTTTGTACATAATTATAACATATAACATAATTATAAAATTTGTTCAATTATTGTTATGAAACTATTTATTGAATTTATATTACAATTTGTTTTGTATAAAATTGTATTTAAATTTTTTTACAGAAATTTATTAAACATACGCAACATAACAAAACAAGAGAAAAGTCAAAAATTATCTCTAATGTATAATGTAAACGGTCGAGATTAAAAATGCAGATTAACTTAATCTCGTTCTCTTAATCTCACAATCTAAACATAGTATAATAATAAGTAGGGTAAATTTCAATAAAATACAATAAATAATAAAATTGAGCATATATGTGTGGTGAACCTAAGCGCCTATCTCATGCAAAATTGGTTACAAAAATCTTTAGCCTAAATACACCTCTGGTCTTCAATTCACCACGAGAGACTTCTGTTCTGTTCACGACTGTCAAATTGTCGTTATTTTCTCTTATAAATAAGGAGCTTGTGTTTGTGTATTGTGGCTGAGTTGCTAATATATTTTTTATTTTTTAAATATTTTTAAATATAGAGGCTTAAAAAAGGAAGGAAAAAAATGAATAACTTAGCACCTAAAAAAGATGGAAGTCCAAATGTTGAATTCTTTCAATCAAGTGAAATTCTACAAGGCTTTGAGTCTATAAGATTGTGGTTGCAAAAAAACTCGAAGAAAGTAAGTACAACAACGCTGTATACTGCAAAACAAAAATGGCGCTCCTGTCTTCAGAATTTTTGTATTAAATTTATTATTATTTTTATTTAGTATTTGGCAAATAGTCCAGATCCAATTACGAAGGAGTCATTGGCGCAGTTAATAATTCAGTTTTTGATTTATGTTGAAGCTAAGTTGGGCAAAAATGCACAAGAGCCGCAAACGACAAGAATTCCGGTAGGTAGGCAATTGTTAGTTTTAATATACATATTTACATATGTATATCAAGACAAAATGCAAAATGTGTACTGAAAGCATAAAATGAAATGTAAAACTAAAACTATTTAAAATTTTTGTAATATAAAGTGTGCCTTTTACTATACATTTTTAGATGCGTTGCTTTCTTGATTTTAAGCCAGGCGGTGGATTGTGTGTTATACTTTCTACAATGTTTCGTTTTCGTGCAGAACAGCGTGGCAGGAAATTTGATTTTACAGTAGGAAAGAATCCAGCTCGTAAGGATCCTAATATTCAGTTATTGATTGACATAGAACAGGCATTAGTGGAGGCTGATCTCTACCGCATACCGTACATTTATTTACGTCCAGAAATTGATAAAACATTTGCATCACGCTTACGAGAAATTCTTGGTACACGTCGTGTTGAAATAGTAATGGACGAAGAGGACGCTACACACATTATATATCCTGTTGTTGATCCCCATCCCGAAGAATACGCGAGACCCATTTTTAAACGTGGCAATCATGTCATGTTACACTGGTATTATTTTCCAGAATCATATGATTCTTGGACGATAAATACATTTGAATTACCTGAAAACGTACCAGAAAATCCTGAATCTCCACTTGATCGCTGGCGTGTTTCAGCTTCATGGATAACAGACTTAGAACAATACAATGAATGGATGGCTGAAGAAGACTATGAGGTTGACGAAACTGGAAAGAAAAAAACACATAAACAACGTTTATCAATAGATGACATAATGTCATTTGGTAACGATGATAAAAAGAAGTCTAATGCCAGTTCGGTACCAAAGCAAAAGCGCAGAAGATCACCTTCACCAAGTTCGTCAAAGCCAGGAAAACGTAAGCGTTCCCCTGCAGTAATGCCAAAAAAATTACGTAATGACGAAGATGATGAAGACTTAACTCGAGATATGGAAGACCCACCATCAGAACCAAATATCCAAGAAGTAGTTAAAGCAACACCTTTACAAACCACTTCTAGCCCTGCGCCAGGAGGGAAATCACGGGCCGATAATGATATGTTACCAATTAAAGGTAAGTTGAAATATATTTCAATATTGAATTTTAGTTTGAATTAAATGCTTTTAGGAGGAACTGTTACCGATTTAGATGATGAAATGACCGGCGGTAGTGCTGTTCAGACACTTTCAACGGGAGATGGAGAAAACTCACAAACTGGTAAGACAAGCGATAACAGCAATACACAGGAATTTTCATCATCAGTTAAAGAAGATATGGAAGATAATGTAACAGAACAAACTCATCATATTATTGTACCATCTTATTCCGCATGGTTTGACTATAATTCAATACATGTTATTGAGAAACGTGCAATGCCAGAATTCTTTAATAGCAAAAATAAATCAAAAACACCAGAGATCTATATGGCATATAGGAATTTTATGATCGATACTTACAGGTCTTAAAATTAATTTATTATATATATTTTGTTTTTATTTCATTACTTTTATATAAATCTACTAGGTTAAATCCTACAGAGTATCTGACCAGCACTGCTTGTCGTCGAAATTTGGCAGGTGATGTTTGTGCTATAATGCGAGTACATGCATTTCTTGAGCAATGGGGGCTTATTAATTATCAAATCGACGCTGAACTACGTCCAACGCCTATGGGCCCTCCTCCAACATCACATTTTCATATACTTTCCGATACTCCATCTGGTTTACAATCAATTAATCCTCAAAAAACTCAACAACCGTCTGCTGCAAAAGTCTTGCTTGATTTGGACAAGAAACCTATAATAAAAGATGGCAAAGAAGGTTCTGTTGAAGCTGATAAACCAACCACTGGTATTACGATTAAAACCGAAGCTCTGGAAAATGGAAGTACACCACAAAGTTGTAGTCAATTTGGATTAAAATTAGATCAATACGCTAAGAAACCTGCAGCTATGAAAAATCGTACCGCTGCAAGCATGTCTCGCGAATGGACAGATCAGGAAACATTACTTTTACTCGAAGGTTTGGAAATGCACAAAGATGATTGGAACAAAGTTTGCGAACATGTTGGCACACGCACTCAAGATGAATGTATTCTGCATTTCTTACGTTTACCAATTGAAGATCCATATTTAGAAGATGACGGTGGTTTCTTAGGTCCTCTCGGTTGTCAACCCATACCATTCAGTAAATCTGGTAATCCCATAATGTCAACAGTTGCATTTTTGGCTTCCGTTGTTGATCCCAGAGTAGCTGCAGCCGCTGCTAAGGCTGCTATGGAAGAATTTGCTGCCATTAAGGTAAATGCTTATGCATATGCTTATGCTCATGCTTTTTTTGTTATTAAACTTACATTTCATTTTACTAAGGATGAAGTACCCGCTACAATTATGGATAACCATATGAAAAATGTAGAGAAAGCTTCTGCTGGTGGTAAGTTTAATCCTACATTTGGTTTAGCAAATAGTGGAATTGCTGGCACAGGAACTGATAAAGAAGATGAAGATCCGAATACACCAGCTGTTACTACACCATCAGATGAAGAGATGAAGGACTCGTCTAAGAAAGAAGGTAAAAAATTAATTTTATACTTTTCTATATTAATTTTGCTTTACTTTGCTTTTTAATTTTTTATACTTAAAATTGAACCTAACTAAATTTGGCAATTAAACTATTCTGTTTTAAATTATTTCTTCCATATTTGCTTTATGTTCCCAACAATCTTTTATTTTCCTTCCATTCCTGATTTGTTTCGCATGCCACACAGAAGAAAACAAATCAAAATCGACAGATGATAATTCAGAAAAAACAGACAAACCAGATTCTGAAACTGATAAGAAAACTGATGATAACCAAAGTAATGGTCATTATAAACTTTCATTGAAATTAAAATAAATAATTTTTTTTAATATTTAACAGATGCAGAAGGGAAGGAGATTAGGACGGAAGAAATATGTGATGGCGAGAATAGCAACGCAGTAAATAAAGATTGTGAGGATAGTAAACAAGTTTTTAATGAAAATAATGTGCAAACAGCAGCTGCAGCAGCACTTGCTTCTGCAGCTGTGAAAGCAAAACACTTGGCAGCTTTAGAAGAGAGAAAAATAAAATCACTTGTAGCTCTCCTTGTGGAAACACAAATGAAAAAATTGGAAATAAAGCTGCGTCATTTCGAAGAATTAGAAACAACCATGGAACGTGAACGGGAAGGTTTAGAATACCAGCGGCAACAACTAATAACCGAACGGCAACAGTTTCACTTAGAACAACTTAAAGCAGCTGAATTTCGTGCTAGACAGCAAGCCCATCATCGTTTACAGCAGGAACAGCAATGGCAAGGTGCTGCCGGTGGCCCTCCCGGTAATAGCGGTAATCAACCTAGTGGGCAAACTGGTCAATTTTTACCGACTGGAGGACCTGCATCAAGTAGTGCGCATTCCAGTTCAATCGGATCAAACTCACAATGTCCATCAACACACAATTCAAATGTAACTGGGCCGCAACATCCACCAGTGCCAATGGGTAAATATTGTATTCCATTCCCTAACAAAATTACAACTTGATTTATTTTAGAAACAATGCCTACATCCGGCAATCAAAGTACTTCTAATCAAACAGAAAATTCAACTATATCACCAACATCAGGACAACAGCTTCTTTCTACTAATACATCAGGGGCAACAGTCCCATCTGCTCCTACTGGTCAATCACTAAATGCACCACTAGGCGTACCTCCAACTGGTGCTCCTACAGCTTGAGATGTTTATGGTTTAGATAAATTTAGAAATTTAGAAATTAAGAATTGACAGGAAAATTTAATATGTCATTCCTTTGTTCTCCTCTTATTAAATTAAGAAATATTAGGGGCACAAATATAATCTCATTTCGTCATTGGAATGCTTTGAGCTCTTCGCCTCCCTCATTTCATCTTTATTGAGTAGCTCGATATAAGACAATATATACTTTATCAGTCTAATCTCATTTCGTCATTGGAATGCTTTGAGCTCTTCGCCTCCCTCATTTTATCTTTATTGAGTAGCTCGATATAAGACAATATATACTTTATCAGTCTTTTATCACAGCATTATAAAATTATATTATACTAACTTTAAATGCAACTTAATAAAGTATAAAATTTACTTATATATTAACTTACATATATTATCTTTAAAATTAAATATTATGAAAAAGGGTGTTCTAAGTGTTCTAAATGACTGATTGATCGTTGATATATGATGGCCTATTACGAAAAAGATATGGGAGTTAGAAAGTATACCTGACAGCTGGAATGAAGCGTTACTCGTAAAAATACCTAAGAAAGGAGATGTAAATAATTGCATAAATTTCAGACGAATAAGCTTTTTACCGATCCCGAGTAAGATTTTCACAGCAATTATACAAAATAGAATTTCCATCAACATGGCCTCCGTAAGAATAGATGATGCGTTGATCTAATAAATACAATTCGTATTATCTTTAGACAGTTATGTGAATTTAGAGCTACAATCTATGTGGCCTTCTTAGATTTCAAAAAGCATTTCAGTTTAAACCGCCCATACATTTGAGCAGCATTCCGCAAAAAATTATAAACCTTCTAAAGAAGCTGTACAAGAATACTAAGAGTCGCGTAATCCACAAAAACCAGCTCTCTTAGTGTTTTGATATTTGTGTAATCTTAAAGAGGGCAATCTGACTGGACAAGATGAATAGAAGATTAGCTTTCTCCATTCCATTCGAAGTGGTCATCAGTGACCAAACAATTTGGAGAAACAAAGAAATTATCTTAAACAGGACTCTCAATTATGGTATACTGATGGGTCCAAAATGGAAGATGGCAGTGCAGGAGCAGGAATTATGGGACCGAAATTCCGCAAAGCAATCGCAATGGGAAAAACTGCTTCCATTTTTCAAGCAGAGGTCCATGCCTTAGAGCTATGTGCGAGAGAATGCCTACGCAGGTGCACCCGAGGTACCAAAATATGCATTCTTTCAGACAGCCAAGCAGCTCTAAAACCTTTACCAAAATCTTCATTCCAAACAAATTTGGTCTGGGAATGCCTTTAACTTCTCAATACCCTAGCTTCGAGGAACTATGTTACTCTACCGGGACCTGTGGATACCGCGACCTTTAGTGCATAAGAGCAATGAAATAGCAGATTCCTTAGCAAAGAAGGGTGCATGTACTCCTTTCATTGGTCCAGAGCCCTTCTGCGGGGTAACAAACAGTTTCACAAATAACTTATTAAGTGAACAAAAGAAACAACATCTACTTGAACACTGGAGAGCCCAAACAGGCATGCGACAGTCAAGAAGTTTCATTGATACATACACTGAACTTCTTACAGGACATTCATAGCCTATTATTTAATTAAAAAAGTCTTGATATCAAAACAGCTGTTTGAGTGTCTACAAGATCTAAAATTCGTCGATGATATCCTACTATTAAGTCACTGACTTGATGAATTACTGCAGACAAATATTCGTCTACAAGATCTAAAATTCGTCGATGATATCCTGCTATTAAGTCACTGGCTTGATGAATTACTGCAGACGAATATTCGCCATATTTAAAGATAAGTACTGAAAAAACAAAAAGCACTGCGAGCGGATACAGCGCAATTCAAAATGTAAGGTTGCATGTAAATGGTGAAAAAGAAACTGATTGTGTGTGAACTCTTTTACCTACCTGAAGAAATTGATGATCGGATCAACATGGCGAAAGCCATGTTTGGCAAATTTAACAGCTTATGGCAATCCAGTGAACTCAGGAGGCAGAACAAATTGTAAATCTTTAACACAAATGTTAAAGAGAAAGATACAAGTGTTTGTCAACAAGTGTCTTCATATACTCTCAAAATATGGTGGCCAGATCTAATATCAAATGAACTCCTGCTGAACCAAACCAAAGTGAAAGTGGATAGGCCATACGCATAGAGAACCGAAAGATTACATAGCAAGACAAGCGTTGGCATGGAATCTACAAGGTAGCAGAAAACCTAGGTCGTTAGCGAAAACGTGGAGACAAACGGTCGAAAGTGAGTTAGCTGAAGTAAGATATACATGGAATGACATCTATAGAGAAGCACCAAATGGAGTCAGATTTAGAAGAATTATTGAAACCGTATGCCACATTGGACAATGGTAGTGGTAGTAATTGACTAATGAAATTGCCCGTCTTTTAAAAGGATTTTATCTAAATTCATGTGTATACAAATTTTTATACCAATTGACCTGTAATTCCAACCTCTAACAAATAATATGGGTTAAATTTATTCTCTTACCCAATTTTTTTAAATTTATATCAGAAACTTTTCTAATATATAGAAGAGTTGAAAAATTTTAAAAATTAAAAAGTGCGAATTTTTTGATAAAACTAGTATTTTTCTTTTAAAAAGTCTCTCACAACATCAAAACAATTATTCCAACAATTCTTCAATAATTTTATGCCGTCACTGTAATAACTTTAGGAAAGCTCTGGAAAATACTGTTCCATGGTTGCAAAGGATTCTTCGATGGAGAACGCTTTCCCTAAAGGAATTGCTTCGAAATTTTGAAGAAGTAAAAGTCAGAGCGAGCAAACGTTCTTGTTTCAGTTTAGGATCATGATGGTGGATCCAGATCTCTTCGATAGTTATAAAATAATGCACAAAATCAGTTTGTTATACATTAAGAACTTAGACCAAGTTGTTTGTTAGCTTGACTCGAACTGAATTTAAAGAATCAAGCAAAAGCTAACCAAATCAATTATGCAGAGATTTGCATTCTTAAGATAACTGTGGTAGTGGTTGTCGTATGTAAGTTGATTCCTATAGGAGGAACCATAAGCGCAACATTGTTCATAAAGAAAACAAAGAATACTGTGTGTAGCTTAACTACAGTGATCATAGCTGAATCAGCATAAACAGTAAGTTAGCTTCAATGCACTTGAAATAGTGTAAACAGGAAGCGTTACTTTGTGTGTAGGACAAATTCCTAAACAAAAACTGTGATATTGCGCTTTATAGATTGGTATAACACATTCACCATTTTTGTATGAATTTATGCTGCTGATAAAACTTTCAAAACATAGAACTTTATCACTGCCGAGCAAATCAAATATAGCGGATTTTTCCATTGTGACAAAATCACCGACACGCCAGCTTTAAACGACTAGTTAAAAAAACAATACGTTAGATCCAAATAAACTTCTTAGTGTGTTTAAATGATATATGAAATGTCAAAATGGCGTATAAATATTGATTCTTCTACTGGTTAATAGATGGCACTTTCAAAACTTTTCAACCAACATGTACCTTCTATATAAAAAATTGTTACCAGAGAATAAAATGTATGTTTACTTAAGATGGTATATACGGATTTAAAATATAAAATCAAAATCATTACTTCTTACTTTTATATTAACATAATGTTCTTGCCAAATTAATATAATGCAATGCTTTTGAATGCAACCTTGCGGTGATCTACGGATTATTTTAAAATTTTATGCACGCGAAATTATTTGTTAATCGAATTTTGCTCAGTTCGGAGTTATTTGGTGTTGTTTTGTGCCGGCGACGTCTTTTTTATTTTATTGCAGCTTTTATCTTTTAATAAATTTCATTGTCGAAATGTCTGCTACAATTGGCAAAGTAAGTTCATATGTATACGTGTTAATAGATTTAAATAGATTATATGGAAATTATTTGTGCAAAGCATAAAGAGAGTGTGTTTTATACTTATGTGTCCTAAAGGTCATCACTTGCAAAGCTGCTGTTGCATGGGAGCCTAAAAAACCACTTGTCATTGAAGAAATTCAAGTAGCACCTCCAAAAGCACATGAAGTACGCATTAAAATTTATGCCACCGGCGTATGCCACACAGACGCTTATACTTTAGGAGGCCTCGACTCTGAGGGAGTATTTCCCGTTATACTTGGTCATGAAGGTGCAGGCGTTGTTGAAAGTGTAGGAGAAGGTGTAACTGGCTTCAAGCCCGGCGATAGCGTTATACCTTTGTACATTCCGCAATGCAATGAATGCAAATTTTGTAAGAGCAGTAAAACAAATTTGTGCCAAAAGATTCGTCTAACTCAAGGTAAAGGAGTTATGCCTGATGGTACAACACGTTTCTCTTGCAACGGTAAAGAAGTATTTCATTTTATGGGTACATCAACATTTTCAGAATATACCGTAGTTGCAGATATTTCACTTTGCAAGGTTTGCGCTTCTGACTAGTGTTGCCATTCATTGTGCTATTGTGTAATATTTGTGAATTTTCAGATTGATGACAATGCTGCTTTGGATAAAGTATGCTTGTTAGGGTGTGGCATTCCAACTGGATATGGTGCTGCTATTAACACGGCAAAGGTAAAACAACAAATTTTAGGTGTTTGAAACAAATTTTATGTAATTGAATTTAAATTGAAAATAAGGTCGACCCTGGTAGTGTATGTGCCGTTTGGGGGCTCGGTGCTGTTGGCCTAGCAGTTGGTATGGGTTGCAAAAAAGCTGGTGCTTCTAAAGTTTATGGAATTGATATAAACCCGTCTAAATTTGAACTAGCCAGAAAGTTTGGTTTCACAGACTTCGTCAACCCAAAGGATGTTGAAGATAAAGGCGCTTTGCAGGATTATCTTATACAATTAACTGATGGCGGTTTTGATTATACATTCGAATGCATTGGGAACGTTAACACAATGCGAGCAGCTCTGGAAGCTACCCATAAGGGTTGGGGCACATCCGTTATTATTGGTGTAGCCGCATCGGGTCAGGAAATAAGCACACGACCATTTCAATTAGTTGTCGGACGAACATGGAAAGGCACAGCATTTGGTGGCTGGAAAAGTGTTTCTGGCGTACCAAAGCTAGTTGACGAATATATTAAAAAGGAATTAATGGTTGATGAATTTATTACACATACTATGGATTTAAATAAAATCAACGAAGCTTTTGATTTAATGCATGAAGGCAAAAGCATACGCAGTGTAATTAAATTTTAATGCGATCTTTTTTGAAAAAAAAACTTATGTTTGAAATACTTTTGATATGTTTATATATTTATACTACAAAAACTATTTTAAATCTTTATAAATAAATTGTTACACTTAAATATACATATAACGATTACATCTTTTTTGTAGTTGAAGTATTTTCTATATTAAATAAGTTTATGAAATTTATTGTATGTTATGCCATGGGACCTTATCATATCAGCATATAAAAATTAAAATGAATTGAATTACATACTTAGACATCATAATCAGTACTTTCTTGATATATAATAAAGTAAGAGTAAAGTAATTTTCGTTTTTTTTTTTTTTTGTTATTATTATCATAAATTCTTTGATTTGATTTCATTAAAGATAAGACCACAACTTGTTAAATACTAAAGAACCAGTTTTTAACTGTATTGTTTGAAAATTTATCGCGATGTTAAGGTGAGTCTTAAGTTGATATTATATTATGTAATTTATTCGACAGTTGTGCTAAGATATGGGGCAAACAGTTAATAATGCTAGTAACAAGTCCTTTTTTTCTCAAAGAATTACAGCTACCGCCAGCAAAAAAATAGTAAGTAGTACTTTCGGAATCACAACTTTAAAGTCCAAGTCGAATAAAGATTGTGTGACTTTAGTATTGCTTGCTTCTCCTCATTTCAAATGCTTCTTATACCAGATTATTGGTCTTATAAGCAAATGTTTTTGATGGGTCGTTATTAAGAATTGCATTTTCTAGGTCTCAAAGTACACCTGTTCGAAATTATATATATATATATATATATTGCCCCATAAATACCGTTACAAAGTTCTTGTTTTAGGTTAGAGATCTATGTTCATTATATATTTGCTTAAACACATTAATTAGAAATGTTATATGTAACATTTAATACATATGTATGATATGTGTTAAATGCTGTTTCAATCACTTCTTATTTTATTTTTATATATGCTTAAATAAGTTTTATGTACAATAAATAAAAACAATACTATATTTTGTTTGAAAAGAATACACTTTATTGAATTACCTAATAATTATTGTTACATTTATCAATAAATGACTTTTAATTTATAGGTACCTAGGAATCTAAGTTCACCAAGATCATCAAAAAAGAAAGCCCCTAAAGTGTAAAGACGACGCCGCGCATCTGCCGGAAAGAAACAGAGCATATGGGAGACACTTTCACCGTCCTCACCAAAACTGAGACAGTTATGGTTGAAAGGGAAATTTAGTCTCAGCATGGTTACCTAAAATACAAAGACCTGTAAGTAAACCTTTTACAAGACTGATATCTCTACGGGCATCTCAATGAGAGAGTTTGATATTCATCTATTGGAGCGTGGCAAAATTGCATACAGATACCTGAATATCGTTGAGTTTTCCCATCTTTTATTTAAAAGTTCGGCACAGGAATAACTTATTAACAGCTTACATGATATGCCCAGATTATTTAGCTGTTTCAAGCGGTTTCCCGAAACACCCTAATTTCGTTCAGTTGGTGTTTGATAGCCGTTCAAAGCAGACAACCTCGTGAATTTTTACGAAAATGGAAACAAGTGAATTTCGTGTGCTGATTAAGCATTACTTTTTACGTAAAAAATCCATCACTGAAACTAAGGAAAGACTTGATAAATACTACGGACACTCGGCACCATCAATTTCAATGGTTAAGAAGTGGTTTACAGAGTTCCGTTGTGATCGTACCAGCACTAGTGACGCCGAACGTTTAGGTAGTCCAAATAAGTGATCACACCAGAAATCGTCAATAAAATACATAAAATGATATTTGATGATTTTACACGAATATTTGGACATGAAAAAACTTTCCGCGAGAGGGGTGCCGCGATTGCTCACACTCGACCATAAGCGCAATCGTGTGACCACTTCAAAAGAGTGTTCAGCGATGTTCAGCTGTAATCCGAACAAATTTTTGCCCTGTTTTGTTACTGTGGACGAAACATGGATCCATCACAACACGCCAGAAACCAAGGAACAATCAAAACAGTGGGTTGCTAGGGGTGAACGTGGACCAAAGAAGCCCAAACAGAATCTGTCAGCCAACAAGATTATGGCCCCAGTTTTTTGGGATGCAAGTGGTGTCATTCACATCGATTACCTCGAGAAAGGTAAAATATGATCACCAGCGAATATTATTCAAAGCTTTTGAACAGATTCCACGTTGATTTGAAGCAAAAACAGCCGCATTTGGCGAAGAAGAGAGTGCTGTTACATCAAGACAATGCACTTGTGCACACTTGTCTAGTCACGATGGCTGAAATCCACGAATTGGGATACGAACTGCTACCCCATCCAGCATATTCTCCGGATTTAGCCCCCTGCGACTATTTTCTGTTTCCAAACCTAAAGAAATGGCTGGGCGGTAAGAGATTTGAGTTGAATGAAAGGTTTGAGGAAACCTATTATTTGGAGGGAATAAGAAAATTAGAAAAACGCTGGACTAAATGTATCTTGCTAAAAGGTGATTATGTAGAAAAATAAAATGTTTATTTGCCGAAAAAAATTGAAAAAAATACGCCATAGTAACTTTCTTTATTTGTGAATTTGTAAGTTCTAAGTATTTTTGATATAATTAAACAATCCCTGTTGCCTTTTTACAATTAAGTTCATATTTACAACTTAATATATAAATGATAGAGTTGTGATCCTAAATATTTCGAGTACAAAAACATTTATGGACGAAATCGTGTCCTATAGGGTTATAATTGGCTTGAAAGACTTAATTTAAGTGTTATGCAAACATATTAGCTTGTTCTTTTTTTATAAATTGTTGCTGTAGCCGTTATTGATGTCTTTGCATGCACCTAAAGCAATTTTTCAAACTTTAGATAATAATAAATAGTTCATTAATATATTTTTTCTTCAAAGTTATTTTAAGAAGCAATATTTATATAAATAATATATATTTTTTCTTCAAAGTTATAATAAGAATCTGGAGCATTCTATTCTATTTACGATTTGTTAGATTTAACGCAAAGATAAATTTAATTCTAGGATTATGATATTAAGCTTTTAGCTTTTTGAGATAAAGCGAGTTGATACGCTTCATATGTAAAAACGAAATCTTATATGAAGAAAGTTTTTGACAAAACATACAGGCTTATCCAGTGATTTAGCAATCCGATCAATCAAATAGAAATTGGTAATATTAAAACTATCACCGTTCTTTGGGGGTTTAGCAGAATACCGCCTTTTTATTCTTTTTAGTAACTTGCCTAAATTGATATTTTGCACTTCTCCACAACACGTAAATAAAAATATAATATAAATATGATTTTCCCCGTCTGTAACAAAGTCATTCAACACTTCTAGATGTACCGGGAAGAGGAAGTTTCAATTATGAATGGGAGTTTGGAAAATGTGTAATCTGTGCGCGAGAAATAAATTGTAGATTCATATAATAGAAACTTTGTTCATCTAAGCCGTCAATGAGAATGAGAAAAAAGCAAGCTGCGTTCTTCAAAACGTCATTCAACACTTCTAGATGTACCGGGAAGAGGAAGTTTCAATTATGAATGGGAGTTTGGAAAATGTGTAATCTGTGCGCGAGAAATAAATTGTAGATTCATATAATAGAAACTTTGTTCATCTAAGCCGTCAATGAGAATGAGAAAAAAGCAAGCTGCGTTCTTCAAAAAAACAACGGTAACATAAAAGCGATAGTTTCAGAAAAAGAAATTGCAAAGAAGGCGAAAGAAGTTGTACATATATAAATAAAATATATGTACTATATATAACAAATATCTTTATGGGAAAGTGTAAATTCGAAGCTTGTTCAAAAAAGAGGTCTCTTTCTTTCTTCAAAAAAGGCGTCCACCTTAAAAAGTAGTACAAATGTAGTATAAAAATTTTAAAATATCAATACTTAAGGGAAAAAGAACTTATTCTGCATTCTTAATGTCTAACTGCTTATTCCATCCTTCTTCTAAGAGTAATTTTTACTCACATATATATATATTTTTAGTATAATTTATTTTATTTCCTCTACTGAACGTACATATTATGAATGACAATACTGTAATAAGTAATTTTTGTATCCCGATTTAGGACTTTATTTTGGTGTTTTTTTAGAGACTTCAATAGCACTAGTCTTATTTTGTATTAGTATTGGGAACCTTTACTACATTAACATTGTAGATCTGTTTATATCTATATCGTACGACTCATTGCACTCGCTTTGTTCTGATACAGAATGCCAAGGATATATTTCTGTTTTTAATATACAAATTAATATATAATTAATTTTCGATCTGTTGCAAACAGTTGTTTTCTAATCGAACTTTAAAACTAGATACGTTATCCATATTTCAAAAAAAATCACAATTTTGGTAGATTGTATGAATAATAATAAATAAATTTATGCGTTTTTGTATTCGGATAATCCATTTTTGATATATTTGCAGCTTTTGGACTCAACGATTCTGTTAAATAACTTATTAACAGGGATAGGTTAATATTAAAAATGGAGTCTATCTCATATAGTGGCGACATATTAACTATTATAATCTATACAATACACTCCAAAAACATCACAATGTTTGTAGATTGTATGAATAATTATAAATTAATTTACGCGTTTTTGTATTCGGATAATCCTTTTTTGATATATTTGCAGATTTTGGACTCAACGATTCTTTTAGATAACTTATTAACAGAGATACGTGAATATTAAAAATGGACTCTATCCTATATAGTGGCGATATATTAACTAATATAATTTATATAATACACTGCAAAGCCATTATGAAAAAAATATTTTTTAATGAATCCCCTTCACACAATTTTGGCTACGTCACTGTTTTTGTTTCTTGGGTTAACGAATTCTTTCAAGAATTAATAGGACGTTTTCAGGAAACCGTAAACACCGTATTTATAGTATTTTTTAATATAAATGCAATATAATTTTGTATAATAATATTTTTATGTATTTTAATTTGTATGTATTAATTTTATGTATTTTAATTTGTATTTTTTAAGAATCACATGATTTTAATTGAAATGCTCATAAAGTTTTTTATAAAAAGCATACAAATGCAGTCATAACAAAATATTTTCTTTAAAATGGACATACCCAGTGTCCATTACTGATAATAGCGTATTAATCGAATTAACAGCTTTTCTATTTTTCTATTCTATTTACTTTCTTATTAAGTATTTGCTAAATAACTCAACTTTTTTACTTTTATAAACGCTTCTTCTATATTTTTTTTTTATAATAATTATTTTTTTCCTAATTGCGCAAAAATGACGCGATATAATGATCTGCAACAGAACTTTTGCTTCCAATTTGTGCGAAGCTTTTGTCGTGCACAGTACGGATTCTAAGCGTTAAGCGGGAAAGTTTTGAAAGTTTGAAGTAGTTTTACTTACAAGTGCAATTTAATTAAAATTTTATTTTGAATAATTTATATTTTACATCGCACATCTTGAAATGTCTACTGCTGGAAAAGTGAGAAAAATCATACAAAATAAAAAAAATAAAACAAATAGAATTTTTTTTAATTGCAAAATTATTTAATTTATACAATATGATGTGATTAAAAGATTAATAGAGCACTAAAAATTTATTATCATTATTTTTTAAATATTAGTTGTTTGGTATTATACATTATTATATGTGGAGTGTGATTACTTTATATTAGGTTTATACCCAAAAACACTAATATATGAATATGCCAGCTTCAGTACTAAAAATTAGAAACTATTGATTAAATTCTTGATGATTGATTAAATCATCTAGAAATATAATTTTAATTTCTATGTGATTTTAAAAAGCATTAGACATTAATTAATTCTCTTAAAAATTGTTTTTAAAATATTCCTGTACATGTAGTATTTACATATGTGGTATAATTATATATAATTATTTAGTTTTATTTTAAAACAATGAAGGCTTATTTTTTTGAAGGTCATATCTTGCAAGGCAGCTATTGCTTGGGAAGCTAAAAAACCCTTTTCTATTGAAGAAGTTCAAGTGGCACCACCGCAAAAACGTCAAGTACGCATAAAAATGGTTGCTACTGGAGTATGTCATTCCGATGCCGTCACATGGGGCGGCCATGACTCAAATGCACTTTTTCCAGTCATACTTGGTCATGAAGGTGCCGGCATCGTTGAAAGTGTTGGTGAAGGTGTAATTGGCTTTCAACCAGGAGATCATGTCATTCCAGTATTTGTTCCAAAATGTAATGAATGCAAATTTTGTAAAAGTAACAAAACAAACATTTGTGATAAGATTCATGATGTACCGGGAGCCATTGCTTTAGGTAAGGGTACTTTGCTAAACGGTGAAACGCCTTTCACTTGCAAAGGTAAGCCAATACATCATTATATGGGCACTTCTACATTTTCTGAGTATACAGTTGTTGATGATATATTTTTATGTAAGGTAAGTATATATGAATTTATTTAAAGAAATTATTATTTGAAAAAATAATAATTTTACAAGTTACAAGGGTGCAAACAGTAATAAAGAAACGACTACAAACATTTTAATTAATTTGTTGAAATTTGGCTAACCATACAACGCTGTTTCGAGTATTCCGAATTACTCATTATTAGTGATTTTAAGAAATATTCGAATTTTTATTGAATAAGTTTTTAGTACGTGTACAATTTGTTGGAATGCAAGTTCCAGACCTAAAACTTGTGCCTGTCAAATTAGAAACGAAGACTAATCGTGTTTTTCCACAAGTTACCAAGGCTGTACAAACTTTCAATGCTCAAGTTCCAAGTTTTTTGTCATTTTATTCGTAAGTGACACTAAGCAATGAAATTGTCATGCTTCTTAAATTAAAATGAGCTTATAAACTACAGCTTTTTTAAAAACACAAATTCAACGAATTGACATTGATAAAAACACGAATATTTCGTAAGATCCCTGATGATGAGTACTTGGCAATACTCGAAACAGAGTGGTATGGTCAGTCAAATTTCAACAAATTAATTACAATTTTTGTTATTGTTGCTTCATTACTGTTCGAACCATTCTAACTTATAAATAGTTTTTTTCGTTATAAGACGAGACACATTGGACAAAAGAATTAACAAAATAATTTTATGCGTATTGACATTTGTAATATCACATGTCTATATATTTTTAATGCAGATTAATGGAAAAGCTCCATTAGACATAGTTTGCTTATTAGGTTGTGGCATATCAACAGGTTATGGAGCAGCAATTAACACTGCACAAGTAAGTGTTCAATAATAATAACAAAATATTTACTCAGTAATATCCTGTTCTCGTATAATTATATATAACTTTAGGTAAGACCAGGTAGTACTTGTGCTGTTTGGGGACTTGGCGGTGTTGGTTTAGCTGTCGTTATGGGCTGCAAACGAGCTGGTGCTTCAAAAATCTATGGGATCGACATTAATCCTGCGAAATTTGAATTAGGCAAAAAATTTGGTGTTACTGATTTTGTGAATCCCAAAGACGTTGAGGGATCCATTTCGAAATACCTTATTGAATTAACTGGTGGCGGTTTTGATTACACCTTTGAAAGTGTTGGCAACGTTAATACAATGCGTGCTGCTTTTGAATCTACACATAGTGGTTGGGGTGTTGCGGTCGTCATTGGTGTTGCACCTACGGGGCAAGAAATTAGCACAATACCTGTAAATTTAGTGATTGGTCGCACATGGAAAGGTTCGGCTTATGGAGGCTTCAATGTAATAGACGTGCCACATCTTGTAGAGGAATATATGAATGGAAAGATTATGTTAGATGAATTCATTACACACAATGTTACGCTTGAGAAAATTAATGATGCTTTTGATTTTATGTTAGGGGGTAAAGGTTTACGTACTGTAGTTAAATTTCAATAGATTGATGTACTTATTTGTCATATTTTTCAAAATGTCATATTTACAAATCGTACTTTAAAGTACGATTAAATAATGTTTACTGATAAAAAATGATTGCAATAAAAAAACTATTTATTTTTAACATAACATGTGCGTTTTCGCTACTGCGTACTTTTTAGACAATTAGATAAATAACATATACATGCCGATAAGAAAATAATAGCCCATTTATACAAAAATTAATTTAATATTGTTTATTTTATTATGTGAGAATAAGATTATTTATACCAACTGCTTTACATGTTACAATGTATTTGGAGCAGTACGCCCCCATTGTGCTTAACAATGTTTGGATAAATAATCCATAGGCAAACAAATTATTATGATAATTAAAGTAATGTGTATAAATAATATATGTATATAATATTCTTTTTGTGTAAATATTTACGTACATGTAAAATATACATGTTTATATATATGTACATAGATTCAGATTAGTACAGTAAGTGTTTAGAACAGTACTATATTCTAAAAATAACACAAAATCAAATAGTCTGTAACGGACTAGCGGTTGGATGGAGAGGTGCATTGATTTTTGCTCTGCGTTACGAAGCGTCACCTCATCTTGCTTTTATAATAGTGCCGAAAATGAGGAAATTTTTTAGTTTTTATAATTATTTATAATGACGAAGGTATTACTAAAACTCTGCCTTACTTCCAGCATGCATAGTTCATCAGTGTGTAATTAAAACTTTTCCAGAAGTTGATGAAACTTATATACACGTTGTGTTCTGGTACTGTTAATTTCAAGAATCCTGAAGAAATGCAACAAATCAATAAAAAATCTAAATAAAATATGTCGCAAATCTGTCTCTCTTATATTTAACCTAATGACAGAAACATATAAAATGTTTTTTTTTGTTTAAATTTGTCATAAATATGGATATTCCAAATGTTGAACAGGATTTGTTTCAAACCAACACTGACCAAAAGTAGTACTACCACTTTTCAAATAGTACTAGACCTAATTAAATGTCAGGCTTCTTCTCCTAAAATAAACGAATCTTTATGGCGATAAAAAAATTTAAGCCAAAAAATATTTAAAGGTTCTTAACTACACTCAAATTAACAATATAACATTCAAAGTAATAAAAACAACTACGAAAGAAGCAATTTAAATATTCTGTATATGTCAGATATAAACCTCAGATTAAAATGTAAACAAAGTTGTTTTAGTTTTAGTTGTATAAATATATTTGTATAGTTGGAACTGTGAGCAAAAATTTATATAGATTTACGAATATAATTTTGCGCATAGTCATTAAATTCGTTTTATTTATATTTGTTTACTTAGAAATTAAAAATTATTTTATATTCAAAAGTTATTTAAGCTATGAGCTTCTCAGAAGATAGAGCATAAAATTCAAGTGTGAAATAATATATTAGATTAAATGTTGACATAAAGCAAAAGTGCTAAATAAGAGTATGCTATTATATAGAAACTAATTTCAAAATAAGTTCTGAACGAAAAATAGATTATAAAGTGAACACGCCACTAATTTAAAAATAATATGCGGGGTTACACAAGTCACCGTCAAGGCGATAAAGTGATGGTTTATTTAAATTTGCATGAACTAACAGAGTTATAATACTGAAATGCTCGGATCAAATTAAAATTTATTAAATTTATTTGTAGAGGTTTCTTCGAACAGTAGTGAAGTACAACAACAAAAAATATTTATCTTTTATATTGTTTTAATTAGTTGAATTTTTGGCTGACCATACAGCTGTTTCGATCATTGCCAAATATCCATCATCTTGGAAATATTTCTTGTATTTAATTATTCGTAAATAATTATTTTTGAGACTGCAAGTACCAGGAATCGAACTCGGGTCCTGCCAAATGTGAAGCTCAGAATCAGCCCACCTTAACCAACTGATCCAAAGCCGTACTTGACTTTTTATGTTCGCATATATTTCTGGAGTTTTGTTACTTTTGCTATAAAAGTTTTTATTAACAATTTTACTTGCTGTGTTTATATTAGAAAGAAATCATAAACCAGCTGTAGAATAATTGAATTAATTAATTAATTATATTTTTTATTTTTAGTTGTTAAATTTCAATACTATTCTGTTCGTAGAGGCATTATTTTTATTTGTTTAAATTTAGGAATGAATTCTATTTTCTTGTTTTGATGAGTCATAAACAAGACGATAAAGTGGCGTATCAGTTGAGGAGTTATTACACTGAAATTGTCTGCTTTTTTAATATTATTATTTATTTTGTTTTGGTCACTGTCAATTAAATTTAAAAAACATTTCTTTTATTTGTAATTATTTCATAACTGAACTATTCAAGATATTACACTGAAATTGTTTAGTCTTTTTAAATTTTTTATTTGTAATTATTTCATAGTTCAATCATAACTATCCAAAATATTATACTGAAACTTTTAGTCTTTTTGAATTTTTTATTTGGAATTATTTCGGTTATGACAAAAAAATTTAGAAATGTTAGTTATTTTTTTTTTAAGGTTTTTAAAACTTTGCCATTTTAAATGTTTTTTTTTGAATTTTAATCATAACAAAAAAACTAATTTTATTTGTGTCGGCAAAGAAACCAGATCAATGCAATTTTCGGTTCAAAGACCCAAATGTCTGTCGCAACAAAAACTTTTAAGAGAAGAATTGACAATTACTGAAATAATGTATTCCTTAGTTAAAATGACACTCTGTGCTATACCAGTACAGACTGTACCAGTGAAAACTGGCCTATTTTGTCCTTCATTTCAGTTTACATCTAAGACAATGCTTAGGTGTTAACACTTGTTCAACCTGTATCTTTTTATTGTTTCTGTGCATAGAATAGTTGATAACCACAAATCGGATAAGGCAGCAAAAGAGACTACTGAAGAATTTTGATATACAAAGCAAGCAGTTCCTCAATGTTTTTTGTATTGACTGCTTTAATGGGAAGTTAGAATGATCGACAACACGTGGAATCTTATAAGAGCTGTTGTTATGTTTGTTTTCAAAACAGTCAACTCTGGTTTATATAATAAACCCTATCAAAACACACATATCAATAATCTTATTGTTATTTATTATTATTCATTTGGTTGATAAATACATGTTAGATAGAATTTCTTCTAAATTGTTGAAAACCCAATGTCAATGAAACTGATAAGGGATAACTCTATATTTTGATAGGCTTTTTCAATCTTGAATAAACCCAGAAGAGTGGCTTATGCATTTTCTGCTTGCGAGATTTTAATAAATTTTATGTTACATTGTATGCGAGGTTCTAAGAGTCGCTCCAAGGTTCCTAAAAATAATAAGATTAGACTGATAGGTTTACTAACTTATATATGTAACAAAAACTGACGAATGCCGGAGGCACATGGAGCTCATCACCAACAGGACTAAATTATTTTTCGTTAACAACTTGTTTAGTAACTATATCAAAAATTATCTGAATAATTTTTAGATTCAAATAAGTAGCGGCTTTTCTATTTTCTCCAGATCCTGAATTTACTTTAAACAAAAATTTTAAAATTTTCAACATATTTTCAACATCATGAAAAATTATCATAAAATCATGAAATATCCATGTTATGTTGAAGTGATTCGGATTCGCTAGCCATGCAGAATTGACCATATCCGAACTATTATCGAAGTTTAATTGTTTTAACTTAAATGAAGTCCTTTTTTAAAGAAGTCGACGAATATTTATCCCAACATTTATTGCGAGTGTCAAAAATTCTATTTTTAAAACTTATTTCAGACTATCTCATTGTTGTTAGAAATCAAAAGCGTTCATTTATTAATCAAGTTGAGGCAACTAATCTTATTGAAAATGGCACCCTAATCAGAAGCAATGTTGAATTCTCGACAAATCATTCTTATATAAAGCAAATATAAAGCCAATCTGAACCTATGTAATATCATTATGGGGCACAACTAGTAGGTGTAGATATAAATGTAAAAATACTGCAACAATTTAAATATAAAACGCTTTAATTAATTGCTCAGACGTCCCAATTTGTGACTAACAATTGCTTCTATATAGATCAAGATGTTCCTTATATAAAGGTTGTGTTTGGATATTAAAGTTTTAAATATTTTAGATGATTAAGTAATCACATAAACCAATGGAGCCACAGTAACTATGGCTCTGATGGATGAACTAAAGATGTTTGAAGATTTAAGAAATTACACATCTTAGATATCGTATGAACATAATAAAAAATTAATTATAATAAATCATGTACTAAACAGATATATGGTTATAATGGTTATAACTTATAATTTAAGTTTAAAAATATTTAACAGGCTAAATTGTGCACAAAAATTAAATTAAACATTTTATTTATTTTTTTATTTTTATACAAATAAATAGGTTGTAAATAAAATATGACATCAAAAAATAATGATTAAAGAAAAAATATTTATTTTGCATTTACATTCGTCTAGGAATAACTCTTGGTTCATTTCAAGATCTCCTCCAACTACGTGCCTGCAGTTAATGTATTTTGTAACAAAAATATTTTGATTATTTAACTTAGTAAACTTAACATTACATATTATTTTTTAATATGGTTAATTTATAAATGTTTTTTTATTACAAAACAAAAATAGTAATAGATTAGGGATTTAAGTTTTTTTCAGGATTTTTTTATCAAAATTCAAAAATTCTGGAGGCCCATTGCACTAATAGTTAGATCAAACATGTTTCTTGCCAAACTGACCATAACTCAGTTGGTTAGGAATAATGTTCAGATCGTTGTAAATCAAACTCGAAGTCTAAAGGTAATTAGCTTTATTATAAATGAGTGTTGGGCTATCAGTCAGATTTTGTAATTTGGTTTTTTAATAAAAAATTTTTCTTATTATTTTACTTATTTAATATTTATTTCCGACGTTTCGGTTTTTTAAAACCATTATCAGGGAAAAAATTTTAAAACAACTGAATAGAATAAAATTTGTATATAAAAAATATTTTTGACAAATGTTTAAAATAATTACAACGGAGAATATACAATCAGTTTATCTTAAGAATGATTTTTCTAGCAATGCACAGTAAACAACAGAAATATTTTCTATATCTCGCCGCAAATTATATGTGGGTTTAGTCATTATATGTAAGGAATCTAGGGTAAGACGTCGAGACAAGGAAGGTTCAGTATCAATGACTTTCACTGAAGTAAAATCTGGGTAATGATTTACATCCAGAAAGTGTGAGACTAAAGCTGATTGTTTATCCGGATTAATTTGTTTTAGACTATTTTTATGTTGACTTATTCTTTTATGTAATTGATTTTTTGTTTGGCCAATATAGCAGAGTTCACATTTTTGACCATTATTATCAGTTCCAGTGCATGGAATTTCATAGATGCAATTAATAATGTTGTTCGTTTCAATACGATCTTTCAGTTTGGTATATATAGTGTATACAAATTCCTATGATTAGAAGATCGATGATATATATAAATGACCTATCAGTTAAAATTGCTAAGATTATCGAAAGGAAAGTAGACAATTTAAAAATATCCTTTAAACCATTTGCACAAATTCAAACCACTATATATACCAAACTGAAAGATCGTATTGAAACGAACAACATTATTAATTGCATCTATGAAATTCCATGCACTGGAACTGATAATAATGGTCAAAAATGTGAACTCTGCTATATTGGCCAAACAAAAAATCAATTACATAAAAGAATAAGTCAACATAAAAATAGTCTAAAACAAATTAATCCGGATAAACAATCAGCTTTAGTCTCACACTTTCTGGATGTAAATCATTACCCAGATTTTACTTCAGTGAAAGTCATTGATACTGAACCTTCCTTGTCTCGACGTCTTACCCTAGAGTCCTTACATATAATGACTAAACCCACATATAATTTGCGGCGAGATATAGAAAATATTTCTGTTGTTTACTGTGCATTGCTAGAAAAATCATTCTTAAGATAAACTGATTGTATTTTCTCCGTTGTAATTATTTAAAACATTTGTCAAAAATATTTTTTATATAAAAATTTTATTCTATTCAGTTGTTTTAAAATTTTTTCCCTGATGATGGTTTTAAAAAACCGAAACGTCGGAAATAAATATTAAATAAGTAAAATAATAAGAAAAATTTTTTATTAAAAAACCAAATTACAAAATCTGACTGATAGCCCAACACTCATTTATAATAAAGCTAATTAAAAAAAGTCAGCATATATGAAATGGATCTAAAGGTAATATATCAAATATTTACCAGTGCTAGTATATTTTCACAGTATTAAAACAAAAAAATAGTTACCTACAAATTTCTTAATAGAATGTACTATTTAAAAATATATTTTTCTATTTTGTTACCTTATTATGATTTCCATATATAGAGATATTGTTTGTAACTACAAAGTACAAAGGTTAATAAAATAGGATGCATAGGACCATATATACATCAGCTGAACAACCATCAGCTGTATATGCCACTATAACTATTAACTATTTTTAGGATTCTTTTCTCTCTTATTTGAGCGCTTTAATAATAAAATATATATATAGTACATTTGTAGTTCTATTGACATATCAGATCTGCTTTCTCTCAAATTCTAAATAGTTAGGTTGTCTTATACTCGCTTTCAGAGCAGTTGAGATAAGTTATATTATGGGAAGATTATAGGTGCTAAATCTACTTTGTTGGCGGTCCGGATTCCCATCAATAAACTAGATGTATTTTCCAGCCAAATATTAAGATTTGTTAAGGGCTCGGTGAATGGCAAAGGGCGAGCTGAATTAAGTGGATTCCAATTAATTTGTTTGAACTCATAACCTAACCAGCAGATAGTACGACTAAAGTTTTTTAATTTCTTACATTCTTGAATAGCATAACTTACATATTTATTCTTTCTATTAAATTAAATATTAAATAAATATACGAGTATAAGCAATTTGGAAACATTTTATTAAGAAATTCTTAATAAATCCAGTTTTGGGTAATTAAAGAGGAAACAATTTAAATATTTTTTATCATTCTTTTCTGACTAGGAAATAAAATGTAAAGCAGCAATCTGTTGGGAACCAAATAAACCCTTAAAAATTGAAGAAGTAACAGTAGCCCCACCTGATGAAAATCAGGTGCGCATTAAAATGGTTGCAACAGGAATTTGTCACACCGATGCAGTGACATGGCGTGGAGAAGATGCAGACGCAGTTTTTCCAGTTGTTCTTGGTCACGAGGGTTCTGGTATTGTAGAAAGTGTTGGCAAGAATGTTAAACAATTTAAAGCTGGTGATCATGTAATACCAGTATTTGTACCCTACTGTGCTAAATGTAAGTTTTGTCAAAGCAGAAAAACGAACATTTGTGATAAAATACATGATGTACCAGGAGGTATAGCGCCAGGTAAGGGATTATTGCTTAATGGCAAAACACCCTTTTCCTGCAAAGGTAAACCAGTTTATAACTTTATGGGCACTTCGACATTCTCTGAGTATACCGTTACTGATGATATATTCGTTTGTAAAGTAAATTTTTATAAAATTTTTGATTTTTAACGATATACGTACAATATATTAATAGATTAATAAAAAAGCACCCTTGGATAAAGTATGTTTGCTTGGCTGTGGGGTCTCTACAGGTTATGGAGCAGCAATTAACGATGCCAAAGTACACCATTATATATATATATATATATATATCTTTTTTTTTATAATGAAAAATAAATTTTTAAACATTTTCGCTTGTTTATAGGTTAGGCCTGGAAGCACTTGTGCCGTATGGGGACTAGGTGGAGTCGGTTTATCAGTTGTAATGGGTTGCAAAAGAGCAGGTGCATCTATTGTTTGTGGTATAGATATCAATTCTAAAAAATGCAAAATAGGTCAAATTTTTGGAATAACTCATTTTATCAATCCAAATGAAACTGATGAATGTATAAAAGATTATCTTCTAAAATTATCTAACGGTGGTTTTGATTATACTTTCGAAAGTTGTGGTATAACAAAATCTATGGAAGATGCTATGGATGTAACACACCCTGGTTGGGGTATTTGCACAGTAATGGGTGTAGCACCCACAGGTGAAAAAATTTCCACTTCACCCGTTAATTTGATAGCTGGACGCAAATGGATAGGTTCTGCTTATGGTGGATTTAATGTTACTGAAATTCCTGCACTTGTAAATGATTATATGAGTGGTAATATTAAGTTGGATGAATTAATTACTCATACCGTAACTTTAGAAAATGTTAACCAAGCTTTTGAAAATATGTTTGGAGGTAAAGGTCTGCGCACTGTAGTAAAATTCAAAACATAATTTCAAATTTTTCTTTCTGTATATAATAATAGTAAAAATAATATAATTTCGTTTTTATACATGTATTTCATTATATAAAACTATAAAATATGTAAAATAAATAACTTAAGTTCTTTTCTTCGCATGCCGCATACATTATATCGTTTTAAATTGTCTATGACAATTTTAGGTTTCAGTCGTATGTTTATAAAAAAATGAGTACATACAATATTTTGGAAACATATATGAACCTCAATAATATAGTATATTTTATTGAACTATTAATATTTGAATAAACTTTATAAAAGTTTAAAGCGTTTTTACTGTTTTACGTTGTTTCACTTCTTGTTCAACATTTTCCTTACATAATTTGCTAATTTTTTCGTCTTTACAACTCTCAGCTCCACTTATGTCGTCGATTTCAGAGCTTATTGATTTATCATCAAAAAATGCTAACTCATCGTCTTGAAAACTACTTGGTGAGCCAATGGCTTTAGTGGCAGTGCTTTGGATAGTTTTGGTAATTCGCATATATTTTTGTTGCAGTGTACGGAGCCAGGTTGTGTCCGACCAATGATACCAGCTCAGTAGAAAAACAATTAGTATAAAGAAAAGATTTGTGCTAATCGCTAACGAAAAATAGTTAGTTGATATACATAATTATTTTAAATTGTGACAATAACTTACCTACAGTAGCCGACAAAACCGGCCAATTATACATTATATACCGCAACCCAGTGAAGTCAGCAACAATATGTAAGCTAACAGTATAATATTGTATTTTCTGCGACTGGATTTCAACATACACGTCAGTTATTGGGTGCATTCGTTCTTCCAAATACCGCGAAAAAATTTCAACTGGTACACGCTGAAACTCCTCCTTTAAACCTAACACAAAAAGTGGACTAAGTGTCCATGTTGAAATTGTACGTATTAACGGTGACCGATAGCGCATCATAGCAGAGCGACACGAATGACCTCGTAGCATTGACGAACTATCTCGCATTTCTGCGCACACCATAAACATGCCTAAATCTAAATTTTGTGGTGATTCGGGCATTTCAATATTTACAATTACTTTATATGCTTGGCCAACCATCAACAGTTGCTGTTTTTTAGTTAGAGACACATGTGCATGTGGAAATGTGCATGGAGAGTTAGTATCTAGACAAGTTCTAAAAATCATAAAATTGAAATATTAAATGTTAAATTAAATGATTTTATTTCATTTATATATAAGTCAAAATTACTTAAACTGCATATGAACAGGACGAGTGTGAGATATGGCAGGCATATACGTGTAGTAAAAGGCAGCATACATAAAAACTGCCGCCCATATAATTAAAATGACAGCAAACGCAATTAAACCCAAACGCAATACAAGCTCCTTTAATGATCCAACTTTTTCATCTGCCCTTGATTTTAATTGATCATAAACATTTAAACCAATATTTAATACCGGACGAAAAAATAATCGACGTCCAATGCCAAGGGGATCGAAGCAAAATATCACCAACCGTAGTAAAAAATTCATTTTTAAAAATAATCGTTTGTTCGTTCTCTAAAAAAATTGCTACATGCCGCGTTTCTTTTATATAAATGTGTCACTGAATTTTAATATTTTATTTTAGTTAAAAATTTTGTCTACAAGTGTATATCAAAGTTCATACCGATTATAATAATAAAAATTTTACTGATATTTTTGTATCACTGATAAAATGCGGTGCATTTCCAAACATTAAAAAAAGCAACAACTAAACATTGGTGAAAACTGATAAGATCTTTTTGAAACATAGTTGGCAACACTTTAAATAAAGTATATCAAATGATATACAAAAAAAAAAAATTTATATAAAAATTTTTATAATTAAAAAAAGTTAAATTCAGATTATTCGATATAAATAAAATTAGCAACACTATTGTAGAACTATTAACTAGTTAGAAATTGTTATATATTTTATGATTATGAAACACGTCTAACCAAAAAAACTCACCACACCTGTCTTCAACTTTAATTCGCATTGTCAACAGATTTCATATCATTAATGTGTCATTATCGTAAGGAAACATAATATAGTTGGTGCCAGCAAAAATAATATTGAAACGAAAATACTGCAAGGAAATATGTAAATTGAATTTATAAGTTAATTTTTTTAATAAGAAATATGTATTCATTGTTGGAAAAACATTAAAATAAAGAAAGAACAATGGTAAATAATTAACAGCACAAAGAAGAAAACTAGAAAAACGTTAAATTTGCCTACCTTAATGTTAAACAATAAACTAAGGTTTTTTTTGGAATTGTAAAAGCCACTGATTAATTGAGCAATATAATTTACTTGCTGAAATATAACAGCGTTCATCAACTTATATCTGAACACACCCCCTAATAAACTGATTGGACAATTTGAGTGCAAATTATTCACACAAGTACAAAGTAATCAATGAGTAACTATCGCCATCACAGCGGGTATTGTGGTATAGAAGTAAGAGATATGCATCCAAGAATTCATAATTTTACGTACGTTAGCTCTTGCGTAAAGTATATGATATTTATGTTAAACTTCATATTCTGGCTTTTTGGTGGACTCCTGCTTGGCATTGGTATGTACGCATTCATGGACAAATGGCATTCAACAGGCTGGGTACGTTTAGAAACTTTCTATGATGTTATATTAAATATATCGCTTGTAATGGTTATTGCTGGAGTAGTTGTTTTTGTTGTGAGCTTCGCTGGCTGTTTGGGTGCTCTACGTGAAAATACTTGTCTACTGAAATTTTATTCTATGTGTCTTTTATTGTTTTTCCTACTTGAAATGGCAATTGCAATTATGGGTTTTGTATTTCCTCAAAATATGAATTCATTCTTGGAAGACAAATTTACTGATAAAATAATACATTCCTACCGTGATGATCCAGATTTACAAAATCTAATCGATTTTGCACAGCAAGAGTTTAAATGTTGTGGTCTTAGCAATGCTGGCTATCAAGATTGGAGTAAGAAAAATAATTATTTCAAAGTTATAATTTTTTAATGCTGACTTATTTTCAGGTAAAAATGAGTATTTTAACTGCTCCTCACCTTCCGTTGAAAAATGTGGCGTGCCATATAGTTGTTGTATTAATGCTACCGATATAAGCTCAGGATTGGTCAACATAATGTGCGGTTATGGAGTACAAGAGCATTCAGTTGCAGCTGCAGGTAAACGCATTTGGACAAACGGATGTATTGAAACTGTACGTTTATGGGCTGAGCGTCATCTTTATACAATCGCTGGTGTTGCGTTAAGTATCGCTCTGATACAACTTTTTGTTATATACTTAGCCAAAACATTAGAAGGACAAATTGAACTACAAAAATCACGTTGGGCTGCGTGAGTTAACTAATTATCGTTTAGCACAAACGACATGAACTAGAAAAAAGTTGTGCAAATCAATTTTTTAAGTTTTTAAGTTTTTTTGAAAGGCAATTTATATGTAGTGCTAAACTGTCTGTACTGGTAACGTTTTAGTTAATAAGTTTAAATTTATTTAAAAATGCATTATTATCTCGACAGAAATATATGCATTTATTACAATATAAGACTTCCATTAAACTACATTTAGAATTTCAGGCTCAAATAACACTAAGTTAAATCCTTTCATTCGTTTTTATTAAATAATTATATACCAATGTCAATTGTTTTGTGGATTGCATTTTTGTACAAATTTTAATACTACTGAACATTATTTTTTTTTGTTTAATGTTTCCCCGTATTATTTTTATGTGTTCGTCTTTTTGTTACTAAATACTCGATTTATTAATTTTATTTGGTGCTTTGAATGTTAATATGAATGTTTAATATGGTTCTATTAATCATTTTTAATATATATATAGACTTTTACATTATTTTATGCATGCCATTCATTAACAATTTTTAGAAAATACGTATGCCTGCCAAATTATTTTATTTCAATTTTAATTAAAAAAATAATTAAAACAAAAATATTTAGTATTAAATTTTATATATATATATATATATATATATATATATATATATATATATAAATTTTTTATTTTAACAAACAAAAAGCAAATATATGCCGACTATTTTGCCGTAAAAATAAAACGGCAAGCATTTATATATATTAAACTATATGTGTACTCCAAAGTAAATAAATAAATGTAGTAATTTAAGTTCTCTTTTACATATTGATCAAAAATTAAAAAATCAGAAGAATCTTTAACAAAATTTCGAAAATTATGCACAAAAGTCTAATAATAATTAAAATTTTATATTTCGAAAAAAAACTTTATATTAAAGACGTAATTCAAGTCTACTGTGCATAAAATATAATATCAGACTGTTTAAAACTCAAATCGAATAATTCTTGTAAAAATCAATCCTGAATCTTAAATAAAATTAGATATAATTATACTAACTCAAATTATATACATGTTGGTATGCTAAATTGTTATAATGACAAGCATTGAAAATATGTACATGTTTTAAATTTCTACACAACTTGCAAAACAGTTCATAAACCTATTATTATTACTATTACTATAATAAATAAACAATGTAATTAGTTATAAACTATATAAGTATTATTTAATATAATCAATAAAAAAGACAGTATATAAATCTAATTATATGGGTTTCATTTTCTAATTCTGGATTTTAAATATAAACTTAACATTCTGAATTGAAAATAATTTTTATATTATAATAATTGAAAAATATATTAACCGTATCATATTTTTGTAATATATTTAGAACATTTTTGTACAAAGAATTTAGTCTTTATTAATTGAAAAAGTGTTTAAAGAAATATAAATATTAATTTTAATTAGAAAATTTTATTAATATAAATGGAAAAAAAACTATTGCAACAATTTAACGTATTCTAGTAGATTTCTTTCGTCAAAAATTTTTACATTTAATTTTTTAAATGTTTGCAATATATTCTTCCGTTTAGCATTTAACAATACAGCTTCTTTTTGTTTTTCATCAGGAATTAATTTTTGTTGAAGTAATTCCTTTATATGGCGACGCAAAATTAAATCTAATTGATGGATAGTATTTGGTACTAATAACTGATTTGATGTGTCTTGAATTATTAAAGGAGAAGTTTTCTTATCAAATGATTTCAAAAGAAATTCAATTACATCATTTTTTTTTAATTGTACATCAAATACTTTTATATGCAAAGTATTTTCCTCCCAATGAAATTGTTTTTCTCCAGGTATTTCAAACCGTTTGGCCATGTTTTCAACAATTTTATTTGGTACTTGCTCGCTTCTTATACGTTGCTGATTTCTAATCAAGGACTCCTTCAAGGTACATATTAAATGGATTTGTGCAAATGATAAGCTATTGTCCTTACAAAACTGATATAATTTGTACCTCATACTGCTGTAGAAATTATTATCATCACAAATTATTACGTACTTTTTTGTTTCAAATGACATGGAGCATTTAATTTTATTTTTCAATTCCACTGGCACTGTATTGTGTAATTTTAGCGAGTTTGTTATTATAGCCAAAACATCAAATATTTTATTTCGTTCCGTTTTATAATCTATTATTGAAGTTTCACTTTCAGTATCATTAATTTTAAAAAAATCGTCAAAACAAACATGTATAACATTAAAATAATTTTGTTCAAGATAGAGCAACCAGTTACTGATTGTTGTTTTTCCAGCAGCTGGAAGGCCTATTAAGGCCACTAAACATATACATAACATTGTAGAATCTTGAGGTTGAGTTTGGACAGTACGATCTAATTACAACCAAGCACTACCAGCTGGCTTTTTGTCATCTAAACCTGGTATTACTTTAGGTTTCTTTTTTGGAACTGGTTCTGCTGTACCTTGTGGTTCTTGTGATCCTACTTCGCGTTGTAAACCGTTTTGACTTTCTTCAAGCTCACGAATTCGTCTTTGATTGATTTCAGTCTGCACCTCTATATATACATTCATCATTTTTTGATTAAAGCGCGCAAATTTAGTCACGCAGCTATCAACGCAGGTATGCTGCAAATGATTTTTATTAATAACTACGAAATTAACTATTATATATATATATATATAAGGTACCTCATTAGTGCTCAAATTTCTATCGCTTAAATTATCAACGCAACGTGTAAAACACAGTTCTGTTACTTTATTGTATAAGCCGAGAAAATCTTTAAGCTAAATTTATAATAAATAAATATATTTGGAAAGTTAAATTAATTTTTCATTAAAATTTGAAAAATTTGTTGTAATAATATTTTTTAAATGTTACGCAAACACTTTGGTTCTATTACAAAAAATTAAAACGGATCTAATATTATAAAATACAAATTTTAAATAAAATCAATACTAACATTTCTTAAATTGGGATCCATTTATTTTAAATTCTAAATTCTAACTACTATAATTTTCAGTTTTTGACTAAAATCATATGTCTCATTACATGCTGTTGTTATTCGGTATTTCCGATAGGGCTACCAACACCTTTGAGAAATGTAAAAATCAATGGACTAACTATGATAACATTATCATTAATTAGTTTGTCAAGATATTAAATTTTATGAAAAATATACCCTTGCATATGTCAAGTTAATTGTCACAAATAATCAAAGAAGAAGAATCTTCTTTGCAAATAATTATCATTAATATAGTCCAATCTCGATAATCCGTACAGTTACTGCCAAGGCCAAATAATTTCGTTGAAATTAAGGGAAATTTTAAATACAACTATGCAAGACATAAATATTGAATATAAAATAAGTTGAGATAACGAAAAGGTGATATTAATTTTTAAAAATATTTGATATTAATAAAACCGACAATATATTGTAGAAGTAATGCAAACATTTTTAAATTTTACATGAAGAAAAAAAATTATAAAAAAAGATATAGTCGGTGCCAAGCGGCAAGAAATGAGCTTTTAGAACTATTGGAACTATTAGAACTGTGGGAATGTTATATACAGGGCTTCCGTGGTGTGCGCAAAACCGGTTAAGTACATAAAGAAATAACTAAGGAATTAAATAAACTCGGATTTATGTAAAATACCCGAAAAGTTCAAATGAAAATAAACATGACGTGTAGCTAATATATCTTTACCAAGTGTAGTTTTATAGTAATCCTCCATTAGTTGGTTTAAAGTTTTGTTTTATCAACTATATTTCATTGCCTAAAACACTACTCATATTTTTTGCCATATCTTGACGATGGCCAATGTTTGTAAATAGTAACAAATGTAAATACTTATATCATTTGTTACTATTTTATGTAAATATATAATTATATTACAATCTAAATAGTCGCGCTTTCTCAAACTGTTTGCGATAGATTTGTAGAACTTTTCTTCAAGTCTGGGGCACGATCGGTGTCTTATACGTCATATCCTTATGGGACATTATTTATGCTGAGTTTAAGGCTGCCACTTTAAGCGAAGCTAAACTAAATTTTAACTGTATTTATAATTAAATTTTATATTAGTTGATGTTATGTAATAGTATAATTACTTGAATCTATATTACATTGTTATAATTGTTTTATATAAACAAATTTGTAATAAGAAAGTATTTAAAAAAAATTTTCTTTTAAACACTAGTTTCCCAATATTAAATTAATTTTTAAATTCTTGGCAATTTTTTCATAGTTAAATCTTCCAAAAAATTTTTGTATGATAAGAGAAAAAAAATAAAAAGTTTTAATGACATTTTGGCATATGTGGAGTGAATGAATGAAATTGAGTGAATTTCAAACATATGTAGAAAAAAGTTTGTGTTTTAAATACATGTTAATACAAATACTCGTGAGTGTGTGTTGAATGATAATAATAGATTCTCATTAGAGTTTGATTTGTAATTTTGCTGTCAAAAATTTTCCTTTTGCATTGAAAGCAACATCAATCGACAGCTAAAATTACAATCAAAACTCTCGTGTGAAACTAGTATAAAGGCCATGTGCGAGTTCGTGTAAATTGAGTCAAAGTAAATTGAATTTTCTTAGGAATTGTTTGACCTGCTCTTATGTAAATATTTATTGCAGTTGTTTATTAGTTTTTAGTTAAAAGTTTTCAAATTTATTTATTTATTTATTAAACATTTTATAAAATTTTCACAATAGTAACACCTAATTTACCTAATTTTTATCTAATTTACCCTTCACGAAATTCTGATAAATGCAAACATTCGCTGCCATACCAACATAATTTACTATTTCCTTCAATTAACCACCAATATACTCGAAATCGCACACAGGCAAAGTTGCTAGGAGCTGTGTAATTACACAATAAAAATTGAGCCAACAAGTGTCAAATCATTCTTTATTTCATATATAATTTTGATTTCTTATTGCTTCTAACTTTTCTATCTTGACATTTACATTTAGTTTTATTGTCTCGTTTGTTGTGAGAAGTTGTTGTTTAATATATTTGTGAATGATTTTGTTGCAAAGAGGCCAAAGAATTTATAGTATAGTTTTGCCTTTAATTGGTAAAAATACAGGTGGAGTGCAAAAATACTTTCAAAAATAGAATAACATTGAGCATACAAATCAGAACAGTGGGACGGTCTGTATATTTATAATTTTATTATTATTAGTATTTATATACTATTAAAATGCATGCATTTTGAAGAAAATGTGAATGAAATATTAACATAATTTTTGAAAAGAATTTTTAAAGGGAAGGAAAATTAAATGAAAACAAAAAACACCACTTTCTGTTGACGTATCAACGCATACTTTTATACCAGAAATCAGCGCAGTGGCAATCATTTGCACCGACATTTTTCTTCATTTGATTAAATAACAGTACTTGTGTGGGTGCATTAATAAAGATGTTTGCTATTAATCGTGTTGCACAACTGCAACGCATTCAATGCATATATTTTAGTAAAAATTTCAATTCATCGAAATATAAAACAAATTTTATTGCTTTCAAAAATTTGAAAAAATTTATTACGCCAAGTTGCTTCGCAGTTGCATACATAAATAGTAATAGAAATTTCGCAGCGGGTAAGCTAAGTGCATCACTAAAATAATAAAACTTTAGAAAAGTATTTGGGTTTTTCATTTTTTTTTGTGTTTAAATTATACAGTGAAAGTTTTTAACTTATATTTTGCTATTTTGATAAAAAAAAAAATTTACAATTTAGTAATAAATAATTTGTGTAACACTTAAAGTGAGTGTTGAGTGGCATAGAATTTAAACAAATTCAATTTTAACATTCGTGAATGCATCCACAAATTTGGAATTTGATATAGCGCACCGTATAGTGAATTGATATACATATTTAGGAATAATGATGATGTAATTTGCGCTTCTATTCAGCACAAAATATTCAGCTTGTATATTCCAAGCCTTTGTGATCCGATCAACAACGTTAAATATTATTTTAGGTTGGTCGTGTTCTGTGCACTAATTTATCATTCATTACTCATGTATGTTACGAGACAAGTTTTCGTCCGCTTTATAGCCTATTATCCGCTCTAACAAGGCCGGCATATATTTTTTTTGTGATTATGTAGTTATCGCCAAAATTTTAGCGAAGCATCTTTCACTCAAGTTATAACGCTTAATTTATTTCTATTACTGAAAGTCAGATATCGCTTAATTTTGGAATCTGACTAATAGCTGTGTCTTAAATTTGAGTCCATTCTATGCATGTGTTTATTTTTGGATTTTCTAATACTTCAACTCTGCAACTTGTGCGGTCGTATTCAGGTACTTAATGGTCTTAATCTTCATAAGGCACTCGTTTTATCAGACCTGTGATATATAATAAACAATAGAAAGCATATAATATATAATAACAATAGATATAATAACAATATTAGTTGTATTCGTCAGTTTTTAAGTGTAGCAAAAAACAGCAAGTAACTCGCTTAAAGTTTCTAAAATGTACGCAAGACAACATCACTACGTTCTCTATCCAAGCGCCAGTTGTGAAATGGCCAAACATTTAAGCGACTGCAGAAAAAAATGTTACCAAACTAATAGTGATCTATTGTAAACCTTTATTGGAAATTTTACCGAATATTTAACGAATATCTGTCAAAATTTGTTAACAAAAATTCAAACAAAATTAGTGTTTAAGAAATTTGAAATTTGTGAAAATGAAATATTTTAAAAATATGCTAAATTGTGGACTATAAATATTTCAAAAATATACACATAATTATATACAAAAATTTATAAGAGCACATGAAGTAGTATTGAAAAGTATGATTGAAAAGTTGCTAACAAGTTAATCCTTATAAAGGCATAAATATTCTAACATTGCTCTTAATTCATTATTCATTTTAATTTTCAATTTTATATTAATTATTTATTTCTTCTCAAAATGCTGTTTGCTTGTATTAAATGTAATGCCTTGTTTTCACTATGTCATTTTAAATGTCAATTATAATTGACTGGTGTGTCAAATGCGTTTTCATTACATGACAAGAATGCGAATATGACATCATATGACTACCCGTTTTCATTATACTGACAACATTTGACATTGAAAATGACATAGTGAAAACGAGGCATAAGTTCTGCTCTTTGCGAAAACAAAACATTTGACAGATTGCTTGTTAAGCGCCCGTGTTAAATGCTAACAAATGCACCTATTATAATGGCGTTTTCGATTAGTAAATCTGAATTCAATCTAGATTTACTCTCGGTCTGTCAATTTTTGTTGTCCAATCGAACACTTTAAGGATAATCTAACATTTATGTAGTATGTTTACTAAGCCATTTATATTTTTTAAAAATTCATATATCGAATCAGAGCACACTTTATCTGTTAAATCATATAACATAAAACTGCTCTTAATTTTAGCGTAATTCTGCTACTCAAACAAAATATCTAGAGTGTTATAAATTATTCTCGAGTTTTATACATTTTATCCCAGATTTACCAATTGAAATTAAAATCGTACTAAAAGTGGGTTAAAACAGCATCTCAACTAAAAAATTTGCCTCAGATTTACCAATCGAAAACGCCATTAGTTTTTATTTCATTTTGTACAAATAATTATTTTGTAGATGGAATTAATCAAGACTTTAGCGTTTCTTTTTGTCTTTTTCATCACGGCATAATAATCTTACGACAATGAAACAGTTGTATTATATAAAATAAAAATTAATTTATATATTTTTGATTTAGAGATATTCGCATGAAAAATTATTACATATGTTTAAAATAATGAGACGATTATCGTTTAATGTCGAACCATAAAATTTGTGTAAAAAATAAATGTATAAGTATGTTTTTATTTAATAATATGTAATAATATTTGTTACCCTTAATCTTTCATATAAAAAGTATATAAAAAATTATTATTTCACATTTTTAAGCCAATATATATATAAAATATTATAATAATTTATTATTATTAATGCAGCAACAGTAGCAGGTAGTTATGTTAAAGATATTTACTATCCTTGTATGCCTGTAGCAAATTCATCTATTATTCCTCGTGAAGTATTTGAAAAGAAAAAGTATGTGTAGTAATCACAAAAATTATGTTTTCAATACCTTTTCACTCAGAAATGTTCATTTAGTTAAACTGACTGTAAGAATCCACTATTTTACGAAAGAATACTACAAAAATATGTTTATTAATTTGAATCGAGACAAAATATTAGCCTTAAAGCTAAATATGACAAAAGGTCTAATCAAGCTAATTACATATGTATATGAAAATATATGAAATTAAATTTAAAATAAAGATTAACATTTAAATTGTATATCAAAAATTAGAGATCTGTTAGAGAAATCAGGATATATATTATATGTGGGATATGGGAAGCAAAAATTATGATTTCTGCAAGGAATAATGATCATGTTCATTACACATAAGTTTTCTTTACATAAGTATTCTCGAAAGTGTTTTGAAGATCTTATAAAAAGATCTTTTTTTAAAAAAAATCACTAATTAATAATGTAGAAACAATACTGTTACGTTTTCGCCTGCGTGTTTATTCGTATCTCAGGATTTTATAAAAATAAAACGAACTTTAAAAATTGGAGAAACTTTAGTAATTTTATTAATTGTATTGAAAAGAACTAGATTTCCTAGGAGCCAATTTCTTTACTCAAAACAAATTCCAACACACTAACTTCTTTCTAAAAAAAATATCCATTGACATAATGTTTAAATAATATTTAAACATTTCATTGCTACTCTGATGAAATTCGTAACATTGCCCTCCTCTTAAATCTGTTCGTCCCGAACAGGAATTACGACATCGTTGCAGTAAGGTGCCAGCCGTTCCAGATGCACCACTTTCATTCGAGCTCTATGATGCCCCGACTCTTGAATTCGATAAACCACATCATTGATTTTCGTTATTACCTTATATGGTCCTTGCCAATGGGTCTGTAGTTTTGGAGACAAACCTTTCTTCCGTTGCGGATTATGGAACCACACTAGGTCTCCTTCCTGGAAACCTTCAGAGTTCATTCTCAAATCATACCTGGCTTTCATTTTGTCACTGGTCAGTAAGAGCCGTCTTCTGATGAATCGATGAATTTCATCTAATTGGTCCCGCTTACTTCCAGTGTAGTCACATGTCATCTTGCCGCAAATTGGGGTTATTCCAAATTTTAAGTCCGCGGGTAATCTGATGTCGGCGCCAAAAACTGCTCTTGCTGGTGTAGTTGATGTGGAATTATGTCGTGCAGACCGATAGGCGAGTAGGAACATTGGAATATGAACGTCCCAGTCTTTCTGATTTTTATCAACCACTTTCCTGAGGTACTCGTTTAATGTACGATTAAATCGTTCAACCATTCCATCTGACTGTGGATGTAAAGGCGTTGTACGAGTTTTATTTATTCCCAGTAATGTGCAAATTTCCCTAAAGATTGTTGACTCGAAGTTTCGCCCCTGATCTGAATGCAGTTCCATTGGAACACCGAATCGCGTAACCCAATTGTTTAAGAAAACTTCTGCTATCGTGCTAGCTTCTTGATTTGGAATTGGATACACTTCTGGCCACTTACTGAAGTAATCCATTACTACCAGCACGTATTTGTTCTGTGCGTTACTAGTAGGGAAAGGTCCAGCGATATCCATTGCAATTCTCTCAAAAGGAGCACCAACGTTATATTGTTGCATTTTTCCACGGCTTCTAGTATTCGGACCTTTTGATGTAGTGCATGGAACGCATTTTCGTATAGCGTCCGCAACCGAATCTTGGCACCCGACCCAATAAAAACGTCTCTTGATCTTTTCCACAGTTTTAGTGACGCCCAAATGACCTCCACTAGATGCATTATGGTATTCTGAGACAACTTCGTCAATGCGGGACTTCGGTATTACCAGGAGGTTATTAATGGTTTTACCATTCTCACTTTCCCATACCCGATATAAACAACCATCCTTCAGATGCAAGCTCTGCCATTGCGCCCAGTATGCCTTAGCTATCGGACTTTCACCTGCCATTTCCTGCCATACCGGCCGAACGCCTCGCTCTTTACTTTCCATTATTTTGGAGAGGTCTGCATCGTTCTGCTGTTCTTTTTGTATCTGCTCATTGGTCCAGGAATCCTCTGGAAGAGCATTAATCAGACGTATATCCACAATGTGTTCTTTATTTTCGACCCGTAAACAATGTTTGCACTCGAGGCCACAAGGGCGACGTGATAATGCATCAGCGTTTCCATGATGGCTTCCTTTACGATGTTCAATAGTAAAGTCGTAACTTTGTAAACGTTCAATCCACCGCGCCAGCTGACCTTCCGGTTCTTTAAACCGCAGCAACCATTTAAGTGCTGCATGGTCAGTTCTGAGGAGGAATTTCTGGCCGTATAAGTACTTGTGGAAATGCTTTACACATACCATTATCGCAAGTAACTCCTTTCGTGTGACACAGTAGTTCTTTTCTGGCTTAGACAAGATTTTGCTGTGGTACGCTATCACTTTTTCTTGCCCATCCGTTATTTGAGACAACACTGCACCTATTCCAGAGCCACTCGCATCTGTGTCCAATATAAAGGTTTTCCCAGGTATTGGATACGCCAAAACTGATGCTGTACAGAGTCGTTCCTTAAGCTGTTCAAAAGCTTCATTTTCTTCATCACCCCATTTAAAAGATTGGTTCTTTTTGGTTAATTCGTATAGACTACTGGCAATATTCGCGAAGCCAGGAACGAATCGTCTGTAATAGGTACAGAGCCCCAGGAAACTTCTAAGATCATGCAAATTTGTTGGTTGTGGCCACTCCTTCACTGCTGCAATTTTCTCATCATCAGTATGGACGCCTTCTGGGGTTACTTTGTGACCAAGATATTTGACTTCACGTTTGAAAAGTGAGCACTTCTTTGAATTCAGCTTCAAACCAGCAGCTTGTATTCGCTCGAATACTTCCTTCAACTTTTCGAGATGATCGTCGAAGTCTTTACCCATTACAATTATATCGTCAAGGTAGACTAAACAAGATTTCCAGGTTAGTCCTTTTAAGACGCGCTCCATGAGACGTTCAAACGTGGCCGGAGCATTGCAGAGTCCAAACGGCATAACCGTGAATTGCCACAAACCATCACCGACACTAAATGCAGTCTTCTCTTTGTCTTCTTCTTTAAGTTCTACCTGCCAATAGCCGCTTCGTAGATCAAGAGTTGAGAACCATTGTGCACCAGATAAAGTGTCGAGAGTATCGTCGATTCTTGGTAGTGGATAGCTGTCCTTCTTTGTAACATCATTCAGCTTACGATAATCTACGCAGAACCGTGTACTTCCATCTTTCTTCTTTACAAGTACCACCGGCGAACTCCATGGACTTGCCGATGACTCAATAACACCTTCTTTTTGCATACCCGCAACTAGACTGGTTACCTCATCTCTTTTTGCCAGTGGAACTCTTCGAGGCGCCTGACGAATTGGTTTAGAATCACCAGTGTTAATTTCGTGTTTTACAATAGAAGTTCTTCCCTTGAGCGCAAAAATTGGCCAATTATTCCGTATGACCTGCATCGCACTTCTTTTCTGACGTGCATTGAGTTCCTTAGTCCAACTTAGCACTTGCACCATTGTATCCTCCTTTTCTGCAATGGTTTCTTTTTTCATTATTTCGGAATTTTCACTACAATTAACCACAGCTGAAACCTCTTGACATTCACCAATTATTGCCCCTTTTTTTATAAACTTTGATGTACCAGATAAATTCAAGAGTCGGACAGGTATGCTACCATCTACTTTTGGCTCTACTAATGTTTTCCCCAGTAAGATGTCGTTCATTCGGATTTTTCTTACGGCTTCAACGACCCACAACTTACTTGTCCTTTCCCCTCCATTTATTTTTGCCCATACAATCGCCTCTGAATTCGCTGGTATTTTCTGATTTTGACACAACCGGATCTGTCTTACACTGCTACTACGCTGATATCCAGTATTTAGTGGACATTCGATATCCATGTATCGTAACATTTTTCTACTTAAGTCCAGTGTAATTCCATGCGTGATCATAAAATCTATACCAATAATCACGTCATCGGTGATATCGGCGACCATGAATTCATGTTGAAATTCATAGCCACCTAAAGTGATTCGTTTCATGACCTTTCCTAGTATTGGCGCCTC
>NC_051847.1:113789359-113806944 GCF_002237135.1 Teleopsis dalmanni | reverse complement strand
TTCAAATATCAATAGTTGAATAAAATATACTATATTATTGAGGTTCATATATGTTTCCAAAATATTGTATGTACTCATTTTTTTATAAACATACGACTGAAACCTAAAATTGTCATAGACAATTTAAAACGATATAATGTATGCGGCATGCGAAGAAAAGAACTTAAGTTATTTATTTTACATATTTTATAGTTTTATATAATGAAATACATGTATAAAAACGAAATTATATTATTTTTACTATTATTATATACAGAAAGAAAAATTTGAAATTATGTTTTGAATTTTACTACAGTGCGCAGACCTTTACCTCCAAACATATTTTCAAAAGCTTGGTTAACATTTTCTAAAGTTACGGTATGAGTAATTAATTCATCCAACTTAATATTACCACTCATATAATCATTTACAAGTGCAGGAATTTCAGTAACATTAAATCCACCATAAGCAGAACCTATCCATTTGCGTCCAGCTATCAAATTAACGGGTGAAGTGGAAATTTTTTCACCTGTGGGTGCTACACCCATTACTGTGCAAATACCCCAACCAGGGTGTGTTACATCCATAGCATCTTCCATAGATTTTGTTATACCACAACTTTCGAAAGTATAATCAAAACCACCGTTAGATAATTTTAGAAGATAATCTTTTATACATTCATCAGTTTCATTTGGATTGATAAAATGAGTTATTCCAAAAATTTGACCTATTTTGCATTTTTTAGAATTGATATCTATACCACAAACAATAGATGCGCCTGCTCTTTTGCAACCCATTACAACTGATAAACCGACTCCACCTAGTCCCCATACGGCACAAGTGCTTCCAGGCCTAACCTATAAACAAGCGAAAATGTTTAAAAATTTATTTTTCATTATAAAAAAAAAAGATATATATATATATAAAATGGTGTACTTTGGCATCGTTAATTGCTGCTCCATAACCTGTAGAGACCCCACAGCCAAGCAAACATACTTTATCCAAGGGTGCTTTTTTATTAATCTATTAATATATTGTACGTATATCGTTAAAAATCAAAAATTTTATACAAATTTACTTTACAAACGAATATATCATCAGTAACGGTATACTCAGAGAATGTCGAAGTGCCCATAAAGTTATAAACTGGTTTACCTTTGCAGGAAAATGGTGTTTTGCCATTAAGCAATAATCCCTTACCTGGCGCTATACCTCCCGGTACATCATGTATTTTATCACAAATGTTCGTTTTTCTGCTTTGACAAAACTTACATTTAGCACAGTAGGGTACAAATACTGGTATTACATGATCACCAGCTTTAAATTGTTTAACATTCTTGCCAACACTTTCTACAATACCAGAACCCTCGTGACCAAGAACAACTGGAAAAACTGCGTCTGCATCTTCTCCACGCCATGTCACTGCATCGGTGTGACAAATTCCTGTTGCAACCATTTTAATGCGCACCTGATTTTCATCAGGTGGGGCTACTGTTACTTCTTCAATTTTTAAGGGTTTATTTGGTTCCCAACAGATTGCTGCTTTACATTTTATTTCCTAGTCAGAAAAGAATGATAAAAAATATTTAAATTGTTTCCTCTTTAATTACCCAAAACTGGATTTATTAAGAATTTCTTAATAAAATGTTTCCAAATTGCTTATACTCGTATATTTATTTAATATTTAATTTAATAGAAAGAATAAATATGTAAGTTATGCTATTCAAGAATGTAAGAAATTAAAAAACTTTAGTCGTACTATCTGCTGGTTAGGTTATAAGTACGAACAAATTAATTGGGATCCACTTAATCCAGCTCGCCCGTTGCCATTCACCGAGCCCTTAACAAATCTTAATAATTGGCTGGAAAATACATCTTGTTTATTGATGGGAATCCGGACCGCCAACAAAGTAGATTTAGCACCTAAAACCTTCCCATAATATAACTTATCTTAACTGTTCTGAAAGCGAGTATAAGACAACTTAACTATTTAGAATTTGAGAGAAAGTAGATCTGATATGTCAGTAGAACTACAAATGTACTATATATATATTTCATTATTAAAGGGCTATTAAATGAGAGAGAAGAGAATCCTAAAAATAGTTAATAGTTATAGCGGCATATACAGCTGATATATATATGGTCCTATGCATCCTATTTTATTAACTTTTGCACTTTGTAGTTACAAACAATATCTCTATATTTGAAAATCATAATAAGGTAACAAAATAGAAAAATATATTTTTAAATAATACATTCTATTAAGAAATTTGTAGGTAACTATTTTTTTGTTTTAATACTGTGAAAATATACTAGTACTGGTAAATATTTGATATATTACCTTTAGACTTCGAGTTTGATTAACAACGATCTGAACATTATTCCTAACCAACTGAGTTCTGGTCAGTTTGGCAAGAAACATGTTTGATCTAACTATTAGTGCAATGGGCCTCCAGAATTTTTGAATTTTGATAAAAAAATCCTGAAAAAAACTTAAATCCTTAATCTATTACTATTTTTGTTTTGTAATAAAAAAAACATTTATAAATTTACCATATTAAAAAATACTATGTAATGTTAAGTTTACTAAGTTAAATAGTCAAAATATTTATGTTACAAAATACATTAACTACAGGCACGTGGTTGGTGGAGATCTTTAAATGAACCAAGAGCTATTCCTAGACGAAAGTAAATGCAAAATAAATATTTTTTCTTTAATCATAATTTTTTGATGTCATATTTTATTTACAACCTATTTATTTGTATAAAAATAAAAAATAAATGAAATGTTTAAATCTTCAAACATCTTTAGTTCATCCATCAGAGCCATAGTTAAAATATTTAAAACTATAATATCCAAATACAACCTTTATATAAGGAACATCTTGATCTATATAGAAGCAATTGTTAGTCACAAATTGGGACGTCTGAGCAATTAATTAAAGCGTTTTATATTTAAATTGTTGCCGTATTTTTACATTTATATCTACACCTACTAGTTGTGCCCCATAATGATATTACATAGGTTCCGATTGGCTTTATATTTGCTTTATATAAGAATGATTTGCCGAGAATTCAACATTGCTTCTGATTAGGGTGCCATTTTCAATAAGATTAGTTGCCTCAACTTGATTAATAAATGAACGCTTTTGATTTCTAACAACAATGAGATAGTCTGAAATAAGTTTTAAAAATAGAATTTTTGACACTCGCAATAAATGTTGGGATAAATATTCGTCGACTTCTTTAAAAAAGGACTTCATTTAAGTTAAAACAATTAAACTTCGATAATAGTTCGGATATGGTCAATTCTGCATGGCTAGCGAATCCGAATCACTTCAACATAACATGTTCATTTCATGATTTTATGATAATTTTTCATGATGTTGAAAATATGTTGAAAATTTTAAAATTTTTGTTTAAAGTAAATTCAGGATCTGGAGAAAATAGAAAAGCCGCTACTTATTTGAATCTAAAAATTATTCAGATAATTTTTGATATAGTTACTAAACAAGTTGTTAACGAAAAATAATTTAGTCCTGTTGGTGATGAGCTCCATGTGCCTCCGGCATTCGTCAGTTTTTGTTACATATATAAGTTAGTAAACCTATCAGTCTAATCTTATTATTTTTAGGAACCTTGGAGCGACTCTTAGAACCTCGCATACAATGTAACATAAAATTTATGAAAATCTCGCAAGCAGAAAATGCATAAGCCAAATGCATTTCATAATCTAATCTACTAATGAACACTCTTCTGGGTTTATTCAAGATTGAAAAAGCCTATCAAAATATAGAGTTATCCCTTATCAGTTTCATTGACATTGGGTTTTCAACAATTTAGAAGAAATTCTATCTAACATGTATTTATCAACCAAATGAATAATAATAAATAACAATAAGATTATTGATATGTGTGTTTTGATAGGGTTTATTATATAAACCAGAGTTGACTGTTTTGAAAACAAACATAACAACAGCTCTTATAAGATTCCACGTGTTGTCGATCATTCTAACTTCCCATTAAAGCAGTCAATACAAAAAACATTGAGGAACTGCTTGCTTTGTATATCAAAATTCTTCAGTAGTCTCTTTTGCTGCCTTATCCGATTTGTGGTTATCAACTATTCTATGCACAGAAACAATAAAAAGATACAGGTTGAACAAGTGTTAACACCTAAGCATTGTCTTAGGTGTTAACTGAAATGAAGGACAAAATAGGTCAGTTTTCACTGGTACAGTCTGTACTGGTATAGCACAGAGTGTCAAAATTGTTCGGAGTATGTGTCAATATTTTTAAATTAAACCCATTTTAACTAAGGAATACATTATTTCAGTAATTGTCAATTCTTCTCTTAAAAGTTTTTGTTGCGACAGACATTTGGGTCTTTGAACCGAAAATTGCATTGATCTGGTTTCTTTGCCGACACAAATAAAATTAGTTTTTTTGTTATGATTAAAATTCAAAAAAAAACATTTAAAATGGCAAAGTTTTAAAAACCTTAAAAAAAAAAATAACTAAAATTTCTAAATTTTTTTGTCATAACCGAAATAATTCCAAATAAAAAATTCAAAAAGACTAAAAATTTCAGTATAATATTTTGGATAGTTCAATCATGAAATAATTACAAATAAAAAATTCAAAAAGACTAAACAATTTCAGTGTAATATCTTGAATAGTTCAGTTATGAAATAATTACAAATGAAAGAAATGTTTTTTAAATTTAATTGACAGTGATCAAAACAAAATAAATAATAATATTAAAAAAGCAGACAATTTCAGTGTAATAACTCCTCAACTGATACGCCACTTTATCGTCTTGTTTATGACTCATCAAAACAAGAAAATAGAATTCATTCCTAAATTTAAACAAATAAAAATAATGCCTCTACGAACAGAATAGTATTGAAATTTAACAACTAAAAATAAAAAATATAATTAATTAATTAATTCAATTATTCTACAGCTGGTTTATGATTTCTTTCTAATATAAACACAGCAAGTAAAATTGTTAATAAAAACTTTTATAGCAAAAGTAACAAAACTCCAGAAATATATGCGAACATAAAAAGTCAAGTACGGCTTTGGATCAGTTGGTTAAGGTGGGCTGATTCTGAGCTTCACATTTGGCAGGACCCGAGTTCGATTCCTGGTACTTGCAGTCTCAAAAATAATTATTTACGAATAATTAAATACAAGAAATATTTCCAAGATGATGGATATTTGGCAATGATCGAAACAGCTGTATGGTCAGCCAAAAATTCAACTAATTAAAACAATATAAAAGATAAATATTTTTTGTTGTTGTACTTCACTACTGTTCGAAGAAACCTCTACAAATAAATTTAATAAATTTTAATTTGATCCGAGCATTTCAGTATTATAACTCTGTTAGTTCATGCAAATTTAAATAAACCATCACTTTATCGCCTTGACGGTGACTTGTGTAACCCCGCATATTATTTTTAAATTAGTGGCGTGTTCACTTTATAATCTATTTTTCTTTCAGAACTTATTTTGAAATTAGTTTCTATATAATAGCATATTATTATTTAGCACTTTTGCTTTATGTCAACATTTAATCTAATATATTATTTCACACTTGAATTTTATGCTCTATCTTCTGAGAAGCTCATAGCTTAAATAACTTTTGAATATAAAATAATTTTTAATTTCTAAGTAAACAAATATAAATAAAACGAATTTAATGACTATGCGCAAAATTATATTCGTAAATCTATATAAATTTTTGCTCACAGTTCCAACTATACAAATATATTTATACAACTAAAACTAAAACAACTTTGTTTACATTTTAATCTGAGGTTTATATCTGACATATACAGAATATTTAAATTGCTTCTTTCGTAGTTGTTTTTATTACTTTGAATGTTATATTGTTAATTTGAGTGTAGTTAAGAACCTTTAAATATTTTTTGGCTTAAATTTTTTTATCGCCATAAAGATTCGTTTATTTTAGGAGAAGAAGTCTGACATTTAATTAGGTCTAGTACTATTTAAAAAGTAGTAGTACTACTTTTGGTCAGTGTTGGTTGGAAACAAATCCTGTTCAACATTTGGAATATCCATATTTATGACAATTTTAAACAAAAAAAAAAAAAACATTTTATATGTTTCTGTCATTAGGTTAAATATAAGAGAGACAGATTTGCGACATATTTTATTTAGATTTTTTATTAATTTGTTGCATTTCTCCAGGATTCTTGAAATTAACAGTACCAGAACACAACGTGTATTCAACTTAATATATTATCATTTATGTTTTGTTTTTAAAGAGATATAATGAATTGTGTCATGATTGAGTATTGTTGAGAACAGCTGTATAAATTATACATATATGTATATGTATATAAGTTTCACCAACTTCTGGAAAAGTTTTAATTACACACTGATGAACTATGCATGCTGGAAGTAAGGCAGAGTTTTAGTAATACCTTCGTCATTATAAATAATTATAAAAACTAAAAAATTTCCTCATTTTCGGCACTATTATAAAAGCAAGATGAGGTGACGCTTCGTAACGCAGAGCAAAAATCAATGCACCTCTCCATCCAACCGCTAGTCCGTTACAGACTATTTGATTTTGTGTTATTTTTAGAATATATTAGTGTTCTAAACACTTACTGTACTAATCTGAATCTATGTACATATATATGAACATGTATATTTTACATGTACGTAAATATTTACACAAAAAGAATATTATATATATTATTTATACACATTACTTTAATTATCATAATAATTTGTTTGCATATGGATTATTTATCCAAACATTGTTAAGCACAATGGGGGCGTACTGCTCCAAATACATTGTAACATGTAAAGCAGTTGGTATAAATAATCTTATTCTCACATAATAAAATAAACAATATTAAATTAATTTTTGTATAAATGGGCTATTATTGTCTTATCGGCATGTATATGTTATTTATCTAATTATCTAAAAAGTACGCAGTAGCGAAAACGCACATGTTATGTTAAAAATAAATAGTTTTTTTATTGCAATCATTTTTTATCAGTAAACATTATTTAATCGTACTTTAAAGTACGATTTATAAATATGACATTTTGAAAAATATGACAAATAAGTACATCAATCTATTGAAATTTAACTACAGTACGTAAACCTTTACCCCCTAACATAAAATCAAAAGCATCATTAATTTTCTCAAGCGTAACATTGTGTGTAATGAATTCATCTAACATAATCTTTCCATTCATATACTCCTCTACAAGATGTGGCACGTCTATTACATTGAAACCTCCATAAGCCGAACCTTTCCATGTGCGACCAATCACTAAATTTACAGGTATTGTGCTAATTTCTTGCCCCGTAGGTGCAACACCAATGACGACCGCAACACCCCAACCACTATGTGTAGATTCAAAAGCAGCACGCATTGTATTAACGTTGCCAACACTTTCAAAGGTGTAATCAAAACCGCCACCAGTTAATTCAATGAGGTATTTCGAAATGGATCCCTCAACGTCTTTGGGATTCACAAAATCAGTAACACCAAATTTTTTGCCTAATTCAAATTTCGCAGGATTAATGTCGATCCCATAGATTTTTGAAGCACCAGCTCGTTTGCAGCCCATAACGACAGCTAAACCAACACCGCCAAGTCCCCAAACAGCACAAGTACTACCTGGTCTTACCTAAAGTTATATATAATTATACGAGAACAGGATATTACTGAGTAAATATTTTGTTATTATTATTGAACACTTACTTGTGCAGTGTTAATTGCTGCTCCATAACCTGTTGATATGCCACAACCTAATAAGCAAACTATGTCTAACGGAGCTTTTCCATTAATCTGCATTAAAAATATATACACATGTGATATTACAAATATCAATACGCATAAAATTATTTTGTTAATTCTTTTGTCCAATGTGTCTCGTCTTATAACGAAAAAATCTATTTATAAGTTAGAATGGTTCGAACAGTAATGAAGCAACAACAACAAAAATTTTAATTAATTTGTTGAAATTTGACTGACCATACAACTCTGTTTCGAGTATTGCCAAGTACTCATCATCAGGGATCTTACGAAATATTCGTGTTTTTATCAATGTCAATTCGTTGAACTTGTGTTTTTAAAAAAGCTGTAGTTTATAAGCTCATTTTAATTTAAGAAGCATGACAATTTCATTGCTTGGTGTCACTTACGAATAAAATGACAAAAAACTTGGAACTTGAGCATTGAAAGTTTGTACAGCCTTGGTAACTTGTGGAAAAACACGATTAGTCTTCGTTTCTAATTTGACAGGCACAAGTTTTAGGTCTGGAACTTGCAGTCCAATAAATTGTATACGTACTAAAAACTTATTCAATAAAAATTCGAATATTTCTTAAAATCAATAATAATGAGTACTTCGGAATACTCGAAACAGCGTTGTATGGTTAGCCAAATTTCAACAAATTAATTAAAATGTTTGTAGTCGTTTCTTTATTACTGTTTGCACCCTTGTAATTTGTAAAATTATTATTTTTTCAAATAATAATTTCTTTAAATAAATTCATATATACTTACCTTACATAAAAATATATCATCAACAACTGTATACTCAGAAAATGTAGAAGTGCCCATATAATGATGTATTGGCTTACCTTTGCAAGTGAAAGGCGTTTCACCGTTTAGCAAAGTACCCTTACCTAAAGCAATGGCTCCCGGTACATCATGAATCTTATCACAAATGTTTGTTTTGTTACTTTTACAAAATTTGCATTCATTACATTTTGGAACAAATACTGGAATGACATGATCTCCTGGTTGAAAGCCAATTACACCTTCACCAACACTTTCAACGATGCCGGCACCTTCATGACCAAGTATGACTGGAAAAAGTGCATTTGAGTCATGGCCGCCCCATGTGACGGCATCGGAATGACATACTCCAGTAGCAACCATTTTTATGCGTACTTGACGTTTCTGCGGTGGTGCCACTTGAACTTCTTCAATAGAAAAGGGCTTTTTAGCTTCCCAAGCAATAGCTGCCTTGCAAGATATGACCTTCAAAAAAATAAGCCTTCATTGTTTTAAAATAAAACTAAATAATTATATATAATTATACCACATATGTAAATACTACATGTACAGGAATATTTTAAAAACAATTTTTAAGAGATTTAATTAATGTCTAATGCTTTTTAAAATCACATAGAAATTAAAATTATATTTCTAGATGATTTAATCAATCATCAAGAATTTAATCAATAGTTTCTAATTTTTAGTACTGAAGCTGGCATATTCATATATTAGTGTTTTTGGGTATAAACCTAATATAAAGTAATCACACTCCACATATAATAATGTATAATACCAAACAACTAATATTTAAAAAATAATGATAATAAATTTTTTAGTGCTCTATTAATCTTTTCTATTCTATTAATCACATCATTTTGTATAAATTAAATAATTTTGCAATTAAAAAAAAATTCTATTTGTTTTATTTTTTTTATTTTGTATGATTTTTCTCACTTTTCCAGCAGTAGACATTTCAAGATGTGCGATGTAAAATATAAATTACTCAAAATAAAATTTTAATTAAATTGCACTTGTAAGTAAAACTACTTCAAACTTTCAAAACTTTCCCGCTTAACGCTTAGAATCCGTACTGTGCACGACAAAAGCTTCGCACAAATTGGAAGCAAAAGTTCTGTTGCAGATCATTATATCGCGTCATTTTTGCGCAATTAGGAAAAAAATAATTATTATAAAAAAAAAATATAGAAGAAGCGTTTATAAAAGTAAAAAAGTTGAGTTATTTAGCAAATACTTAATAAGAAAGTAAATAGAATAGAAAAATAGAAAAGCTGTTAATTCGATTAATACGCTATTATCAGTAATGGACACTGGGTATGTCCATTTTAAAGAAAATATTTTGTTATGACTGCATTTGTATGCTTTTTATAAAAAACTTTATGAGCATTTCAATTAAAATCATGTGATTCTTAAAAAATACAAATTAAAATACATAAAATTAATACATACAAATTAAAATACATAAAAATATTATTATACAAAATTATATTGCATTTATATTAAAAAATACTATAAATACGGTGTTTACGGTTTCCTGAAAACGTCCTATTAATTCTTGAAAGAATTCGTTAACCCAAGAAACAAAAACAGTGACGTAGCCAAAATTGTGTGAAGGGGATTCATTAAAAAATATTTTTTTCATAATGGCTTTGCAGTGTATTATATAGATTATATTAGTTAATATATCGCCACTATATAGGATAGAGTCCATTTTTAATATTCACGTATCCCTGTTAATAAGTTATCTAAAAGAATCGTTGAGTCCAAAATCTGCAAATATATCAAAAAAGGATTATCCGAATACAAAAACGCGTAAATTAATTTATAATTATTCATACAATCTACAAACATTGTGATGTTTTTGGAGTGTATTGTATAGATTATAATAGTTAATATGTCGCCACTATATGAGATAGACTCCATTTTTAATATTAACCTATCCCTGTTAATAAGTTATTTAACAGAATCGTTGAGTCCAAAAGCTGCAAATATATCAAAAATGGATTATCCGAATCCAAAAACGCATAAATTTATTTATTATTATTCATACAATCTACCAAAATTGTGATTTTTTTTGAAATATGGATAACGTATCTAGTTTTAAAGTTCGATTAGAGAACAACTGTTTGCAACAGATCGAAAATTAATTATATATTAATTTGTATATTAAAAGCAGAAATATATCCTTGGCATTCTGTATCAGAACAAAGCGAGTGCAATGAGTCGTACGATATAGATATAAACAGATCTACAATGTTAATGTAGTAAAGGTTCCCAATACTATTACAAAATAAGACTAGTGCTATTGAAGTCTCTAAAAAAACACCAAAATAAATTCCTAAATCTAGATACTTACTTATTTATTACAGTATTACTTATTACAGTATTGTCATTCATAATATGTACGTTCAGTAGAGGAAATAAAATAAATTATACTAGAAATACATATATATGTGAGTAAAAATTACTCTTAGAAGAAGGATGGAATAAGCAGTTAGACATTAAGAATGCAGAATAAGGACAGAATTTTCCCTATATTGATATTTTAAAATTTTTATACTACATTTGTACTACTTTTTAAGGTGGGCGCCTTTTTTGAAGAAAGAAAGATACCTCTTTTTTGAACAAGCTTCGAATTTACACTTTCCCATAAAGATATTTGTTATATATAGTACATATATTTTATTTATATATGTACAACTTCTTTCGCCTTCTTTGCAATTTCTTTTTCTGAAACTATCGCTTTTATGTTACCGTTGTTTTTTTGAAGAACGCAGCTTGCTTTTTTCTCATTCTCATTGACGGCTTAGATGAACAAAGTTTCTATTATATGAATCTACAATTTTTTTCTCGCGCACAGATTACACATTTTCCAAACTCCCATTCATAATTGAAACTTCCTCTTCCCGGTACATCTAGAAGTGTTGAATGACGTTTTGAAGAACGCAGCTTGCTTTTTTCTCATTCTCATTGATGGCTTAGATGAACAAAGTTTCTATTATATGAATCTACAATTTTTTTCTCGCGCACAGATTACACATTTTCCAAACTCCCATTCATAATTGAAACTTCCTCTTCCCGGTACATCTAGAAGTGTTGAATGACTTTGTTACAGACGGGGAAAATTATATTTATATAATATTTTTATTTACGTATTGTGGAGAAGTGCAAAATATCAATTTATGCAAGTTACTAAAAAGAATAAAAAGGCGGTATTCTGCTAAACCCCGAAAGAACGGCGATAGTTTTAATATTACCAATTTCTATTTGATTGATCGGATTGCTAAATCACTGGTTAAGCCTGTATGTTTTGTCAAAAACTTTCTTCATATAAGATTTCGTTTTTACATATGAAGCGTTTCAACTCGCTTTATCTGAAAAAGCTGAAAGCTTAATATCATAATCCTAGAATCAAATTTGTCTTTGCGTTAAATCTAACAAATCGTAAATAGAATAGAATGCTCCAGATTCTTATTATAACTTTGAAGAAAAAATATATATTATTTATATAAATATTGCTTCTTAAAATAACTTTGAAGAAAAAATATATTAATGAACTATTTATTATTATCTAAAGTTTGAAAAATTGCTGTAGGTGCATGCAAAGACATCAATAACGGCTAAAGCAACAATTTATAAAAAAAGAACAAGCTAATATGTTTGCATAACACTTAAATTAAGTCTTTCAAGCCAATTATAACCCTATAGGACACGATTTCCTCCATATATGTTTTTGTACTCGAAATATTTAGGATCACAACTCTATCATTTATATTATTAAGTTGTACTTATTTAGTTGTAAATATGAACTTAATTGTAAAAAGGCAACAGGGATTGTTTAATTATATTAAAAATGCTTAGAACTTACAAATTCACAAATAAAAAAAGTTACTATGGCGTATTTTTTCCAATTTTTTTCGGCAAATAAACATTTTATTTTTCTACATAATCACCTCGTCCACAGTAACAAAACAGCGCAAAAATTTGCTCGGATTACAGCTGAACATCGCTGAACACTCTTTTGAAGTGGTCACACGATTGCGCTTTTGGTCGAGTGTGAGCAATCGCGGCACCCCTCTCGCGGAAAGTTTTTTCATGTCCAAATATTGGTGTAAAATCATCCAATATCATTTCATGGATTTTAGCGACGATTTCTGGCGTGATCACTTCTTTTGGGCGACCTGAGCGTTCGGCGTACTAGTGCTAGTACGACCACAACGGAACTCTGTAAACCACTTCTTAATCATTGAAATTGATGGTGCCGAGTCTCCGCAGTATTCATCAAGTCTTTCCTTAGTTTCAGTGATGGATTTTTTACGTAAAAAGTAATGCCTAATCAGCACACGAAATTCACTTGTTTTCATTTTCGTAAAAATTCACGAGGTTGTCTGCTTTGAACGGCTATCAAACACCAACTGAACGAAATTAGGGTGTTTCGGGAAACCGCTTGAAACAGCTAAATAATCTGGGCATATCATGTAAGCTGTTACTAAGTTATTCCTGTGCCGAACTTTTAAATAAAAGATGGGAAAACTTAACGATATTCAGGTATCTGTATGCAATTTTGCAACGCTCCAATAGATGAATATCAAACTCTCTCATTGAGATGCCCGTAGAGATATCAGTCTTGTAAAAGGTTTACTTACAGGTCTTTGTATTTTAGGTAACCATGCTGAGACTAAATCTCCCTTTCAACCATAACTGTCTCAGTTTTGGTGAGGACGGTGAAAGTGCCTCCCATATGCTCTGTTTCTTTCCGGCAGATGCGCGGCTTCGTCTTTACACTTTAGGGGCTTTCTTTTTTGATGATCTTGGTGAACTTAATCGCCAGAATAACCTAACAGAACTTACCTAGGTACCTATAAATTAAAAGTCATTTATTGATAAATGTAACAATAATTATTAGGTAATTCAATAAAGTGTATTCTTTTCAAACAAAATATAGTATTGTTTTTATTTATTGTACATAAAACTTATTTAAGCATATATAAAAATAAAATAAGAAGTGATTGAAACAGCATTTAACACATATCATACATATGTATTAAATGTTACATATAACATTTCTAATTAATGTGTTTAAGCAAATATATAATGAACATAGATCCTAACCTAAAACAAGAACTTTGTAACGGTATTTATGGGGCAATATATACATATATATCATTTCGAACAGGTGTACTTTGAGACCTAGAAAATGCAATTCTTAATAACGACCCATCAAAAACATTTGCTTATAAGACCAATAATCTGGTATAAGAAGCACTTGAAATGAGGAGAAGCAAACAATACTAAAGTCACACAATCTTTATTCGACTTGGACTTTAAAGTTGTGATTCCGAAAGTACTACTTACTATTTTTTTGCTGGCGGTAGCTGTAATTCTTTGAGAAAAAAAGGACTTGTTACTAGCATTATTAACTGTTTGCCCCATATCTTAGCACAACTGTCGAATAAATTACATAATATAATATCAACTTAAGACTCACCTTAACATCGCGATAAATCTTCAAACAATACAATTAAAAACTAGTTCTTTAGTATTTAACAAGTTGTGGTCTTATCTTTAATGAAATCAAATCAAAGAATTTATGATAATAATAACAAAAAAAAAAAAAGAAAATTACTTTACTCTTACTTTATTATATATCAAGAAAGTACTGATTATGATGCCTAAGTATGTAATTCAATTCATTTTAATTTTTATATGCTGATATGATAAGGTCCCATGGCATAACATATAATAAATTTCATAAACTTATTTAATATAGAAAATACTTCAACTACAAAAAAGGTGTAATCGTTATATGTATATTTAAGTGTAACAATTTATTTATAAAGATTTAAAATAGTTTTTGTAGTATAAATATATAAACATATCAAAAGTATTTCAAATATAAGTTTTTTTTTCAAAAAAGATCGCATTAAAATTTAATTACACTGCGTATGCTTTTGCCTTCATGCATTAAATCAAAAGCTTCGTTGATTTTATTTAAATCCATAGTATGTGTAATAAATTCATCAACCATTAATTCCTTTTTAATATATTCGTCAACTAGCTTTGGTACGCCAGAAACACTTTTCCAGCCACCAAATGCTGTGCCTTTCCATGTTCGTCCGACAACTAATTGAAATGGTCGTGTGCTTATTTCCTGACCCGATGCGGCTACACCAATAATAACGGATGTGCCCCAACCCTTATGGGTAGCTTCCAGAGCTGCTCGCATTGTGTTAACGTTCCCAATGCATTCGAATGTATAATCAAAACCGCCATCAGTTAATTGTATAAGATAATCCTGTAAAGCGCCTTTATCTTCAACATCCTTTGGGTTGACGAAGTCTGTGAAACCAAACTTTCTGGCTAGTTCAAATTTAGACGGGTTTATATCAATTCCATAAACTTTAGAAGCACCAGCTTTCTTGCAACCCATACCAACTGCTAGGCCAACAGCACCAAGCCCCCAAACGGCACATACACTACCAGGGTCGACCTTATTTTCAATTTGAATTCAATTAAATAAAATTTGTTTCAAACACCTAAAATTTGTTGTTTTACCTTTGCCGTGTTAATAGCGGCACCATATCCAGTTGGAATGCCACACCCTAACAAGCATACTTTATCCAAAGCAGCATTGTCATCAATCTGAAAATTCACAAATATTACACAATAGCACAATGAATGGCAACACTAGTCAGAAGCGCAAACCTTGCAAAGTGAAATATCTGCAACTACGGTATATTCTGAAAATGTTGATGTACCCATAAAATGAAATACTTCTTTACCGTTGCAAGAGAAACGTGTTGTACCATCAGGCATAACTCCTTTACCTTGAGTTAGACGAATCTTTTGGCACAAATTTGTTTTACTGCTCTTACAAAATTTGCATTCATTGCATTGCGGAATGTACAAAGGTATAACGCTATCGCCGGGCTTGAAGCCAGTTACACCTTCTCCTACACTTTCAACAACGCCTGCACCTTCATGACCAAGTATAACGGGAAATACTCCCTCAGAGTCGAGGCCTCCTAAAGTATAAGCGTCTGTGTGGCATACGCCGGTGGCATAAATTTTAATGCGTACTTCATGTGCTTTTGGAGGTGCTACTTGAATTTCTTCAATGACAAGTGGTTTTTTAGGCTCCCATGCAACAGCAGCTTTGCAAGTGATGACCTTTGGGACACATAAGTATAAAACACACTCTCTTTATGCTTTGCACAAATAATTTCCATATAATCTATTTAAATCTATTAACACGTATACATATGAACTTACTTTGCCAATTGTAGCAGACATTTCGACAATGAAATTTGTTAAAAGATAAAAGCTGCAATAAAATAAAAAGACGTCGCCGGCACAAAACAACACCAAATAACTCCGAACTGAGCAAAATTCGATTAACAAATAATTTCGCGTGCATAAAATTTTAAAATAATCCGTAGATCACCGCAAGGTTGCATTCAAAAGCATTGCATTATATTAATTTGGCAAGAACATTATGTTAATATAAAAGTAAGAAGTAATGATTTTGATTTTATATTTTAAATCCGTATATACCATCTTAAGTAAACATACATTTTATTCTCTGGTAACAATTTTTTATATAGAAGGTACATGTTGGTTGAAAAGTTTTGAAAGTGCCATCTATTAACCAGTAGAAGAATCAATATTTATACGCCATTTTGACATTTCATATATCATTTAAACACACTAAGAAGTTTATTTGGATCTAACGTATTTTTTTTTACTAGTCGTTTGAAGCTGGCGTGTCGGTGATTTTGTCACAATGAAAAAATCCGCAATATTTGATTTGCTCGGCAGTGATAAAGTTCTATGTTTTGAAAGTTTTATCAGCAGCATAAATTCATACAAAAATGGTGAATGTGTTATACCAATCTATAAAGCGCAATATCACAGTTTTTGTTTAGGAATTTGTCCTACACACAAAGTAACGCTTCCTGTTTACACTATTTCAAGTGCATTGAAGCTAACTTACTGTTTATGCTGATTCAGCTATGATCACTGTAGTTAAGCTACACACAGTATTCTTTGTTTTCTTTATGAACGATGTTGCGCTTATGGTTCCTCCTATAGGAATCAACTTACATACGACAACCACCACCACAGTTATCTTAAGAATGCAAATCTCTGCATAATTGATTTGGTTAGCTTTTGCTTGATTCTTTAAATTCAGTTCGAGTCAAGCTAACAAACAACTTGGTCTAAGTTCTTAATGTATAACAAACTGATTTTGTGCATTATTTTATAACTATCGAAGAGATCTGGATCCACCATCATGATCCTAAACTGAAACAAGAACGTTTGCTCGCTCTGACTTTTACTTCTTCAAAATTTCGAAGCAATTCCTTTAGGGAAAGCGTTCTCCATCGAAGAATCCTTTGCAACCATGGAACAGTATTTTCCAGAGCTTTCCTAAAGTTATTACAGTGACGGCATAAAATTATTGAAGAATTGTTGGAATAATTGTTTTGATGTTGTGAGAGACTTTTTAAAAGAAAAATACTAGTTTTATTAAAAAATTCGCATTTTTTAATTTTAGCTTTGAAAATTTTTCAACTCTTCTATATATTAGAAAAGTTTCTGATATAAATTTAAAAAAATTGGGTAAGAGAATAAATTTAACCCATATTATTTGTTAGAGGTTGGAATTACAGGTCAATTGGTATAAAAATTTGTATACACATGAATTTAGATAAAATCCTTTTAAAAGATGGGCAATTCCATTAGTCAATTACTACCACTACCATTGTCCACTTCCTCCAATGTGGCATACGGTCTCAATAATTCTTCTAAATCTGACTCTATTTGGTGCTTCTCTATAGATGTCGTTCCATGTATATCTTACTTCAGCTAACTCACTTTCGACCGTTTGTCTCCACGTTTTCGCTAACGACCTAGGTTTTCTGCTACCTTGTAGATTCCATGCCAACGCTTGTCTTGCTATGTAATCTTTCGGTTCTCTAAGCGTATGGCCTATCCACTTTCACTTTGGTTTGGTTCAGCAGGCGT
>NC_051847.1:113783735-113789259 GCF_002237135.1 Teleopsis dalmanni | reverse complement strand
AACTATCTACGCGGCTGTCTGATGCGCTATATTACGCTTAGGGCAAAAAACGAATTATTTACTTCCAAAAATATACTTTAATTAAAAAAAATTATAAAAAATTTAAATTCTACTTAAGTTTAATATTAATACTTACTTATATACGGTTATTATAAATTAGAAAATTTTGGATTTTATTTTAATAATAATAATTTGATATTTAGCATACCTTGGGAGAAAGCCAATGATGGAACAAACATGTAGACTGGAAGCATCAGTGCAGAATGAAAAATAAACGATATTGTTATCAATTGACGCACGTGCTTGTTGAATCGCATTTCAAGATACTGAATATTAAAATAGAATTTATATAATTTTTGAATGAATCTTATTTATTTCTAAGTTATTTACCTCATAACAGTTGGATATATTATTTTCATAAAACACCGGAATGATAATATAGCACAATATTGGAACAACAATAATCATTGATAATACCGCAATAAAATAGTGGATACCTTCAACATAAAATGATTTTTTTAAAGTATATAAATTGAAATAAATACTAATATTAATACAAAAACTAAATAACTTGTAATATCTATTATGCATTTATTGATTTAATGTATTTACAGTTAAATTGCAATAACTCTAATGATTGACAACTAACGCAGTATAAAAAAATAAAGTTTATTAGAATAAATCTATATGTTAATAACAAAGGTAAATTAAAATCAGTTTAATTATTATGTTTTTGTTTATCTTCTTTGTTTTCTTGTTAAGATTTGAATTCTTTTTGAATGTGTCCACGCGTATTGTAAACTTGTATTTTATCTATGACAACTATTTCTAAAAAGTAAACAACAATTAAAGAACAATTAATCTATATTAAACTATCCAAATTAAGTTTTACCATAGAATTATAATTATTTTTTACAGTATATTAAAAAACAAAAAGGAGATATTAGAACCAAAGCACATTTAATAAAAAGAAAACAAATAGTAAAATCAATTTCACGGTTGATTTTTTAAAAATATATACGTATACATTTATATATGTTGTATATATATACATATATGTATATACTATACTCAATAATTACAATAATCATATATCACAGATAACAATATCCTGTAAGCAAATATAGTACAAGTGATATAAATTTATATATAATATTTACATATAAAAGAAGCTTATTACCATATGAGTATGTTTCCGCAGGTATTGACATAATAGATATACCGGATAACTGACTATAAGTATACAAACAAATTTTTATATTATTTATAAATATTTATACTTAATATAATTATAAATTATAAAAAATAAATACGTAAAATGTAAATGTAAAATATTATATGTTAATTTTTTTGATGAAAGTGACTGAATAGAAGTTAGAATAGAAATAAAAAGATAACAACGAAAATTTTAGTTATTTTATTGAACTGATCATACAACGCTGTTTCGAGTATTGCCATCATCAGTAGTCTTTGGAGATATTCGAATTTTATTAATTAGTTTATAGTTCGTATATAATTTGTTTAGACTATAAGTGCCAGGCTTAGAACTTATGCCTGTCAAAGTAGAAGAGATGACTAATAGTGTTTTTCTAAAAGCAGCCAAGGCTACAAGTTTTTTATCATTCTTTTTTATTTTTTAAGTCACACTAACTAAAGCACTTGTCGTGCTTTAAATAAGAAAGTTTTATTATTTTTATTTTTAATATTATTTAATATTAAAATAATATTTCTTATAATTAATTTGTGTTTCTTGGTAAATAAAATTTTTTATAATATACATATTATCCGGAAACCATGACTCTATTTCTGTCGATTTGACAGAAAATTTGTGGTAACATAAAGCTCAATAAAACAACTCTGTCTTTAATTTGACAGTTAACGTTATTGTTGTAAATGACAAAGCCCGTAATAGTTAAGTTTAATGTAAATTTTTGTTTAGTGAAGCAATTATTATTTTATTGCACTTAATTCACATCATAAATGTTAAAAAGTTCTATAAATTTAATAAAAAGTAATATTTTAAAATAATAATAAGAGCGTGATTCTTACTTAACAGGATAGTATATAAAAAACGATTTATAAAAAAAAAAAATGTTTTTAAAAAAAAATCTTGGGTTTCAGAAAACAAATCAATTATTGGAATAAATATATTTTAAAAAGGTACCTAATAGTTTGAATAAAATTTACTTAGAAGAGAATGATTAAAACTTCGAATATATTTGAAGTTTTGTCATTAATTCAGTCGTTGATATTTTTTAGTCCAAATGATTATATGTTTAAATGATGTTGTTTTGCCATTTGATATCGAATAGCGATGATACCATTTAATCAGATCGGTTAATTATGTCATTTTTTAGTATTTTAATTTAATATTTGAGATTGTTGAAAACAAAAGTAAGATCACATTAACCAAAAACAAGCTGCACCTTTTGATTTTAACTAAACTATGAATATTATCGTTCCGTTTCAGTGAAATTTAATTTGCTTTTTGTAATTTGTTAATAATAAAATACAGTAAATTATTAAAACTACAAACTAATAAATTATAGCTTATGTTATTCAATTTATTTATATTAAGGCAGATAATCTTTTAGGGTTTTAAAAATAAAAAAAAAAAAAACTCTGCACTTGTTATAGTAAAATAATGTAACCATACATCAATTTTTGTTATAGTGATTTAAATCTGTATATAAATATTAAATTTTTCATAAAAATGTTTTCCTGAAAAACTAATTTTATTTATAACTTTTATTTCCTTTTGTAATATTTTAATTTAGAAAAAGCAGAAAATCAAGAAACTGAAATATTAGTTTACACATCAAAAGACAGATACATAGGTAGAATAGATATATATAAAAAAACAAACCTTGCTACTAAGGATATAGCGATTGGTACAGTTTTCATTCTTTTTCCACCCATCAGATATTCATCGGTGGTGTTTTTAGCTTTCGAAAAGAAACCGAAATATACGCCAATACCAGCAGAAACGCACAACAATAACACAAAAACGACATAATCGGTGGTTCCAAAGGTAATATTTTTTACGGTCGTCACTGACACATGCACAATATTTTCGGTCGTACTTGACATTTTGAATATTTAAAGAAACTATATTTTCATTTAAAAAACTTAACGTATTTTTTTTTAAATCTTGATTTTGTTTTTTAAATAATTTTTTAAGTTCGTTAATCTAACAAATCTTTAATTTGATTACAGTTCTCTAAAATTTATTCCGATTACCCAAATTTTAATTTTTGATTTTAATTTACTATGTGTTCTTCGAACGCATTAATTATACTCAAGTAAAATCATTTTTGATTTAACTTAAATACTAAACGATTTTTTTTATTAAAATTATGATTTCATACAAAAAAATTCTTATCTTATATATCATAGAGATGTTATATATACACGTGCTGTTATAATATCATTATTGCTGTAGTATTAATGGAGCCGAATTTCACAGCAGATTTCTTATCTGAAGTTTGTCTATGAATCTCTTGTAGGAGCATCACTAGACTTTGTATTATATGATCTCTTCTTGTATTGGTTTAATTATTAAAAAAAAATACTCTGCTTTTGATTGATAAAATTTGAAGATAGTAACGTTGATTTTAAACGCATTAAAAGGTTATTTACTTCATTTCAAAGTAGCTGATGAGAAATTCTACCATACATCGAAGAGGGACGATGAGCTTTTCAGCTCATAAATATTGTGAGAACGAGTTAAAAAAAATTTGTGCCAAGTAAAGTTGGACTGATCATGGCACTACTGCAACAATTTGTCACATTTATTTGTCAATTATACTAGAGTTAATATTACTTCCTTTACTTACTTAGTTGGCCATTACAGACGTGAGTCGTACTTGACCACATTGAGTGACGTATTAATATTATATTTGAGTAATTAGAATATTTCCTATTAACTTCCTATTTAAACATGAAATTTTCGAACTGAAAGGCATCACTTTAAAATAGGACTATTCAAATATGATCGACAATTTAGTAAAGTGTTCTCTATCGCATTTTCCTCCTGCGGGTACCGAATCAAACGCCTTTCTAACCGGAGCACTTTCTTCCATTCGCACGACATTACCAAGCCAGCGAAACCACTGAATTTGTATGCGCTTAGCTATGTCAACGTCGCGGTATAGCTCATACAGCTCATCGTTCAAAACTCATCGCTAGCGTGTAAGGGATCAGAAATCTTCCGAAGAATTTTTCTAGTGAATGTTCCTAACGCCTTCTCATCACTGTTGGTAATTGTAGAATAGAGTTGTAGATTTGTAGAGTGTGATTTTTGTTTGTTGAGAGAGAGCTTTATTTTTCAATTGCCTATGTAGTCCGAAGTAACATCTGTTCGCAAGAGTGATTTCTCGTTGAACCTCTAGGCTGACGTCATTTTTGGTGTTTGTTGTATATTGGTTTTTGTTACATTCCGAGGTGATGCCTCTGATTCTTATTACTGTGAAGTACTCATGATTTTATTATATTTTAATAAAAAAAAATAATTAGTTAAATTCTTTTTAAAAAAATTTCTTTTATTGATTTTGAAAAATAAAAGAAATACTCATTTAATATTATTTTCTAAAACTATTGTTTATGTTATTCGCAAATGGAATTATTTTCTTTTTCATATATATTCATATAACATGTTTATATAGCATCATATAATTACGTTTGTGAAAAATAAATTAAATGCCTTGTTATATACGAGTGTTAATTTAATATTAACATTAATTAATTAACTTAAAAAATATTAAAGCGTGTTTAGTAACAAACATTAAATTTATTGTCACTAGAATCTTATATTATATTAATAAACTTAACTATTTTAAATTAATCAAAATTTATGGCATGATATTGTGACGATGTCTATCACTTTATGATGTATGATTTACTAAGAGATGAAGGTAGATGCCGGCTTTAGACATCTCCATTGGCGCCATTTTGTTTTTGATGCTGCGCTTTATCGATGCCTCCATTTTTAGCGTTGCTCATAATTATTGTTGCATTATTTTCGCCATTTAGAATCGGAGATTTTAAAGGCATTTCTTCCATTTCTATAGTGTCGAATTTAATGAATTTACGTACAATTGGTGTAAATAGTTTAGGATTAATTTTTTCATATTTATCTCTTTTCCAAAAGTAGCTTAAAGGAATTGCCACAACCCAAACAATTAAACCACCTAGAACTATATATATAAAATTTATATAATTATAAAATATTAATTATTTGTTTTTAATTATTAAATTTGAACTTACCTTTATACCAAAAGAAAGATATTTCAAATATGGAAAAATCTCTGTTACTTGTGAAGGCAGTTGTTACTAATGGATTTGGGGTTACTTCGAAATCTTCAATTTGTTTGGTGTTATTGCCATTTTTAGCTCTGTAAAAGTTTTTTAAAATAAATATATGAAAAGCACTTTTTAATTATACAAATAATTTTACATTGAGTGAAGAATAAAATTTAAGTTTTTAGCTTCACATTGATCTAATGTAGTTGGAACGGGATCATAT
>NC_051847.1:113773261-113783635 GCF_002237135.1 Teleopsis dalmanni | reverse complement strand
ATCACCGGTACCTACATCAACTATCAACAGCTTCCCCGTTTTCATACCAAGGAGTGCATAGCGATCGCCAGGCACAAAAGTAGCGCAAAGTATATAATCTGAAGTGACTGTTCGTAAACATTGCATCGTCTCTCGATTCCAAAACTTAAATGATTCTGCCGCACCAGATCCAATAGCTAAAGAATCTGAACTAAAACAAACTGTGCGTATCTCGGATTGATGTCCAGCACGTGTTAGAGAACGCAGAAGTTTATAATTTTCTTTTATATTTTTCTTTTGATTTAAAAGCACATTCAAACTATACAGTTGTAAACTGTTATTTGCTAAACTGACAGCCACACGTAATTCGTTATTACTACCCAATATCACGTCAATTGATTTTATTTTTTGCTTTACTTTAATGCTCTCTAAACGTTTAATTTCATCGCTTAAACTTACTTCTTGCGATTGTATATTATCTGCTGATTTATTTGCCTTTTTTAAACGTTTAGCCAAACGCTTTTTAGCTTCATCATCGGTACAAATATAAAAACTTTCAATTAAATCATTAGTACCGTGACAACTAATAACACGCTCGCTCATATCAGTTACTAAGCTAACTGTACGTCCTTTGCCAGCACGCTGTATAACACCACAATTAGATACTGAAATAGGACTAATAGTGTCTTCATCATCGATTGATAAGCCTTCTACAGCTCTTTCCAAAGGCTGTGATTCTACATCGTGTTGTTTTAATCGATATACATTCATGCTACTTTCACCGCAACCAGCTACCATAAGCGTACCAACAAATGCAAGAGCCCACACTTCAGTTCGATTATCTACAATGGTTTTAAAACAAAACTGCGTGTCCAGATTCCAAAACTTTATCTGTGTATCTTTCGAACTGCTTATTACAATGTTTTGTTGACCAAATACTTGCAGAAAGTGACCGTCTGTAATGGAAGCATTGTGTCCAGTTAAGCGCTGTTTACCTGCTTGTTCGACTATGTCAACCACTACTAATTCAGTGTCTAAACCACCAGACACTAAACGCATTCCTTCATTATCGTATCGTATAATGGACACAGCACTTTTATGCACAGCTAGTGAACAAATTGCTTGCAATGGCGAGTTTAAATCGAACACTTCAACCACACCATCTGCGTAGCCAATTGAAATATGCGTATTATCTGGTGAAGAGCGTAATGCTGTTACTTCTATTTTGTCACGCCGAAAGGTAGCCACACGTTCACCCAACCTGTGCACAAAATATTTCAATGTTATATATAATGTCTGAATTTATACATGCATTCACCTTAAATCCCACACAATAGCATTTTCTGCCGCTCCTGTCAGGACATAGCGCCCTTCAATGCCATTGTAAACAACAAAGTTCACATTCGTACGAGCGCTCGTTATTATATTAAAGCTATCTACGGGCCTATAGGCCAAATATTGTTTTGTTAAGCCCATGTTTTCATTAAATTTTAAAGATTTAATATATGGAGAATTATTCAAAATTCACTTAGCACGTGCTCCTCCGCTCTTCTGTCTGTATAATTCTCTGTTTTTGTTTATCTTCTTTGCGTTTACATTTCCTCATACATCAGTGTTGGTAACCGGTCAATTCATTAGCTACAATTTTGTTAATTCTAACAATGTTGGAAAGTGTAACTCATATTTAGCAATAAGCCCTAGACATTCAGTTAATGTCCACATATAAATGATATATATATTAATTTACTTATTTCATTTCTATTATTTCAAATTTCGATAATCCTTTCTAGCATAAAAGGTATAATGTGAGAATATGTGTAATATGTGAGAAATTTTAAAAAGTCACAATTTCCGATATTGCTCAATATAACGGTGGATTCTTGTAGAATTCACTATTCTAAACAAATGACTGATTTGGATCAAAAATCAAATCAAACAAATGAGGAGCAAATTATTGATTTCTATATACAAAATATCATATGTGCAAATGAGATTACACTGGCACAATAGATCTCATTTTGTACAAATGGGGCCGGTGTAAACGCTATATTACAGTACACGGTTTATTGATATGTAATAGCTAGTTCTCGAGATATCACGCTTAAAATTTGTAGTAGAAGTAGAAAATGTTGTACATAATAAGCCTATTTACAATATCAGCAACTTGACGTCTCAAATCGGTTTCGGATAGAAGATAATAAGACGAGAGTATGATTATACCTCTTTAATTTGCTAAAGAAGATTTACTACGTTGGTTAATACACATGCATATGCCATTCTTTTTTTCCAGCAGCGGTGTGTATTCATATACAACTCCACACAAACGTTTGGTTATAACAGAAAACATATATAAGCCACAACTTAATTTCAATTCGTTCAGAAATTCAATATAGATGCTTAATATTTATATTAGTTGATATATTATTGCTTCTACAATCATATCACGTTTCCCTCTATTTTTATATAACTATCCAGTTGGAGAAGTCGTTTTCGAATACATTTTTTTTGTTAAATTTTTCTTGCCGATAGTGGCGTGTCTTTATGACGAAAAAAACTATTTAAAAGTTAGACGGATTCGAATAGCATAAAAGAAAGGACAAAGACAAAAATTAATTTAATTTATTGAAATTTGGCTAACCATACAACGCTGTTTCGAGTATTGCCAAGTACTCTTTATCAGTGGTCTTAGGAAATAAAATTCTCTTTCTCTACATAATTATAAACATTTTCCTATTTTATTCGCTTTAAGTAGTAAAGATTTTCATATTGTGTTAGGATCGTATTGGAGATGAAAGAAAGTATTCTATTTACAAGCATACAAGTATTCTCCTTTAACAGTTCTCCAAAAGAACTGCAGAATATTAGTTGATGTTTTGACAAGGTGCAAGGCGTAACACACCTTCTGTTCGGCTCTATCGAAAAATCGAACTAAATTCTTTTGAGCTATCAGTCTTGAGGAGTTGAACTTCTTTCCTAGCAATGGAGTGTTTAAACTCTTAGGATTTGCTAATAACACACACATATTAAGTAACGTACCACCCTTAGTTAAAGGCTTAAGTAATTATCCTTAAAGAACAATAATCTATTATCACGTGGTCTCAGCTAGGTAATTCTACCTATTTAGCGTAACAATTACACTCCAAAACAGTAACGGTTCCTCTACTCTGTCCAATGGTCATAATCAAGTTTACTCAACATGGTGCTCCCAGTTGAAACAAAACAGTAACGGTTCCTCTACTCTGTCCAATGGTCATAATCAAGTTTACTCAACATGGTGCTCCCAGTTGAGAATTCAGCTGTTAGTTACGTTATTTAAACTGATGGTAAGGAAGTAAAACAAATCAATTAGCAAATGTACCAATAATTTAATTCTGAATTATTCATATCTACAATATAGATAATATTATAATTTATAATTATATAAAATATATGATTTATATTACTGAACTAGGTTTGTCTTTTGTACCAATTTGATCTTACTGCTTCCTGCATCTTCAAAACAAAAATGAAAACAAAAACTAATTGATCCTCATAAATGTTCGAACCAATATAAACTAGTTTTTCCTTGAACTTCACAAACCTTTTATATATAATAGAGGTGGAGAACTATCGATAGTCGGCACCATCGATAGTGAGCGATAGTTTTTTCCTAAACCATGGATTACTCTCGATAGTTTTCGATAGTATGTTAATTTCAATTCAAAAAAATCATGTTTTTATTTTTAATTTCCACTAAAATTTAATTAATATGATATATTTCATATAATTTTTGGAGATAATATTTTACATAAATATAATAAAATAAAAATCATAAATTTTATTTCCTTTTTTCGACAATATTGCTTTTTTAGAAACCAAAGATTTTTGTTTAAAAATAGCATCATATTGATGTTTTTTTCTTTCAGTCGAGTAGAGTCTGAAACTACTTGTCCAGCTATACTGAACATGCGCTCAAAATTTAAAATTCACTTTACGCCGTGGCAAGCTACAGATGCCAAAAATTGTGCTTTTTTTGTGAAGCGTTGCTGTGACAAACTATCTTAGACTATCGATATTCTGGCACTGCCATCGATGTCGGACTGATAGCGGTAAACCATCGATAGTGGCGATAGTGCTATCGATAGTACTCCACCTCTAATATATAACACACAACCCCACAATCACCGAGAAGGCTTGCAATATCCCGGACTAAGAGCCTGATGAAGACATCACGCTTTGCTCTAGTGATGAAATCGCCCTAATCATCCCAAGATTGAATATAAGATCTGCACTAGGGTACAACAAAATTAGTAACAGATGCTTACGTAACCTACCGGAAGATGCGATCCATCACATCGCAAATATAATCAACTGCATGTTTAGGCTAAGCGAATATCCTAAGATCTAGACACAGGCCACAGTTGTAGTCTTCCCTAAACCCGGCAAGGACCCGAAATATCCGTATACTTGGCACCCCATAAGCTTACTGTCAGCTCTGGGTAACTTGGCTGAAAGAGTGATTCTAGACAGGCTTAAAACTTCAGTAAACTCGCTGAATATTCTCCCTGACGAGCAACTTGGTTTTAGGGAACACCTTTACACAGAATTGCAACTGGTGCGACCGGCTCAGATGACACAGTCAGCCCTAAGTAGAAGAGAATCAACGGGTACGACTACATTTGACATCGCCGAAGCATTTGACATGGTCTGGAACGACGGCCTGATAGTTAAAATGTCTCGTTTTGATATCCCAGTCGAACTAATCAAAATTCTCGGCAGCTTCCTGCGCGAGAGGTTCTTCTGTGTAAGAATCAACAGTACCATCTCGTCAGTGCAAAGAATAGAAGCCGTGTTCCTCAAGGATCTCCACTCTCCCCCTTGTTGTACAACATCATCACGTCAGACATACCAATGCTATAATAAGTCTCTCGGTGCTATCCTTATAACATACTCAGATGATAATTGCCCGTTATATTCCTATAAACAGGCCAGATATGTGACCAACATGCTGCAGGAGCATGTTAATCTCATTCTCAATGGATGATTAACAGGAGCATGTTAATCTCAATGGAAAATAAAAATTAACAATGCAAAAAATTAAGGCCCTATTTATTACTCGTAAACACAGGCAACATTTACCGAGAGCGAGAGTTGGTGACATCATGATTATTAGGGATGACAGCATTAAATACGTAGGAATCACGTTTAATAAGCGGTTCATTTGGCACAGGCACATACAAGTCAAAGTCGCGTATAGCAAAGCTGCCGACTCTTCTATCCAGAAACTAAAAGTTGATCAAAGTCAGGCTCTTCGAAGGCTCTTCAAAGTGCCATGGTAGATCCGCACGAATGACATGCTAAGAGCTCTTAAAATAGATTTGGTCAAAAAATACATAAGGGACAGAGCTCTGAAGCTATATGCGAAAACCGACAGACTGTCCTACTTAATACTATCTAATCTCAGAGAAATCACTAACCGCATGGTGCGCACATCTTAGAGCAGTCACTGAATAATCACAAAGATTATGAGGAATACTTAATTAGTCAGTGAGATCGGTGGGACTCTGCAGAAACTCCCCAGCTATCAAAGAGTAAAAGTGCCCACATCTAAGAGGTAACTAAAGATTGAATTTAAAATATTAAATCAATATTGCTGTTCAAATTATGTTACTAATAGATTGAAAATCTATTTTTATGAAATTTTTATGTAACTCCAAAATTATATGAATTTTTTTATTTCTCTATAGTTAAATTTTAATAAAATTTAAATTATATTGTATACGTATATTGCCAACAGCACTCTCCCATGATGAAAAATAAGTACAATAATACAACAACAAACAATATGTTTAATGAATTGTATTTTTCGTTATTGCTTTATGTATACATACATATATATATATATTCATGTTATATACTCGAAATTGATTTCACTTTAGAAAACCGTTTATTAAAACTTAGGATTATATGTCGACTTAAAAACAATTTAATCAAAATTTGTCTACAGCGATTTTATATTCAAGTCTATTTCGAATTTAAACGTACAATATCAATGTATGTAATTAAAGTTCCTCGTGATGCGATGGAAATTTTTTAAGTATTGCGTGGTATAAATTATAAAAGGCATATATGGAAACCGTTATTATAACCATTAAAGCACCAGCAAATGCGAAACTGAGAAAGTTCCCATCAATGATGCCTGTGGTGTGACGCTTCGTGGACCAAATTTCTTCCGTGGTAGCAGGATTTTGTTGTTGTTGGGCAGTGCGTTCGGCCATTAATTTTTTCATTGTATTTAGACGTGCACGTAACACCTCCACAGATTCTGAATTCAAATCATCTTTAAATATAAATTATAAAAGGAAAAAATATGAAAATTTCTATGTTTGTTCATACATTAAACATTTAATTATATTTTTCTTAAATATGCTAGCTTTTTTTTTATTATATTAAATCAATAGTTACCACCATCCGGCATATTTTGAAATTCAGCCATGTTTTATTTAATACAAATATTTATTGCTAAATTTATAAAAAAGACTTTTAATATAAAAATGACAATTCTGTGTACGTTATCGAATGTTGATACAAATTGTTTCCTTTCTTTCACCCCTGAAAATACGCCTGTGCCAGCGCATGCGAAATTCCATATTTACATATTTACTAACTGAATGGTTGCTTCTGACTGACATTTCTAAGATGGCCCTATTAACATCCCTTAATGAATTTAAATATTTTATATGAAATTCAATAACTTCAATAAAAAATAGATTACAACTTACATATTTTATTATCGTTTTTATTATACAAATAAATTTTTTTAGAAATACTATAATTTCTTTTTCCTACTAGTGCAGCTATCAATTTAAAATTGAAGAGATTACAATTTTCGTATCTTTTTTCATTGCAATTACTCTTGTTTGAAAGAATGAAAAATATATATATAAATGTTAAATACTTATTAATAAATAAATTAAATTAGCAAAATTTGACAAGCGAATTTTAGCAAAATTTTAATCATCCGTAGTTTTAAATATATGGACCATTTCAATTTGAATTATTTATTATTATTTAGTTTAACAATATTTGCTAACTAAAATTGGCAAATAATTCCTAGAAATTATATTCACTAAATAACTGAAATCAATTATAAATTATAGATAAAAACTAATGTACTTTGTAAAATTAACAGTAAATCTAACACTTTCATATTTACAAACATGTAAGTTTATCACTAAACAAAATAAAACTAAATTCTTAAGACATACACCCGTGACAAGCAAAATATTTCATTTTAAACAATTTTTTACCTATAAATTTATAAAATTACTTAATAAATTTGATGTTTATTTTAAAATCTTATAATCTTCTATAATATCTACTAAATTGTATAAAGTGTATATTTTAGATTTTTTATCGTGTAAATATATATTAAAATTTTGCATATCATTACGAAAAACTTTTTACATTTTTCGATAATTTTATAAATATAAAGCCATAATTTTTTGCATAAATAGTTATAAAATATATAATTTTGAATTAAATTTTACGTTATAAAAAGGTCCGTTCACATAATTATTTTTACGCAATCATAATTTAATCTTAATACTCTGCAATATAAACCGAAATATTTATAAGTCATCACAATAATTCTTATAAATATAAAATTATATAGATTTTAGTAATATAGCACAGATTTGGTTTGAAAAAAAAACACATACAGTCGCACATGTTACTTATTCAAGGCATTGGTATATTATCTGGAACGTATTCAAGAAAATTTGATGGGAACTGACCCTGCCTGCCACCGTATTCCCCATGAAGCCAGTCTTCATTGATTTTATACAGAATAGTGACAAAATCATTTTCCTGAAAATTAAATAAAATAATTCATAATTAATATTCAATAAATACAACTTTTTTGAAATCAGTTTCTTATTTACCTTTAATGCCAAATCACCTTGCACTTCCGCCGGAAAATTATATAGGCAACGTACTGCTATTGGTTTATAAATGTTTTGACTTCCAATAGTGCTTGAACGCTCTCTAGTGCTCTCTTGTTGACTGGTTGGAGTTCTAACGCTTTCAAGTGTTACCTTAATATCAATGTAGTTTACCGGAAAAATGCCTTCACAGCCCGCTCTTGTACGACCTCGATACCACTCAGTGCTTACTTGTTCCAATAAATAAATTTTTTCGTTTTCCTATAACGATAATTCAATATATATATAAAAAATTTACACATATATACGTATAACATAGAATATATATGTAAGTACTGTGGTACCAGGAGTCCACAGCGCTTATATATCTGATTTTTTATCAATCTTACATTATAATTAGTTCCATTTATTTTATATGTATTAAATACTTAAAGCTTTATACGATTTTAATTGATTTTATTACAATTAATAACAATAATTTAAATTCAATTAGAACTTAAGAATGTATGTTTAATTAGAACAGTAATTAAAACAGTATGTGAAACTGAAACTGAACTTTACATTATTTTTAAACAAGAGTTTAATTCTCTTTTACTACTCACCCTAAAACTAAGATCGCCTTCTTCGACACCATCAAAATCATATAAGGCTGTGCCATAAGGTTGAGGCAACTCTTCAGTATAGGCAGCACCTGTTCCTAAATGTATGGCATCTGCTTTGCCAGAAATTACATCCAGCAGAGACACATTTGATTGCGGTAATGCTGGTGGTGGGCACTGTGGCATTGGTGGTGAAGGCGGTGTCGATAAATCAGTATCCAGCACGCTATTATAACCAAATATTGGTTTTGATAACACCGGTGGTTTTGGAGCTTTTGGCTTTTGTGATATTTTAGGTTTTATTATTGTAGGTACAGTTAATGATGTTGTTGGAGGTAACAAACTTTTACCGTTACATAGTGGATTATCGTTACTGGCTTGTATTCGTGTATTTATGGAGTTAAGATTACGAACTGGTGCTGTGCCAATAGTAGCAGTATTGCCATATATTGTTGTATCGGCATCGAATGCGTCTAATGTTTCCCATGGATCTAATGGACTTGTGGTAGGCGGCCTACTGCGTGTAGCGCTAAAATCATCCTCAAAACCGCTTTCTGGCTGTGAAACACTACCATTTTGAGGTGAACTGAAATTTGAATCTGAACTGAAGCTATCGACACTCAAACAATCACTGTTTGACTTATTCGATTTCTGTGTAAATGTAGGTGAACTTGGCGGCGAATCAAAACTGATTAATTGTGCTTCTTGAGGATTGATATTCGCTGTAAGTGTACTTAAGCTTGACGAGGACTGAGAACTAATAGTGTTGGTAGTTGTATTCCAACTGCTATTCCAATTATTAGACGAATAATTGTTTGAGTTGTATTGTGACGTTGAGGAAGCTGACACTGTACTGCCGTAAGTGTGACTGCTGGAATTATAATTACGTGCCACTGTATTTGTGGGAGTTGGTGCTCTAGTAGATTTCTTGCGATTGAAAATATTCGTTAAAATATTCGTTGATTGTTGTGCCGGTGGTAGTGGTGCATTTAATTTACGTCCAAGCGGTTGTGCTTTAGGCGGTGGGGGTCTAGGTGGTGGAACCTTTTTGAAATTACTATTTGAAATATGATCAAACGGTTTGTCGTCCCAACTTGTGGCGGGTGCGTAACGAGCTTGTGGAAATTTCCGTGTTATAGTTGTTGTGTCACTATTATTGTTGCTATGATTCGATATGTTTCTATGTTGCACACCATTTGTTGTTGATCCTTTGGGTGGAGGAGGTAACTTAACAGTGAAATTTTGTATGCTACCATTTTGTTGTTGTAATTGCAACCGTAATTGCTCGAGACTGGCGTTTGCTCCAGCTACAGCATTTTGAGCACGAGAACCTGGCGGAGCTGGGGCTGGTCGTGTCGGAATTGTCATAGTCTCAATTAAAAGCACTGCAATAAAACATATTCAAATTAAACATTGTTTAAAAACTGGATAAAACCTTAATAATTAATTTAGTTATAAAACTTTTTTATATAAACTGAAATGTGTTCTTTAACTTACTCGTGTCTATTAATTTTTAATTGAAAAAGAAATTTATTTTTGTAATTGCGCAAATGAATTTATTTGCAATTCGCGTGAACACGAAAAGACGAAACCTCTCAAGTGTTTATTTTAAAAATGTTAACGAAATACTGAACAAAAACAAACACAGTTCGTTAGTTAAATGCAAATAGATAACGTATAAGGCCGATGCTACTGATGACGTTGTTTAGCAAATTGTAGCAACCTCCTACATTTCAACAAAACTTGGTGACGAAATGAGAACAAAACAAGAAAATACGTCGAAATTCATGTTTGTGTCTGATCTTGCTTATTCCTAAATTCATATTTACAAACATATAATAAAATACGCATATACACATCCACACGGGTATAAT
>NC_051847.1:113627881-113773161 GCF_002237135.1 Teleopsis dalmanni | reverse complement strand
ATGCTAGGGGAATTGCGTCCAATTATAACTAGCGGAGAGTTTCTCTCAATGAAGCTAAGACATTTAACTCAGGAAAACAAATGCGTAATTTGTTTGCGATTAATTGTGCCTTCAATATTCCAGCAAATGCATTAGCGCTTTGGGTGGAATTTAGAGATCATTTAAGCGAAGATTTCGTTAGAGATGGTTGTAGTGTAGATGTTTCTTTTAATAGAGTATTATTGGAAATCGAGGATATTTTGTTAACACATAATGTTACATGTACGTCACTTGGTTTGCCTACACCTAAAATAATGCCAGAATTTGCTGATCTCGATATTTTTGAGAGATCTCCTTTCGTAGAAGAATGTTTATTTAATGAGCTTTATGATTGCGCAAATAATGAACAGCGTGATACTATTGATAAAGTTATTCGTGAAGTTCAGTATTACGATACAGGATCAAATGTGTTTTGTTTGACATCCCATGCAGGTTGTGGGAAAACATTCACACAAACGGCTATAATTCGTAAATTAAATTCCCTTAATCTTCGCTGTATTTCGTGTGCATTTAGTGGTATTGCTTCCACTTTATTGATTGGTGGAAAGACACTCCATAATGTTTTTAAACTGCCTATAAATCTGATGGAAAATACAGTTCCGAATATAAAAAAAGTAGTAGTTATGCCAGATTTATTAATTCGGTGGCATTATTTATAATAGCAGTAATGATTGCAAATTGTATTACGAGTTGGGCAGAATTCCCGTTTTTCAATCATATAACGTTAACTCAAAATATGAGAGCACTCCCCGAAGAGTTGGAATTCGTTCAATTTCTAAAGAGAATTGGCAATGGTGAAGATTTAGTAGAAATTCCAGCAAATTTGATAGGTGTTGAATCTAACACAGTACATGATATTTTTGGAGATATTAATGAAACCATTTTATCAGATAGAATGTTGAAGTCAGTTGTGTTAGCTCCAACTAATGAAGATTGTGGACTTATCAATAACGATGTATTGAATCGCATCGCTGGTGAAAAAAAGGTTTACTACAGTTTTGACAGAATTATTTGCGAGGATAACAGTGAGGTATGCAACTATCCAGTAGAATTTTTGAATACTTTGATTGTAAGTGGTTTGCCACCACATAAGTTGGAGCTCAAGATTAATGCGATAGTTTTGTTAATTCGAAATTTAAATACGAAGCAAGCATTAGTGAATGGGACGAGAATGCGAGTCAAAGCAATGCATAATAACACAATAGATTGTGAAGTACTCACTGGAGTTGCTCGCGGAAAACGTGGTTTGATTCCACGCATGCACTTGACGTATTCAGGGACTGCACTGCCATTTAATTTTCAAAGAACACAGTTTCCACAGTCATCAGCGCATTTGCTATGACAATTAACAAATCCCAAGGACAGACATTTGATAGAGTTGGAATATTGTTGAGGAGACTTGTTTTTTCGCATGGTCAACTTTACGTTGCAGCCAGTTGAGTTAGATCATTTGACGGACTTAAATTTTATGTCAGTAATGAAGGTGAAGAGAGATAAAATAAAAATTTTAATAATAATTAATTATATTATGATTTGAATGACTTTCTATTATATATATATATAAATATATATATATATATATATATACATTTGTATATATATATGTATTTTGTATATATGTGCGTGTTGTATAAAAAAAATTGTAAAAAGTATAAAAAAATTAACAAACTAAAATGACAAAGTTTAATTCATAAAAAGTAAAAAATGTTGTCAGTAAATTTTTCAGCATATCAATTATGGTTTAATATATATATATAAAAAAATATGCACCCATATTATTAAATCAAATAAATAAAAAATATTTTATATGTATTATGCAACAATAAATCTTCAAAATACTGACCACACAATTCAAAAATTTATAATATAGAGAGAAGTCATACTCAACAAATCCTAGTAATTATTTGAAAATATAAACTGTACTTTTACCGTCTTTTATATAAACTTTCAAATATAATAATTATATATAAAAAATTCTTTAAATGGAATTTTGTAACCAAATCGCTTTTGAAACAAATACAAATGCAATTTCAATCTAAGTGAATGCGTCTAACATAAAAGCTCCTAATGATTTTTTTTGCACACAAATATATATACAATGCTAGTATAAACTCAATATCATATAAATATATGTATTTAATATATAAAAATATCTGAGACACCTGCATACAATTTATTTTTAAAACTTACCCACATAAAATAAAGTTGATCATACAAACATATACAAAGCATACTACAAAGCATTTACATATAAATATGTGTGTACTTTGTATGTATCGAAACTTTGAAAGCTTTTCGTATCACATACAAACAAATCGTTTTTATAAAAATTTATCCTTGAGATCGTCGTTGTCGAAATATTTATATATCTGAATATAAATTTTTTATCATAAAGTCCACCCACTCATTTACTAAATTTTAACATAATTAATAAAGAGTGTATATTAAGAGGCAGGTACAGATTATACGTATTATAGTATTTTATGGGTTAAATGCGTTGAAGATATCATTGGTTTGATCACCGTTAAGACAAAATAAGACAATCGGACGAGATATTCCACAATCTTATCAACTAATCCATTAGTTTATATAAATTTTTTTATCAAATATATAAATTGTACACAATATATGGAGACAAGCTCTTAGTTTATTTTTAAAACTTGCCTTATGTTGTTTCACCTTCATGTATATCTACATATTTATAAAATTAATTTAACGTCTTATTTTAATACATATTGTTTTTTACATGTTGTCTTTAGTCGGCCTTGTCTTTAGTAAGTTTAATTGTTTTAGGTTTCACGAATTTAAAACAACAAACTATTTCAAATTCAATACTATTTATACAAGTAAGATGCTAAAATAAAAATCTAAATTAAAGTATTGATTCTTGATTTTTAAAGACAACACCGCATATGTACAATTATTCAAATCTTAAAGAGTAAGGGCAAATATACTATTACTCTCTCTTTCCAGAATGTGAACTTTATTTAGAAAAGTAATAACGTATGGGGCCAAGGACGACTCACGTCTATAATAGCCACCTAAGTAATTAAGTAAATAGTAACATACGCTTGTGCTTTAGGTGTTAATTTATACATGCTGTTATTTTGATTCTAGACAATCTTAAATTGAATAGATGTTTTCTCACTTTTCAATGCCAAGCGAGCAAATCGAAAGAAATTCTAATTAAGTAGCGCTTTGTATTTTTATCCTAAATATAGGATTATTGATATACAATATTGTTTTAGATATGCTTTACTGTTCTAATAATATCCTGAATTTTTGTTTTTTAGTTTTTATATAATACTTTCTTTTTCTTTCCATATGAGACACAGAATATATCATATTCTCTGAGCCTGATACTATGCTCTCCTATAGGATAGTTTTACATTTAAAGACTGAAATTGGAAGCAAACGCTCCTCACCATATTTCAATTAAAATAAAATGTATATAATTTTTAATAACACTGATAAAAGTATTTGAGGTTCATACTTCCGATGAAGTAGTAGATTAGAAGATTAAGTAGATCAAGAAAGTAAGATAGAATGTAGTTTAGAGTATAAATCTTAAATTTCTATAGTCATGCTATTCACCAAGTAGTATTGTACTTAAAATTACATATATAACTTTAAGAAAATTGATTAGGGGCTGATAAGATTGAATAAGGATGTATACCACTGCTATTAATTCAAATCATCTTTTTTTTACTTCGGTTAAAGTTTTTTGTTTAGAAAATGAAATTTCTAAAATAGAAACCAAGATGTCATAATAATTCCATTAACATCGTCATTTGTACATCTGCATTCTTGTGAGGTAATATATATATATATATATATATATATATTTGCTACATATCGAAGCAAATGGGTATTCTTATAAAAAAAAGCTTATAAGTAGGATGTACATTCATCCTACATATAAATGAAATGCACACAATTTCAAGTAATTAAACTAAAAAGAGGTTCAATGAAATGAATTTTTAAAATTATAAAATTGAGTACCAATATGAATTAACATTTCGATCAAAAATTGACCCAGAAAGCTTTAACTTCATCTATTGTTGATTTGCTAGGAATTCGATTCAAAAACTTATACATAGTTTACACACACAATGAAAGAAGCAATTTTATTAGAACATCTAGAATTTCAAAGCCTTCGGATAGAAGTCCAAATAATGACATGTTCCACTGCTGGATTTTTATTAAAAAAAAATTTATTTTTAAATTTTAAATGGTGAAAAGCTCTAAGAATTCGTTTACACTTTTTTGAAAAATAAAAATTAACAACAACAACAAACTAAGATTGCGTGGGTATGAAAATTAATTTTGAAAAATCTATCTATAGCGCAAAAGCCATACGTTTATTGATTCACTAAATAAATTGTTTATATCAAAATACATTTCTTATAAAAAAATTATTTGATATTAGGCATTCATTCGGTTTTTAGTGTATGTATAAGTTGAACTCGTTGTTAGCAATATGTTACGATTAAACCCACAGATCTTTAGCGTGATTAAACTGTAAATAATATAGTAATATTCTTTGTTAGTTAAACTTATGTATCCTCATTCGTTGGAACTTTATAGCTTTATTATGGACATAAAATATCAAAGTAAACGTGAACTTAGTTAAAAAAATTAATTTTTTGCTGCATCTCAACCTGTAACATGAGATCTCAACATTTTTTTCTATAATGTCATGGCTGTTAAATTGATGATATTAAATATTTGCTTGGTGTTAATAATTAAAAATGCAATCACTTCAATATCGTACTCAAAGAAATTTTATTTTTTCTTAAATTCATTTTAAAAGAATTTACTGATAAATTTGTTTCGTTAAGTATTTGATTAGTAAATTATGCAAATTCATTCTATGAAAATTTTATATTATAACAATATTTTTTAGTCATTATAATTGATTCTCTTTTACATGCATAATACTATTAATTTAAGCAGTGTATATATTAAATCTAAACATATACCTACAACAAAATATTTAAGCTATACAAAATATATTAATACAAAAGTATTTAAAATGCTCTTTTCTTCAGATTTATAATTCCTAAGAACTATATAAAATAATTGAAGCAGTTCATTTAATATCTTTAAATAATTTCTGTATACAAAACAGAATCAAAAACTATTCAATACATTAGTACAATTGTATTAATAAGTACAATAATAATACAATAGTTTTAAATACTTATTGACAGAATCTACCTTGTCTGGTTGCCAGCACTTTAGACCCGTCATTGAAAAAAAAAACAGATAATTTGTTAAAAATTAACAATAAAATCACTCATCGATTAAAACCAGGTTTTTGGTAATAACTTAATAAAAAAATGAAAAACTAAATTTCTGTTCCACTTAAGGTTAGTAATAGTTTAAGAGAGTCTTGAAATTAATATATGTGTTTAATAAAAAAAAAAATAACAGCGATGTTATCAACTATATACCATTTTTCTTTTAATAAACACTGCAACTGAGATAGTGGAGATGAATTAAATGAAAAGATTTTCAAATGAAAACCACAGAATGAATTATTTCAATTCAAATTTATATTAAAAAACTAAAAACTAAGCAGATCAAATAGTGCAATATATCATAATTGGACACAATGTTGATATCAACGCATCAAGTTGTAAGGTTGTAAATGGTTTAAAACCAGTACGCTTACTAATTTGCCGTTGATAACTTCTACCTAACTTTATCATTTTATTGTTTCAGTATTTAATTATTTAATAATATAAATTATTTTATTTTTCAGTGTTTTTCTTCATTTATTTTTCCTTCCGTCAGTTATAAAAACAAAACACATACAACATGGATGCCATCAAGAAGAAGATGCAAGCGATGAAGCTTGAAAAGGATAACGCCATTGATAAGGCCGATACCTGTGAAAATCAAGCTAAAGACGCAAATGCTCGCGCCGATAAGCTCAATGAAGAATTACGTGATTTGGAAAAAAAATTGGTGCAGGTTGAGGTTGATTTAGTCGCCTCAAAAGAAGCTCTCGAAAAAGCTAACCAAGATTTAGAAGAGAAAGAAAAATTGTTGACTTCTACTGAATCTGAAGTAGCCACTTTAAACAGGAAGGTACAACAAATTGAAGAAGATTTAGAAAAATCTGAGGAACGCTCAACCACTGCCCAACAAAAATTGTTGGAAGCCACACAAGCTGCTGATGAGAACAACCGGTAATTGTAAAATTTTTATATTGAAATTAAACAAAAAAAAAAACAAATAATTTCTGTTTGGTTAGTATGTGCAAAGTATTGGAAAATCGTTCTCAACAAGATGAAGAGCGTATGGATCAATTGACTAATCAATTGAAAGAAGCTCGTATGTTGGCTGAAGATGCTGATACTAAATCTGATGAAGTATCACGTAAGTTGGCCTTCGTTGAAGATGAATTGGAAGTCGCTGAAGATCGTGTCAGGTCCGGTGAAGCCAAGATCATGGAACTTGAAGAAGAATTAAAGGTTTGTTGTATGTTGTGAGTAAATAAGAACTTAGGTAATCATTTACTGTACGAAACAGGTCGTCGGTAACTCACTCAAATCTTTGGAAGTTTCTGAAGAGAAGGCCAATCAACGTGTAGAAGAATTCAAACGTGAAATGAAGACCTTGTCTGTTAAATTGAAGGAAGCAGAACAACGTGCTGAACATGCTGAGAAGCAAGTTAAGCGTTTACAAAAGGAAGTCGACAGGCTAGAAGGTAAGTTTTATTTTAATTTTGTAGTATATCGAAGTTTTAGAAATGTAAAACGTTCTGCTGTGAAAAACTACAAAATAAATTTTAATTTTAAGCAAATATATGCTTGCTTCAACTAATTTAACAATTGGCTTTTTTTTTATTAATGGAAACTTTTTAGCGGAACTTACAAATAAATAATATATATGTATATATTTATACAATTGAAATAATTAAATATACATATAATTCGATAGTGGACGTTGTAATATGTATATTTTTTTAAAACTTACTAAATAACGCTTTGTAAATAAATAATTTGTACAAAAAATGAAATGCTTTTTCCAGACCGTCTCTTCCATGAAAAAGAAAAATACAAAGCAATCTGCGATGATTTGGATTCAACATTTGCCGAACTTACTGGATATTAGCAAAATAACTCCAAACACAATACAAAAACACTACCATTTCCAATTAGAAAAAAGATATTATATTTATCCATACCAAATATATGTCTGTACCGATTTTTTATTTTTAATAATCAGTTATACACTTTCCAAACTATAGAGAAATGTTAACCCATAAAAAAACCTTTTCTATATCTGAATCTTTTCTGTATTCGAACACAATGTCAGAAACATATTGTAAAATTTTATTTATGCAATTTAAACTACTGCCCTGATCATACATTAACAAAACATTGGGACAGAGTAACTCAAGATATGTAAAATATATTTAATTTTTCCCCCCAATATGCACTTTATACGAATATTATACGAATTGTATATTTTAACAAACATCTACACTTAACACGAAAACCCTGTTAGAAGCAGCAATTGCATAAAATAGTAGTAGCAACAATTTTTATAAAAGATGTACATATGCGTTTATACATTGCAATTATAAGGTGACTTAAATAAGCTTTTTTATATTGTGTGTGTAATATTATCGACTATTTTATAGTTTCCTATTAGTTGTTTCCCTAGAGCATGTTATATTTTTTTTGTTATTATTACCATAAACTTATATTCGCTCAAATGAATCCACTCTATACCATACATATTACCTATCTATCTACTTTCTGCAGTTCATTTTGGTCGACATCTCTTTTGTGATATAAAATAAAATATACAATATTCAGCTACTTCGCTCTAACTCTTAGAATTGAACATAGTAGTCTGTAAGTCTATTAGCAGTATAGGCGACATCGTTTTCTCATGCGACACTTCCCGTATTTACAAATATACGGACAGATCAGAAAAGATTAGTTTGTAAAAGCGCTTAACTTATTAAATTGATTTTCATTAAAAAAAAAACCCCGAACATTTATACACATGTTTATCTTAACATTATTCAACTGAAATTAAATATTTGTTTTCAATATTTCATATTTAAACCTTAATACGCCTGCAGGAAGCTAATTACCTCTTCCAACAGTTCAATAGAAATATTGGTGAAGTATATACGAGTATGAAAGGAATAATATAACGAAAACATCTATAGGAAAACAGTATACAGCTATATGTATTGCACTCAACCCCTTAATGGAATTAGTACACTGCTGTATACTATAGTCCTATATGTAGTAAACTGAAATCTGTCCTATTATTTCTTACTTAAACTATTGCAGTTAACTATTGATAACGATTAAGGTAATTTAAAATAAGATAGGATAGTTTTATATAAAATCTATATAAAACATTCAATTTTTAAGTCAATCCCATTTCTATAATGCAACTTGAATGTTGCAATTCTCCTAACAATCTCTCTATATTATTAATTAATATTACAATTAATAATAAGTGTTAGTTAAATTATAAAACAATTTTTATGTTTGAAAATGCAGTTTTTTTCTTATTTTAATTTTGTGTTTTTAGTGCAGTTAGCCACATTTTATCCTTTTGATTTGTGTACTGTATTTTTTGAATTTCATTTATATATAAAAAATATAAAAATTAATTATTTTAGTAAATGATGTTAAGATTTTTTTTTAAATTCAGTACGACAAATCGTTCTTCAGAAGTTGTTATCATGTATGTTGTTTGTGTGCACCAATTATATTATTCTCTTTTTCACAAATAAGCACCATTTTCTTTCTTTATTATTTGCAAAATATGTCTTATTGTTTACGTACAGAATTTATATATTTGTATACTTGTATATTTGTATATCTGTCATTTGTGTTTTACTGATTTTATTAGTATTGTAGTTTTATTTTTTTATTATTGCATTTAATCAGCACAAAAATTTTGCTTGCGTACTTAAAAATCTTGCAAAAACCAAATTAAGTGAAAACAATATAATTTTTATATTGATTTGTATTAATACAGAAACTAATGAGCATTATATATATTTATACACAGATGAATTGGGCGTCAACAAGGACAGATACAAGTCCCTTGCCGACGAAATGGACTCCACATTCGCCGAATTGGCCGGTTATTAAATTTCGTATCTGAGCGACTACTTCTCTATATTATTACCAACAACAATAAAACCAACAACAAAGAATGTTGCACATGCTGCTACCTGCTGACTTGACCTGGGACCACCAAAGGAAGTAGCTCCAAAGGCATGCTTGATATTAAAAATATATTTAAAACAATTTAATAAATTTAAATACACTTTTTACTATTTGTAAAACTTTTTTAATTGAATAACTAAACAATCATAAAAAACTATAGAGTAGTAAAGAATTTATTATTTGGAAAAAAATCATTATAATTTTTTAAATTATTTATTAAAAAAACACATGCAAATGAAATTTATAAAATTTAAATAATTTTAACTCAAACATCAAAAACTAACAACGACAACAACAACAACAACAACAACAACGCTTATCATATCGTATATTTATTATATTCAATAAGGGAGAGATAGATATACTAATTTGTTTATTTTAATTATTTAAATACAGCAATGGACAACTAAAATTAAAAAAAACTATAATACAACAAAAATATAAAAAAATTATGATTTTTGTTTGGTAATACAGCAAATTTTATATTTACATATTTCTTAATTCAAAAGATAATAATTAGTTATGGGCTTTAACAATGCTTTCAATCCTAATGTTTTTAGAACACGGATAGAATGTCTTTTTAACGATTTAAGGAATTTTTATGACTATTCCCTAACTAGTATTTAAAACATTTAGAAAAATCCAAAAACTCCAGAACATATCACCGACATTTACAACCAATCAATTAATTTAATGTATAAAACAGCATTCAATAATTTTATAAGAAGTCACCTTTCTGCTACAACATCTGCATAATATATGAACCATATTTATAGTATCATATATATAGTATCTATCTAAAACCAATATACTCCTGCAGTATGCCGTTAAAAACTACTTGTTGCTTCATAAGTAAAGAATGGAAATGATCATCCTTTGTTAATCAAATTTATGTCGATTAGTGTCGACTAGTGGCAAAAAGAGTTTCATTTCTGTCGCACCGCTCGGACTATGAAACGAAAAATTACGATTACTAATAGCTGATTCTATAGGCTAAAAAGGCAACTGGAATGTGCAATTCTCTAACGTTCGACAAAACTTCCACTTTGCAGGTCACTAGCCATATCTACGGTTCTATACGACGCAGACCTCTACGAGGGGCAATACCTAAACACGAAGTGTATGAGTATACTATGACGTTTCTAAATTTCAACAATTTCATACCTGGCGGCTATGGCAATATATAAGAACAATAATTAAATAATTTTGAACTAAAAATTATTTCTTTTATTAATTAATTAACTAATTTTCGCATAACATATGCTTATATTATCTTTTAGAAGATATAACGTATATACTTCATTTCTTTAAAGCAGACAAAAGTGTTAATTTTAATAAAAAAAATTACTCACGCTCAAAATTAAGTTATGTTACAGTTGAATTTGCAAAAATTTATGCAAATTTTGTTGGGAAAACCTATACGGAATGAATTTTAATTCAAAAATATGAATGAATCACTATTTCAATGCCAATTTTTAAAAAAAAAAAATTGAAAAAATAAAATTTATTTATTTTTTTGAAAAATAATTAGTATATAAACGAATTTTTGAAATTATAAGTGTTATCACATATAATTATAAATATAAATAAATAAAATTTTAGTAAAGCACAGTGTAGTTTGATTCAGGCCTGACTGATTAATAATAATAACTCACTTAATACTATTGTTTTAATAGTATCAATAGTATCAATAGTATTAAGTGAGGAATGTTATACATCCTGCTTTAGATGTTCTATTTCGCAAATCCCCGTTGTTTTAATCAATTATTTGTGTCTTAATGAACATGAGAACTTTTAATAGTTTTATTCTACTGTCTATTTTGTATGGGGTTGCAAACGATTATATGCTTCAGTCATTAATCATATTTCAGAAAAGAAAATGAAAATATCGAAACTAAAGGTCCTCAATTAATTACATTAATTGAGGATACAATGTAAAATACAAAATAATGCAAATTATATATGTTTATAAATCAATCATAGAGAAATGTGCAAATAAATTAAAATTGAGAAAAATTGTAAACCTACATAAAATTTCTTATTTATAATAATATATAAAGAGCATGACATTGTTAATAAATACCTGAGGTGGAGAAAATGTATTTGAAATGAAATGATACAGGCTTTTATATAGGCAACTATATGAGATGATACATAAATCTGTATTTCAGATTGGATATTTTTTAAACTAGAAATAATAATAATTTTTATTATTTATTATTAAATTTATTTTAATTTATATTTAACTAGCATTGAAATTGACTTTAACACATATGTATTTCGTACTGGACAAGTCCCTAACCAAACAAAGTAAATTAACTCTCTATACAGGGTCAATTGGGAAATCTCCAATATGGTGTTGGTCTATTTTGTAGCATAGACCAATACCATAGAACATCTCGTTTGCAGTTGTGCATCTCCAGCTTCTGAATACCGTTTTATTTGTGCTATTCTTCTGCTAACACATGATTGAATTATGAGAAAATTATTACATTGATTTCCTTAGTGTAGTTCTTATCAGATCGTTTTTATACTTTTGCAAAGAGGTTTCCCTAATGTCCCTTTACTTATGTAACAACCGATTCGAGAACTGTGTTGCAAATTTACAACCTAGTTTTTGTCAATTTTCCTTTTTCTCCTGCACATTTTTATTAATCTTATTAGGTACTTATATATATTAAGTATATATATGTATTCTTATCAGATTGTTTTTATACTTTTGCAAAGAGGTTTCCCTAATGTCCCTTTACTTATGTAACAACCGATTCGAGAACTGTGTTGCAAATTTACAACCTAGTTTTTGTCAATTTTCCTTTTTCTCCTGCACATTTTTATTAATCTTATTAGGTACTTATATATATTAAGTATATATATGTATTCTACATATATACTAATATATATATATAGTATATATCTACATATATTATAATATTTATACAAAGCAATCGATCTAAATTTAATTTGCTATTAATATTAATTTTGTGCAAAGACGAACAGTTTTAGTAACTAATCTCTGGCAACATACGAGTATACTAACATATATACCACAAGTATATTTTTTAGCTGCAGAGTCTTCAAGCACATAGCTGAGAAAATCTGTATGTACACATAACTCAATGTTTGTTGATAATTTGAATGCAAAATAGCGGAGAAAGTTGTAAATGGTATTTTGGGCTTCTCCAATGTCAGTGGAGAGTGGCGTTGTAACACGCATGCCTGCAGTTTCAAGTAAAACATCGGTCAACGCGGCAGCAAAGACGCTTATTTCAAAGTGCCAAAAACTAAATTTTGTAGCGACTTCAATGCGCCTAGGAATTAAGTGTAACTGTTATAATAATTTAAAAGCAAATTAACAAATGAATCATATTTTTCCTAAATAAGTGAAAAAAATAAAAATGAAGCAATTAAACAAACTCGAAAGCAATTCAAAACGAATATGTTCATTCAAATTAATTCAATCTAACTCTCGTGTATCTAAATTCAATTTTTGGTTTTGTTGTTGTGTGGTTATAATTTTGAACTTCACCGATTTCACATTATGTAACGAAAGCAAAAGCAAAAGCAAAAATGAGTCAATAAGTTTTACAAATAAATCACCACAGCAGAAGCTTAAAGTATGCGAAGACTCATCAAGCTTGATATGGTCGCAATTTTTGGAGGACTATACCCTAAGGTAAATATCATGATTGTCGGACAGGTTATAGATCAAACGTGATATTCAAATTTTAGTACTAATTTCAAGAAAAAAAAATGATTTAATTTACATGTAATAGAATATAATTCTATATTAGTGATATTGTTCTAATGTTTTAATTTAAAAAGACAAAAGTATGCTTTGAGATATGGACTGAGTATTTTTATAATCTAGATATATAATAAGATTGATGTGAATGCTTGGAATCAAATGCTTAAATGTTTCAAAGACATTTAACATTAGATTACGTAGTAGAATAAATAACGCAGATCGATTCAGCAGTTTAGAAAAAAAGTGGGTTTTAACAAATGTTTTGTATGGTGATCAATCTAAATATTACCCATTTATAATAATGTTATAAAGGGTATTTATTTCTTTTATATAGAGACTACGTACTATAAATATCATGCAGATCAATATAGAGTTAGTGAAACGATTTTATTGCCATTCAAATGTTATCTGTCCAGATTTATAAAAAGGCAATAATACTTGTTTTAATAAATAATTATAATGAATAAATTATGAGCATTCGAACAGGCAGACCTGACTGTTCCTGATTAGTTCAGGATGTACAACTAATAAAGAATTTACATACATATATGTTAACATTTATAAAATATACTCGTATATAAATATGACCAAAATACAAACATCTTTGCAAGTGTGTTATTCACATTACAATATATTATAGTATATATTTGTTATATTGATAATATAGTTAAGGGTAGAAAAGGCATAAAATAACTTTGGGCTCGTCAGAAATATATTTAATATATACCTATGGGATAATGGTATAGAATTGTACATAACATAAATTGATGTACTTTTATCATTAGATTTGCAAAAGAAGACTAGTACATATGTATTCATTGCCATCGTTAAAGCAGTTTATGTGATTCAGTTCGCTAATGAAATTTGATTAACCATACGAAGAGCTTTCGTGCTTTTTATCTTAGTTAACACATCACTCAATAAGTCGTGTGACTGACACACGGCATCGCCAATACAATGTATGTTACCATGTCACAAGTCAATAAAAAAGATGACAAAATTGGACGAATCACACTTCGAATTGCTTCCTCATTAACCGTATAGTCTAGATCTGACCCCCAGCGACTATTGGCTACTCGCTGATCTCAAAAAAAAGTTCGCCGGTAAGAAATTCATCTCAAATGAAGAAGTAATTGCTGAAATTGAACCCTATTTAGATGTAAAAGACAAATTCTTCTATAAGCACGGCATCGAGAAATTAGAGAAGCGTTGGAATGATTGTATTCCCCTTGAAGGAGATCATATTGAGAAGTAAAATCGATTTTTGCAGAAAAAATTTGTTTTTCTTAGTTAGCCACACGACTTATTGAGTTATGCGTTAAATTAAATGAAATTAGGAAATTATACCTATATATATATTGTAGTGTTATTCGTGATCAAAAAATAACGAGAATTTTAATTTTTTGAATTCCCTCGCTTATCCAATCGGTAAATTTTTTTTATTTTCACGCTGGCAACACTATTATACATATTCTGTCAAAGTTTAACGCATATCGTACGATTAGTTTTTGTTTGGCGTCTATACAAAGAAGTCGAAAAATTTTCGTGTAGCGATTTTTATTATGGATCAAAAATTAGAACAACTTACGTGCATCAAATTTTGTATTGCAAATGGATTCAAGTGTGCCGAAACGTTGAAAATGTTAAAAAAAGGCCCTTGGAGATTTGTGTGTGCTGCAACCACCAGTATACGAATGGTTTAAAAGGTTCAAAGACTGTCGTACAAGCTTGGACCATGATGAGATCCCTGGCCGCCCAACAACATCTGTTATTGAAGAAAACATTGAAACGGCGAAGCAGATCGTGTTGAAAATCGTTGTGAACCAAATAGAGAGATTACAGTATTGTTGGGCATCTCATATGGATCGGCCGAACATATTTTAACTGATGTTTTAGGTTTGAAACGCGTCGCTTCTCGGCTGGTGGCAAAAAAGCTGAATTTCATTCAAAAAAAGCGTCGTTGTGATGTGGCCAATGAGATGATTTCCAACGCAGATAGTGACCCCACATTCATCGAACGCATCATAACTGGTGATGAGACATGGGTCCATGAATTTGCCATGGCCACCAAACAACAATCGACCGAATGGTGCTTCGAAGGTGAGCCGAAACCGAAAAGAGAACGCCAAAGTCGGTCCAAAATCAAGGTTATGCTGACTGTTTTCTTCGATATGAATTCCTTCCGGACGGTCAAACGGTCAATAAGGAGTATTATTTGGCCGTTAGGCATCGTTTGCGTGAGGTCATTCGCAAAAAGAGGCCAGATTTATGGAAGGAAAACTCATGGATTTTACACCACGATAACGCACCGGCTCACACAACGTTGGTTGTGTCGCAGTTTTTGGCCAAAAACTCCACCAATATCATCAACCATGCACCGTACTCTCTAGATATGGCCCCGTGTGACGTTTTCCTCTTCCCCCGACTCAAATTGCCTTTGCGAGGAATGCATTTTGAGACCATAGAGGCCACAAAAGAGAATTCGCTGCGTGAACTAAAGGCCATACCTTCGGCGTCCTATAAAACTTGTATGGAAAATTGGATCATGTGTTGGCATGCATGTATTGCCGCAGAAGGAGAGTACTTTAAAGGCGATAATAAAGAAAATTATTAAAAATTAAAATTTTGCGTTTTTTTTTAAATTCTCGTTCTTTTTTGATCATATATATTAGGTTTATATTAGAGTATTAGTCAATGTTAGTATTTTAAAACGTGTGTTACACTTGCAATATTTGTCATGATGATCAAAGCATAATTAAAAGGGTATGTATACATATATATATATATATATATATATATATATAATATATATATATATATATATATATATATATATATATATATATATTGAATTTATATATATACTTATATATATATTGTTGAATTTAAGACTGACTTAATAGTTCTAGCAAGATCAATGTTTTTTTTTAAATTGCGGGTTGTTAACAGAACTGAGTCATCATGAACGAAAAGTTCAGTGACGTAGAACCGACCGATGCTTAACAAAATCAATCAGTCTGCGAGCTTGAATATTTATTTAAAAAGAAAAGTAATAAGTTTTTGAAATAAAACTTATTTTCTCTTAGGGATAATGAATATGAATATATAATGAATCAATACATAGTATTTATTTGTTAATCATTATCCATTAGGAACATAGGCTCGGTATATGAACTCTCCAATTATTTCTCTTACCATCCAAGCTATTAAATATCGTAGTTCATATAGAGATTTGTGTGCTTCATTGTTGAGTGTTGAGAGATACGAACCTTGACTTGAGCATAAATACAGTATAGAATTTGGTATTCACCACACCTGTTTATATTTATGTTACAAAAGCATCTCTAACAGAAGCACCTAAAATTATTCTACAATTTTTATTTTATTTTTAACCATCAAACTCAACAAATTTTAGAAACATGAATTAACGTTACAGATAATATTTTGTTTGAGTTTTAAGTCTTGGGAATAATACGAAAGCTTTGAATATTTTTCTTCTCATAGTTCTAATTGCATTAGCATTTGAAGTGACGCCAATACTAATAAAATAACGTATTGCTATTTTTATTTGGTTGTCTTGTATTAATACTGCGATTTCTACGCCATATAATTTATTTTAGTAACATTTATACGTAAATCAATTTTCTAAGTCTAAGTCCTTCATTTTTGTTTGAAGGTGCGCCTTTTTCGATTAGAATACTACCATATCATCATCGACACGAATTATACCTTCAAAATTATAAATACATCTTATAAAACAACTAATTACGATACTAATTACGAATTAAATTATTAAAGATTCAACAAGTTACATTTCGATTTTTATATAGATTAGATCATATACGATACATTGCATTTATGTTAAACGGTTCCATATAACAAACTTTAAAAAAAAACGTTTGTATAGATATTTGATAGATAATTGTGTTGGAGCAAAAACACTTCTACAATTTCTACTCTCAATTTATTCGTATTTCTAAGAAAAACCTATAAAATTTCGGTTATTTTGTGTTTTCAAAATTCATATTTTTTCCATTATCAAAATACACATGTTAAAAATATTAAACATTTTTGCTGTGTCTTCCAGCCATAGTTCAAGCAATCGCATATCTAAGGATCTTCCTTATATTGGTATTGACTATGACATATCGGGATCAGCATCAGTACCTCACTCTAACAATCCATCAATGATGACCATCAATGGTTCACCAACTTATCAGCCACCAATAAATTACCATTCGTCTGCATATAAACGTCCGAATGTTTTCATTACAAAACGCATAGGGGAAGCTGTAGAATTAGAGCCTCATTTACGACCGCCTGTTAAAGTTGTAAACCCACAGTTTCGTCCTATGACAAATCAAATGCTACATCATCAACAACAACAGCAGCAGCAACAACAACAACAACAACCTGGATTTTTACAACAATTATTTGGCATAGGATCAAGTACTAATACTCTTTCCATTGCACCGTCAATGTCAAATCTACCACAACAACAACAACAACAGCAACACCAAGGTAGGCCAGTTCCCCTGCAGCATAATACAGTACAACACAACATGCCACAAACTTTTCGTGCTGTTTCGGAAAATGATTTATATCTGTTAGGTGCAATTGAGAAACTGGTTTACCGTGTAGATTATCTTGAAAGTCGAATACGTCGCGCTGAACAACTGATATACTATCTTATGGCGGGAAACAATCAAAAAGAAGGTATATATAAATATATTATTTTAGTTTTGATTATTACTTAATTCGACAATATTTTTCTGTAGTGAAAGATCCCTGCCCGAGTAATTTCACGCGTATTAGTGACAATTGTTATTTTATCAACAGTCAATTGCAAGTAAATTGGAAAACTGCGAATTCTGCATGTAAAGCTCTTGGTGCACATTTGGCGGAATTTGAAAGAGTTTCGGAAAACGAAGAGATTATGGCATATTTATTAAATCAACCGAATCATCGTGGCCGTGAATATTGGTTAGGTGGTCTAAATCCGGGTCTTTTATGGATTTGGTCTAATTCAGCCAAACCGGTTAATCCAAATATGAATCTTACCTCTATAGCTATGTCACATGAAAATGGCACTGGTTCTTCAAACTCAGAATCAATAACTGTTGACAATAGTGATGAGAATAAAGTTGAAGAATCGACTAATGAAACTGTTCTCAATAATACTATTGAAATTAAAGGCCAAGGGCGTTGTCTACGTTTGTCATACAATCCAACAAAGCATTTTTACTATTACTACGGTCAGGAGTGCACATCACGCCATCATTATATATGTGAATATGAAGACAAAACTTTAGATAACAAAATAAAAAAAATTACGAGAGAATTGAAAATATTCGATTAATCTATACTAACTATTGAAAGAATTCGCGGTAGTTCATAAACTAACCGTTGCTAATTTTAAAATTTTTTTAATTAATTTTGTATTTATTATTAATTGTAAGTATTTAATTCTATAATAAAAGCGAATTCAATCAAATTTTTGGTCTTAGAGTATATGGAATGTATCTGGGTGAAAATGAGACAATTTCATTGTAAGAAAAAACTATCATTGGGTTTTCATTGCTTGCTATCTGTAACAAGAATACACTCATACTAGAATGTGAGAGATTGTTATAAAATTTTTTTTGTTACTCATAACTTTAAAACTATTTTGGCAGTGTTTTGGACTCAAGTTTGTCCCTTCTTCTGGGTTCTCTGAGAAGCTAGAACGGATGTCAGAAATGCCACCATCAAATAAAATTAAGTTTCTTAACAGTTCAATATTGACGAATATCAAAAATATCTCCTATTCCAGTACAGTTTAGATATATGTATATAAGGGCAGATATATGTTAATACAAGCAACAATCATATAATAGCGTTCCATGCGAAACTATGAGCAATAAATCATTAGGAGTACACATTAGTATATATTTTACTGTTTAAATTTTACATTTAGCATACGTCAATTATTAACAATTTCATCTTTAAAATTAAATGTTCACACAAGCAAATATAATGTTGATTGTAATTATGTTCGTTCGGCTAGCTTCGTTAAAAACATGGTTGCATAGTAAATCATAGTTTTATTCTTAATCCTGTTTCTCATGTTTTAACATAAAAGGAAAATTTTATACAATACCGTTATACTATTGTGACTATTGTGAATTATGATTGTGAATGAGCACAACAGATCAGGGACGACGCGTGCCCTAACTTTGTATTCGTTACTCAAGGAATACCGGAGTAACGAATACAAACTTTTTATTGTATTTGTTACTTTTCTCATTTTACCAATGAGTAGTATTTGTTATAACTACTCTTTCGAGTACCTGGTAACGATTACTTTTAAGTAATTGTATTCGCGGTATAATAATAACTACTTTATTTTGAACTAAATTTTTCTTCGCTATCAAATTTATTAAAAATGTTTAAAAACATTAATATAAAAAAAGTGAAATTTGGATTCATTTGAAATCAATAGGAGGTGAAAACTAAATGCAAAATATGCGGATCAAACAATTCAATAAAGTAATAATTCTAATTTACTATATCTATAATTTATTATAATTAATATATATGCTTTTAAAAATTCCTTTTATTGCCGAAAAAAAGCATTTAAACTTCTGTAACGAAAGCACAGTAACGAAAGCGCAGCAACGAAAGAACAGTAACGAAAACGCAGTAACGAATACTGAGTAACGAATACATACTCGAAAAGTAACGGGTAGTTACAAATATACAAAAGTAATGAAGTTTGTTTTTACATATAACACTTAAATTAAAAATGATAAATTGAAATATATGAGATGTTTTTAGGCAACAATATATTTACAATATATAATTTTAACAATTCATTAACAAAATAACATATTAAACAAATTAAATAAATAATTTATATATGAGTTTAATATGATATCAGTAATACTATATCAGTAATCAGTAATATCATATTAATAAGTAATATTAATATGATATGGAATAAACATAACTTTTTACATACTTCTTATAACATACATACACACTTGCAAAGTATGAATGTGCGGCCAACTTTTCCGCACATCAAGCGGTTGATATTCGCTGTGCTACAGCTAAAAGGGGAGAGACGAAATTTAAGGAACTGTACTTAAATGTGTGCTGCAGATTTGAACGCACAACTAAGTGCTTCGGCAAATCAACATGTTGGATTCGAATGCATGCAGTTGATATTCGAATAGAACATAAAATTACTTTCATGCAATTTCCACTATATAAATCTCTATTTCTCATATTACAAACGTGAGCACCTGCACATTATTTTGTTCATTTTTCTGTTTAGCCAACAGAACAACGTATAAATGTGGGATCAACTTCTCCGCACACAAAGGGGAAAGACGAAATATAATAGAAATGTTCTGCAATCGAGCAGCAAACATATGAGCACAACTAACAACTATAGCAGTTAAAAAAAACAAAATGATTGAGTTTTCTTAGACAATTATATTTAATTGTTTTCGTTAAAACTTTAATGTTTAAAAATATACATATGTATATAATATTAATTCTCTATGTAAAGATATTTAATAAATTTATATATATATTATTTAACATTTTGCAAATTATGTTGGGGTATGCGCCGCACATCTCCACACCTTAGAGCATTCGTCAGTGCTACAGACAGCTAATGACTTCGCTACTCGACTCTCCCAGTATTTGGAAAATGAATCTAAAGAAACCAATATATGCGCGCAATGTAACCACATCTTCAACTTTAAGCGTGCCGCTACAGAAGAGGTGATTGACTTTCACCGTTGACAAAGAAACAAATCGCCCGACAAATGGTTATAAACCCAGAGTAAATTCCTGCAAAGATCAAAATAGTAATCTGATGATAGATGTACAAAGCATGCTTAAAATTTAGAAGGATCACACCTCGAATCTACTAAATGGCAGTAGTAATGATGTAACTGAAAGCGAAGAAGATCGCGAAAACAACAAAGCGGCAGTCGTCGATGGTTTACCGCCTTAGCAGTTTAAAGCTGGTGGCGAAGGGCTATTAAAATGCATGTTACAGCAAATTCGCAACATATGGTCGAATGAATGCATGTTCGTTGGTTGGAATTTAAGTGTGCTTTGCATAATTCACAAAAAAGTTATCTTTTGCTTAAAATTTATCTTTCGCATAGTTGCATTTGTTAATTTCCTTAATTTCAACCTTCGTTTCAACAAAATTAAGGCTTTGAATCTAACCTTCAAACTGCATTTTGTATGAAAAATACAACATAATTCCACTAAAACGAAGATAAAATTAAGATTTTCGTTAAATTAATGTGTGTCTAAACATATATTAGAGTGTTCACGGGGCACTAGTTATCGGGTTATGTGCGTATGTGCTTATATGAGCAACAACAAAATGCACTAAATAAAAATACCCAACTCTGCGCGACCCCTGCCTATGTATACAAATTTATGTGGTTTTGTGGTTATTTGTAGTGTTGAAAAATAATATAAAATTTAAGCAAATGGCATCACAAAAAAGATTAATTTTCCAGATGGCGCCACGAATTTTGAATTTCAAATTGGCATCACTAACATTTACAGCTAGTTTCGTTTGTAAACAAACATTTAAATTTTGAAAAAGTAAGTTAAAATGATCTGTCCTAAATAAAAATATACCTATGATAATTTATTTCCCATTTTCAGTGTCTAACAAAATCCGAAAACGCAAAAGAGAAAATGAAGTGAAGAAATGGACAGAGGAAGAAATAAAAAAGTACTAAGCTATATGCCAGAGCCCAGGAACATAGAGGTAATTTGTATTTTGATTTGTATTATTGTTACTTTGGGTTATAACTTTTATTTCATAAATATATTTAATGATAGAAACCAACAGCCCAGCTATATCACAAAAAATTGTTGGCAGAAACAAACATCAATGCAAATTTTAACATTTTAAAATGCAAAGTTCGCCATCTGAAAAATACTTTGCAAAAAGCTGATGCATGGATTAATTCAACAGGCGCTGGAGTTGAGGATGATGACAATACAACTACTGTGAAAGGTAAACTTTATAATCATTTTAGTGTAGACTTTTTACTACAATAGTTTTAAATTTTTTGTTTATGTGCAGACAAGGTAGTTAAAATATATCCACATTACGAATAGCTTGTCGACATTTTTTCACCTTCAAAGGAAATTGAATTTGTTGTAATGGACACATCGAACACATTGGACTGTACTCTTGATGGAACTGATTTGGAAGAAAACAGTGTTATATTGGATGGTGAAACTATTTCCTTTGAAAACAAGGTTAAGTGTACAGCACGTCCTACTTGCATTGATAAGCTCAGAGATATGGAAATTGACCGGTTTAAATTTCGGAAAGAGCAATTAAGCTTAGAAATTGAAAATTCGAGTGGACAAAAGATATGGAAAAACAAAAATTAGAATTGGAAAGGCAGAAAATTGAAAATGAGCTCAAACTCAAGAAATTAGAGTTAGAACGAAAATAAAGAATTAAAAAATATAAAATTGATGTGAAATATAAAAATAAATAATAAAACAAACTTAATAAAAGTATTTTAAAATGTGTACTTTTATTCAAACATCATATTATACAGTGCTTGTCTTTTTAGCTCAGGTATAGGTGCAGCATAGTATTGCTATCATACTGCGTTTCACACCTTTCGCTATTCTCACTTTCAAATTGTGAAAAATTCCGATCTTCCAACAAATTATTATGCAACACACAACAAACGAGAATCCAAGAATTGAAGAATTTTTGGCTTTTTTTGTCTTGGCTTTTATTTTAACTCTCATTTGTTTTAAACTGCAAAACTTTTCTTTAAGAATTCCAAAAGAATTTTCAACTCTAACACGGTATTGGCTGTGTCGTTTATAGAATTTGTTTTGTTGTTCAATATTCATTAAAGAATTAGTGCGAAATGGCGTTATCAAATGTTTAGTCAACTGGTACGCAGAGTCACCTGCAATACATTCTTCATTCACCATTCCTCAATATTGTTCCAATATGCGATTTCTTAAATATTGTAGAATAATGGTAGCTTCCCGGATTACCCACTAATGCGTGCATGATGCGGAGCTTATGATGACACACAACTTGCAATTTAATGGAATATATTCGTTGACGAGAGAAATATGCCTCATGGTTATTGCTAGGTTTTTAGGCCAGCTTTATCTCACTTCTATCAATATAACCAATAAATAATGGTAACTCACTGAACATATGAGCAATAAGGCCATCGAATGTATGCCGGTAATTTCAAAATTGCTGAAAATACTCTCTGGGTAATTTTAGTCAGAGTTCCACCATCTCCCACTCCAAAAGTAGTCGCTATTTTTCGCACTGATGCACTTTCTCTTGAAGAGCCTAAACGGAATAGTACTATCACGAGTTGTAAATCTACGGGCACTTGCATATTGGATACTGGACCTTTGAATATTATATCATTTGCAAATATTTTAACAAGACGAGCAAATTGACTCTTGTTGACCGGTAACATTTGCAAAAATCGTCCTTCGTCGAAACAACATAAAATATTATCTTGCCAATGAATGGATTTCGGCACACTTAGTTCATCCCCTCGTCGAAAAGATGTGATTGTTCTTACATCCTCCATTAGTTCATCCATTCTTTCATCAATGAGAGAGTACCATTGGTTGAAGTGTGCTGTGTCTATAAATAGAAAAACTTTGATTTTTGCAACTATTAAGCTTTAAAGCACATATCTTCGATAAATTCAAGATCTTTAATAGCTGCAATCATTTTCAAGTCTATAATTTAATTTTTTATACTCTTTTTAGGCATTTTGTGTACAATTGATTTTGAAATTTAAATTGAAGTTTCTTTGTACTGACGACAAAAACAAAGAACAGCTGATTGTATAAAAATAACCAGATAACCTACGAAAAAGTCTGTTCACGGTGCATACAGGTTATTTTTCATTTTATCACCACATAACCCGATAATCAGTGCTCCATGAACACCCTATTAGTGTAAAAAGATTTGAAATATGTGTCATATGTTTTATATTTAAAATGTAAACAAACAACAGCTGAGCTGTAAACAGAGACATTGAGAAAGCAAGTACTTAATAAAATTTTTATTTTTTTAATTGAACATATAGTTGTTATTTAAAATGTATATAAATGATTTAATATATCAATTATATATTTCGTTTTTATTGTGTAAAGTTTTATTAAATGAAGATATTGAGAAAGTAAGTACTTAATAAAATTTTTATTTTTATTAATTGAATATATAGTTGTTATTTAAAATGTATATAAATGATTTAATATATCAATTATATATTTCATTTTTTTGTGTGAAATTTTATCAAATGAAATTTATAGAAGTTCTATTAGCTGCATAAATGAGCTTATTATAATAAGCTCATTTATGCGTTCACTTCACGTTCACTTATAAATGAGCAAAATGCCTAAATGAGATAATGTGAATGTACTAAAAATTTGATTTTTTTTTAGTTTTTTCTCGTCAGAATTACGTCAATTGATTTTTTTTGTTTAAAATTAAAATAACTACTTTACGGCAAGATATCACCATATATATTTTTAGCAAAAATAATTAACTGTTGGTATTGAAAAACAAATTAAATTATCAGACTCATATATACAATGTATACATATTTATCTTATTTATAATTTATATAAATAAATATATATTTACATCTTATTTATAATAAGCAAACAACTAAAGTTGCATGTATTTTAAGTTATCTTGTGATTAAATATATGTTAATCTTTTATAAATATATCTTTTTACAATATATGTAATCTCTGCTACTATTGATTTTAGTTACAATATATCAAAAGGTTTGCACTGAACGTACTGTGCAGGTAAATATGGCGATGAATAACAATGGAACAAAAAATAAAAATAAGGCGAATTTATTTGGATAGGTAAATCTTCAAGTACTGTTTTTTTTTCTGGTTAGAAAAATATTTAAAGGTGAAAATATTTAAATATATAAGCAGTAGTAATTTTAAAAAAACTATGATGTATATTTGTGTAAATAACTGTCGTTTTTGTGACGAAAATAAGTGAATATATTTCCACTTCATATGAACATGAAGTCAAAACTAAAAAAGTGAGTTGCGAAAATGGAAAATGTGCTCTAAGCAAGTACAAAAAGTGCAGCACAATAATAAATATTGATGTATAAAAATATGTTCAGATGTGTAAAAATTTTACAAAAGTTTTATAATAAGCACATAACTATATAAAAAGTAAGTATATCAAGATATCAATATTATCTAGTTTTATGTATAACTCAGTAAACAGGCCGCATATTATGTATCCTCTTAGCCGAAAATGCGCGTCTAAATAGTCCACCCCCTTTGTTTTAGTCACGCATGCACTTTTCTATGTACCTTATTTCTTAAAAATACATATTCCGAATCTTCTTTATAAAAATCAATGCAATATTTTTTTTAATTTTTAGTTGAGATTGCTTTATAGTAGTAAACTACGAAAATGGCAGTAAAAGTGCAGTTCGAAATCGGGCATACAGCGAAGTTGCGTAGCAAAAAGACTCCGGAAGGATTTACACACGACTGGGAGCTGTACGTACAGGGCGTAAACAAAGTCGACATTAGCACGTTCGTTGACAAGGTCGTTTTTAATTTGCACGATTCATTTCCTAAACCAAAGAGGGGTAAGTAAAATCGTATAACTGGGTGACCAGTTTTTAAATTCAATTCAAAGTAAATATGTTTAAAGTGGATATAAATGATGTGACATTGGTAAAAGGTATTCGATATATAATAAATACCGAATGCCATGCCACGATTGATCAAAAACTATAACGTGACTGTTTACTATAAGTTGTGGTTTATCAATGATTATAATCAGTTAATGAACTGGAACACTTACTATTATATTAAATTTTCATTTTAGTAAAATAAAGTAAAATATTTTTCAAGTAAATTTATAATTTCAGTTTGCAAAGAGACACCATATGTTATACAAGAATCTGGATATGCTGGATTTTTACTCCCGATTGAAATATATTTTCGTAATAGAGATGAACCAAAACGAGTGCAATTTACATATGACTTAGATCTTCAACAAACTGGGCCACCTCATCATCGTTCTGAAATAAAAAAATTTATATTTGAATCTCCTTCAGAAGAATTCCGACCAAAATTACTAAAAGGTGGTGGAGTCCCTGTGTCTGGTGTGATAGGTAGTGGAATTAATCTTGCACAAAGTAATACCTCAATTAGTGATGAAGGCATGGTGAGCAAACCAAAATTAAGCTGTGGCGAGTCAAGTAGCAAAAAACATAGATCCCGCACAGATGATGGAAAACCTGGTACTTTTGCCAATCTTTTTGGTACTCCAATTACGAAAAATGCAACAAAATTATCTCCAGAAAGCAAAAGTAATCTAAATGCTAAAACGTTCGGTGCTGGTTCACAATCATCTACATTAAATCCAAATAATAGTAGTGGAAGTAGTACTTTCTCAAAGGAGAAATTTATAAAAGATAAGTCGAATGGTGCAGGTAATACGGGTGGTAGTAATTTTGAAAAACACAGGGATAAAACAGATAAAAAAGAAAAATATAAATTGCTTAGTCCACATAAAGATGGAAGAGGTGGAGTCGAACGAAAATCAACTTCTAATGATAGTAGCAAGCATGAGAAACGAATTGAAGAAAAATTGAGGAAGGATAAATTACGTGAAAAAGATCGCGAACGCAGTAGAGAGAAGGGTAATAGCAATTTAATTATGAAACGCGGACTTAGTCCGAGATCTAGTTTACGCGATGGTGGATCTAGTCCAAAGAGAGCAACAACACCTGTAAGCGGCACTACAAATTCACGTTTCACAGAATCTAGAACAATGATATCTACAGCAAATAAATTTGATTCCAAAGATATAAAAGCTAAAGAACAAATCTCAAGTTCAAGCGGAAAAAAATTCAAAAAAGATAGAAAAGATAGGGATAAAGATCGTGAGAAAGACAAAGAAAAACGTGAAGAGCATCGAGAGAAACATCGAAGTTTAGATTCTAAAACTAAAGATGAGAGGACTACTGTAATAGGAGGAAATATGCCCATTAGTTCTACAATTAGAGATGAAAAAGAAGCAAAAGCTACTTCAGCATCTAATACTGATAATAAAAAGTATGAGAAAGAAGTAAATATAGATGCTTTAAAACAAAAGGGGAACATCAAGCAAATAGAAAAAGATACAATTGTGACATCAAATGTCACACCGACAAGTATATCAAGTACGATCAGTACATCTAGCGCCAGCAATGATAAGAAAATAATTACAAATAATAGCAATGGCGAAAAGGATAAAAAATCACATAAACATAAGAAAAAAGATAAAAACAAAGATAAAGAAAAAGAGCGCGATAAGGATAAGGATAAAGAAAAAGAAAAAGAAAAGGGGAAAGAAAAGGAAAAGTTTGAAAGTAAGTTACATGAAAAACTTGCAGAACCGACTGCTCTTTTGGTTACAAACGATGTTCTAAAATTGAATACTAACAGCAATCAATCAAATTCACCAGTAGATATTTCCATCTTGGATAATACTACTAACACAAAAAAGAGTCAAGGGAAGGAAAAGAAACCCAAAGATAAGTCAAATAGAGATGAAAAGCGACAAAAAGAAATTGATATTGACATCAAAGGCAAAATATCTAAAAATTCCAAACAGGTTAGCACACCAACAAGTGCAACAAATAGTGCTAGCCCCTTAAGTTGCAAAACTAACATTAATTTAAGTGATGATAATAGCGCAAATTCTCCAGCAAATTTACTACCATCAAAAATGCAAATTGATTCTCCAACTGCAATAGGAATAGAGCCAAACTCCGGCCACGTTTCTGATAGTTCAAATAGTAGTTTTCCTGATTTGACACAGAAATCAAGTAGCAATATGGTAACACAGGCCTCGATAGTGAAAAATGCAAAGTCTCCTTTAAATAAGGAGTTTAAACAGTCTTCAGCCGGTCCGAAAGAAACCAAACAAATTAATAATTTTGTGGAACAAGCACAAAAACCAGCGGAGTCCTCTGAATTAGAAAAAATTGAAGAAATTGGAAAAGATGATAAGAAAAGAAGACGCAATTCAATAGCTGTGAATACATTTGTCGAGCCGACAGTTAAACGTATAAAAAAGGAAACAAACAAAGCTACAACTCGAGATAAGTCACGTTCACCATCACTTCGTGGCACACGGTGTAACAGTGTAGATGTGAATAATGGTCCATTTTTAGCACCACCCTCTAATTCAGTTGCTAACAGTATTGCTTCTTCTCCTGCTACATCTACTACAACAACTACATCTTCAAATAATGTTCCATTAGCACCACCAGTGCATCCAGCTTCACCAGCGTTAGCAAATGATGCAGTATCCAATGCACCTTCCAACGTAACTGGCGGTACCACTACTGTACCTACAGCCACACTACCCACTGAATATTTAAATGAATTACAGGAACTGCATCAAAAAATCATGACGTTACAGGATAACGAAGAACTACAACAAGTTGTAGAAATGATTGCTGCGACCGGTTGCTATGAAATAACAGCAAAAACATTCGATTTTGATTTATGTAAGTTGGATCGCAATACCGTGCAACGTTTGCAGGATTTCTTCGCAACTTCAGTATCGTGACAAAAAATACAGTTTTAAGGCAGGTTTGGACAGAGGCATTATAGCATTGGGTAAGGGAAAAATTTACCAAATTAAGCTTCAATATGTACTCAATAAGATTAATATAAAAAGAACTGTGTATACATACATATATGTACAAATTATATACACAATACGAATACACATTCATTTACACGCTCAACATAAGATGTAAAGGTAGTTTAGTTTGCAGTCACTTCCACTTGAAGCTATTATTCGACATTTATTTCAGTTTATTGCGATAATTGCTACTATAGCAAAATGTCCCAATTTCATTTCAACTTTTTTATGCTTAGACTATCGCCAATTGACTCATTTAATCACATTTGCCATACCAAATCCAAATAGAAAATAAAGATGTGAATAAAAATAACTGAGATAAAAACAAAAAAATATTTTGTGAACAAAATTGTAGCAGAGAATAAATTTATAATTTCTTATTTAAAATCGATTTTCTTAAATTTTTTTAAAAGATGAATTGACAAAAATTTCATAAATTCATAAATTCTTTAAAAGAAATTTTTCTCCAAACAATGAAAAAAGTATGGCGGCAAATTCAATTAAGAAAAAATTAAAGTGTAAACAGTGTGAACACTTTAATGTTTAACTTTTCTAAGGCCCATTCAAAGGACGGAGTTAACTGTTTAAGTACATATATTAAAAATATCATAGAACCGACGTAGAAATTTTTGTTTTGTACAAATCAAATAATTATAAAATTATTTGTATTAGATTTTGAAGTTTTTGATTTCTATCTTTTTAATATGCCATATATACATTTATGAGTCAGATGAAAAATTGTCATAAAACTTTTTATAAGTGGAAGTCCTGACATAATTTTGGAAGTTAATCATTGCATGTATTGATAGTTGATAGTTACTAATAATTTTAATTTGAAATTATATTTATTTATTAAAATTTTGTTTTGAATTTATTGTATGTTTGTGGTTCTATTTAAGTTTTATTCATTTACTTTTTTTTAAAATTACCTAATTTAAAATAACTCAGACTAAATAATATTATAGACTTCTTATAGATATAGTTTTATATTGCTTTTGTTAAATTAAATTTAATGTTAAATTTGTTAATATTTTTTATTAATGTTGTAAGGTTTTGATTTAATATTGTAATTGTAATATTATACAGTACATAGTTTAGGAATATGCACAAATAATAATGTGTTATTTTAGTTAAATATTTGAATTATTTAATATTTTTTCAAGACTTAAACCTTCGATTTGTGGATAATATATATTGTAGATTAATATTAAAATAATACTATATATGTACCATTTTCCATAGTACTTAGTTAAGAGATGCATCACGGAAGTACATATATCTATCTCTTCGTTCGACTGCAGTAAAATTTTTAAATATGCAATAATTATTATATACTAATACTTTGTATTAAACGTAAGTAACTATATTGTACATATGTTATAGTTCTTAAATGTTTAAGGACATGAATTAAAAAAAATCAGTCTTATGAAGATATATATAAACATGTTTTAATTTCAAAACAAACATTGAAGCTAAGGGGTATTATATTAATAAGATATGTTATAAAAGAAACTCCTTTTCTCGGCTAGGAAGTTATTGTTTATTATATAAGCTAGATTACTATGCACAGGCAAAGTATATACAACATAGAAAAATATAGGACAATTTTTATATACTTCTGGATGTGAATTAATTTTATATTACAATTGTTCAAGTTAGAATAATCCCTCAGTTTGAAAAAGTAAAGGTTTAATAAAATATGTTGGTTTTTGTTGTCAAAACTTTCATAATATAAACATCAGTAAAAACTATATATTCCTATGTGTCGGCCAAAAAATTTTAGTTTAGTTTATAAATTATTAACAAAGTTTGAATAAAAAGTGAATTGAAGCGAATTACAAACAAAAAAAATCATATTAAATGTACTCACCGTCATTGTCCTTATTAGTGGTAGTGTTGTTGGTTGTCAGTTTTAATGATATGTATTGTTTTTGTTCCACTGTGAGAGAGAGAGAGAGAGAGAGAGAGAGAGAGATTTTGTTTTCCTTCAATTGGTCGCTGACATTGGCAATTCAAGTTAATTGTTTATGATCCTTTTAGTTGTTGTTGATTGTTTGTAGAAATATAATAAAATTTCTCTCTTTTTGATTTCTTTAATGTTAATATTAAAACATGAAGCAAATTAAAAAAAAAAAACAATGACAACACTGAAAAAGAAGAGGCGACTTCAACAATAATAATAACGTTGAAATAATAAGAAATATCTTCGCAATCGTCAATTCTTAGAATAGTTATTATTTAATTTTTTTGTTGATTTTGATTTTGTTAAGCGCAAAATGAAATTGAATTTCGAAATAAAATTTTTGCAGATAATAATACATAAGATATGTTCAGTAGATTCTACTTCCAATTTCTGTATTGTATTCAATATTGCAGCAGATCACCCATTCATAATAGTGTTGTTACAATGCATAGTTTTGCTACTGTTTATCGGTTTGTTTGTCAATTGCGGCAAAAATGTTATTTTATTTATAGTTGTTTTGTGTTCATCCTTAAACAATATAAATACTGGATCCAAGAAAATTTATTTGGCAGTATACCGTTTGCATCCAAAAACTTATATATTTAGGTTAAAATTATTTTTAGAATGTTTTTAAAATTTAACATTCCGGAATTTTAACTTTGAAAAACTTGTGAAAATTTTTTAGGAACTTGAGTTCAACTTACAATAAAGTTATTGTAAATCTTGGTACTAATGATATGCTGAGAGTCCAGTGTCCTTACACTATATTATATTATGAATTCATTTTATAGGTCATGATGTATGGTTTACTATAATCATGGTAAAACATCATGAATCATCATCAGAATTGTCATCAATTCTGGCTTTTTAACGATGATAGAGACTCATTTTTTTTTTATCAAAACTTTCCGTACAAGATTATCATATATGATCTAGATTTTATCAATTCTCTTTACAAACTCTTTCGAAATTGATAGAAAACTATTTATAAAAATTTTTTTAAGCGACTTCATAGAGACTTTATTATTATAGACTTTTTTTAGCTATATTGAGGCATCCTTAGATTTGATTTTTTTTCTTTTTGCTTTACCTAACATTTTATTCATTTTTTGGTAAACCAATGCAAATGAATGCCACCTTCATCTTCATTTGTAAAATGAAACGAAAGGTTCCATTTTAAACATTTTTTATTTTGCATAAAATTTATTAATATAAACGGTTATTAATGGGTTAAATGAGTCACTCAAATCAATTAGTTTCCGAGAAATTTTAACTAAATGTATACTTACAAACGAAAGTATAACAAACGTTTGGTGAGTTCTAGAATTGTAGCTATTGTGAATAATTAAATACAAGGATTATTTTAAGACCACTAATGATGGGTATTTGACAATACTCGAAACATCTTTATGGTCAGGCTAAAATTCAATTAATTAAAATAATATAAAAAATAAAATTTTTGTTGTTGTTGTTCACTACTGTTCGAAAAAACCTCTTTATAAATAAAACATGATATTATCGTTCTACTTAATTAATTAATAATTGAATTTTTTGAATTCGAATTTACAAAATTTGTGCCGTTGTCCGTTATAACTATCATTGGCATACCGTATCTGCTAAAGGTTTTTCTACATAAGTAATCTGTCGATTTTGCTGGTAAGCTTTTTAATTCATTGATTTCGAAAAAGTCTGAATAATGATCTTTATGTTCATTTCGAATACACTCATTGGCACTATTTCAAATACTGGTGTTGGAGTATCTTTTATCATCATTGGCTCTCGTTGTTGCCTTCCGGTTAATGTGTAACTAATTTCGTAATTATGTACCATTTGCTTTATTTCACTTGTTGTAAGGTCAAGATGATCGATTTTAATTAGTGATTTTTTGAAAATATTGATTAAGGGTAAATGATCTGTTTCAATTATTCGATATGATCTGCCACAAATATATTGATCGAATCTTTTGCATGCAAATAGAACTACTATCATCTCTTTTTCGATTTGTGCATAGTTTTTTTGCATTTCACTTAAAATTTTTAAAGCCTAAATTATTAGATGACCTTTCTGCAATAATACATAACCTAATGTAACCTAATATGACGATGCATCTGTTTGTGTTACGATTGCTTTGTCCATGCTGCTATCACTTTTCTTAAGGTATTAACTGTTTTTATCTTGAGGTGGTACCCACGTAAATTCTTATTTGATATGTGTTACGTTCCACAAAGGCTCTTACTTGTTAACCCTTACTTGTTAAGATGTGACCATAAAATTTTAAGTTTAGTTGACATACCTTGCGTTTGTCTCTGTTTATTTTTAAGTTTTTTTGTTTTAAACGTTTCAAAAGTGCTCTAAGTTTTTGTTGTGGTCTTCAGTTGAATTTGTTAATTTTCATCTTTGCCGAAAACTAGGATATCGTCTGCTATGCATACAACTCCTTCTAAATCTTATATAAACTGGTTATATAATTTTGGTTTTTTTTAAAAAATTTCCATCGCTGGTGAAAACCCAAATTACAAACGATTGAAATTACAAACTATACTTTTCAAATTGTGTCCAAAATGTTGTGAGTTTGCTGCTTTTCTCATCTAATTTGAGTTGCCAACATTTGAGTTGCCATTGTTTCGCATCCAGTATTGTAAAGACTTTCCTTGTTAGTTGATATTTAACATCTTTTAGTGCTTGATTTAGTTGTTTTGGATCAATACATATTCTCAGTTTATTTTTTTTTTCTGACAATTACTAAATTGCTCGCCCATTCTTTGTGTTCGATTTCTCTGGTTATAACGTGTTGTTTCTCCATTTCATCTAGAGTAATTTGTAGTTCCTCGCGTAATTATACTGGGATACGCGTTAGTAATTCTTTTTTTGGTGTTATGTTTTCATCTATCTCTACTGTTTGAAACTTTTCCTTCGATTTTGTCTAGCCCCTCGAATACCTCTTTGTATTCGTTTATAATCGAAAATGTGCTTTCATTGTTGGTATCTTCCTTCACATTATTGTATATTTTTATGAGTTCCATCTCTTGCCATCTTCGAGCTGATTGTAGTGGACGTTATGTGAATTCCATCTAGAGTTTTTATTGTGTTCTTATTTAGTGTTCTTATTTCTTATTTCTAATAGGTCTTTTTTGCCGATTACGTTGCATATTGCGCCCGTATCTAGTTGGTATTTAAATTTGTAACTACTACTGTTATTCTTGTAGACAATTAGGTTTGATGATAATCCAGAGTCATTTGTAGTCAAAACATATTCGTTGAATTGTTCTTTCCTTTTGTTTCTTTGTTCTGTGTCGTTCAATGTTATTATCTTTTTTACATGTTTCGTTTTATGCTAAACTTCTTTGTTACTGTTTCGAATTTTGTTCTTGGACATGCAAACTCTAGCATATTGTCCCAATTTGTTGCATTTTCTCCGTGTTTCCTTTGTTGCTTTGCATTAATCGATTGTTTCGACATCTTCGACTTTCTATTACTATAGCTCTGTATGCTACATTTGTTGCTTTCATTGACTTCGAACGATTGCGTATCGAATCCACGAAGCTGTTTTTTCTGTTATTTTTTTTTCTTCCACAGTCTTCCTTGTAACTTTTGATCTTTTATTAAACAAATAAATTATTTTGTCTAATAGCAAATCATCTTCGAGTGAGCCGTACTTTGCGTTCTTGATAAGACCTCGCCATGTTGAACAATTCTCTAATATAGCGTTTGTTGACTGCTGGCGTTATATTTTGTTCTATTGTGTTTAGTAGTTCGTCTGCTGTTGCTTCATCTCTCTCTGGTATTTGCATATTAAAATATCTCTGGAACACATCTTGGTCAACCGCTGTGAGTAAAATAGCCTTTTTTGTTTCTTTGTTTTGTTGTATTACGCACGAAGCCTTTATGTTGTTCCGTCAATGCTGTCTGAATTTTTTGCTGTAGTCGGAAATTTGCTGTTGTGTCCCGATTTTATTTCTATAGGATTTAAAAGAGGAATCTGCTGCATTATTTACACTTGTAATACTTGTGCTACGTGGTGTTGATTATTTTGCATTAATGCCTTTTTTAGCATTTTTATTTCGTCTTCCAATTTTGCAAATTCCGCCATATTGCTTTGTTACACTGCTCTGTAGCTCTAATAATCCTTTGGAAATGCGGTTATACACATAGTTTGCAATTAGAACTATTAAGAACAGATAGTGGTTAATGATATACACGCACATGCATAATTAATGTTTTTAGATTAAAATTACAATTTCTTACATACTAGAAAAGGACTTACAGACGTGAACGTATTCAGGTTTTCTTGTGAAGAGGAAAGTTCATATAAAAAAATATTTATTTAAAAATAAATTTAAAATTATCCGAAATAATTTAGGGGAGCTTGAAACTCAAAATCATCCCCCTTTTATACACTACTGCTTACATGACATGAAGTAACATTGTGAAGAAAAGATTATGTACTGGCAGACAAGCCCTTAATCGTGATTTTTGAATGTAAATATAGATTTTTATCGGATTATTGCAGATAAGTTGTAAATTATTTGTCACTAACAAAATGGAAGAAATGCACAAAAACTGTATTGAAGTGTTATTATTTATAATTTATACGAGACTTGTTTTCATAGATTCAGTGGATATCTTAATAATATTTAGCGTAAGCTATTATGTATATATCGTATTTGCATCTTAAAAATTTTGAAATACATATTCAGAAGAAACCCGTATATTAAAAATGATATTTTATATTAGTGCGCATAGAACTTATTAAGAATAATTGTAAGCTGGAATGTTATACATAATTTTAATAAAGATTATTAATATTATATGCCTTATATACTACCTAACAAAACAATGCAAGCAATAATTATTACAACTAAACAAATTATATGTAAACACAGATACATTCAGAGCTGCATAAAAAACAAATTTATACTGAGTGCAATATTTTACGAGTAATTATACATACTTTCATATACATGTAATGTACAGATTTAAAGTTTTGAATAATTTGCACAACTAGTATTGCAAGATATATATAATAAAAGAAAATATTAAATAAATTAATTACAAGGCATTATATGATATGAAATGTTATTTGTTGCAGTTAATATACAATTTTTTTTTATAAATATACATTGCAACTTAAATAATATTAACTTTAATAATTAAATGCAATATAACCAATATTATTGGACAAATTTGAAATCTATACAAAAAATATATAACATATAATAAATTATATATATGTATATAATAAATATATGTATTGTATAAGATTTTTTTATCTCTAAAGTTTAGGACACATTTTTAAAATAAAAGTAATATTTAATATTTTTTTATCAGTGCATCTCATTTTAGAAAACTTTTAGTATTATACCAATAAAATGTTATTTACATACATACACATAGATTGTAATAAATTAATCTGAAAATAATTTATAGATACAAATAAGATTTTAGAATGTTCATATATATATAATTAATTAAAAGGTAAAATATATATAATTAAATAAAAACAAAATTATTATTAATAAAAGGTGAATAAATTAATATGTGTTAAACTTAGAGTATAAAATCATATTAAAACAAAAGATGTATAACATTTATACAACAAATCTTATTTATTTAAAACGTATGTAAATTAACGGATATATAGTATTTATGTATGAAATATGTAAAATAATCAAGTTTAACTAAAATTTTTAATATAAATACAATATGAAATTAAAAATTGACTTTTTTTAAATTATTGTTGTTGTTGTTGTAACCCGCCGGGACCTGTAAGCAGATAAACATGAAAAGAAACACAAGACGATTACATGCGTAGGGAAATAATTATGTGGGTAATGAAGAAGAAGGGGGGAGAAGGATGAGCAAGAGTAGGGAAGAGGTATATATAAACCATCATCCTAGATACAGGCGGAGAAACCTAGCCACTTCAATGGGGTGAGTCCAAAGGATAATTGGACGAAGATTTGTATGTGCAGAAGGACATGAAAACAGATGGGCGACGTCATGGGGAGAAGAGCTGCAGTTAGGGCACACATTGTGGATGAACGTATTTATGCGAGACAAATAACTGTTTAGCACTCAGCTATATCCTGATCTCAATTGATCAAGGACAGTTCTTGTTGCACGATTTTTTTAAATTATTCGATGTATACAATGTATTTTCTAAGAAAGTAATAAAAATGGTAAAAAAAGAAAAGAAGGCTGCACTTACAGAAAACTATTTGAAAATAATAATTTTTAAAAAAGTTCTTAATAACTTAAGAATAATTTATATCAGTTTTTAGTTACTTAAGTGTCTTTAAGTTTGATTTTAATACTTATTACTCTAGTTTAATGGAAAGTATTAATGTTTTAACAAATTTTTCAGATTAATAAAAACATTAATCGATTCAATTGTCCGTATATAATTTTTTAAACTACAACTGTCAGGAATTGAACCTTAGAAAATTTGACCGAGGAGTCATGAGCTAACACATAAAGCCAACCAACATTTAATTACCGTTATGTAAAGTAAAAATTTTTTCGATGATTGCATTTATTGTGTTATTTTAAAAACTAACGCATAAACCATAACTATACAAATTTACTTACTATTATGAATTATTGTTTTGTCAAATTTGAACACTATTTTTGGAGAATAATAATTCGACACATGTTACACTTTCCCCGATAATTACTCTTTGGTTAGTAGGCTAAGATCCAACAATGGCAGTACAATATAAAGTCAATATTGGAACAAATAGGCTGTATATATACTGAAACATCTAACTTGAACACTTTTTAGTTCAGTATATGGCGATACGTTTGATTTGTTGAAAAATAATCGCTTCATTAAACAAATTAACAAATTGAATGGTCCTTAAAACTAGAGTGCTATTGAAAGAAATTAATGCACAACTCTTATTCTTGGAATAGCGTGCAAATCAATAGCCTTCAGTGGGTGATGCTAAACGAGGTACAACTTATTATATTGTATATAACATTGCGTTTATATTGATGACACAGCTTCGTTTGATATTTGGTTTTCCAACGGTCAGATATTTGGAGATAATCATAGTTATTTTTTATTTTTATTGAATTAAACAATTTCAGGATACTTATATATATGTTATAATTTATATAATTTTTTTTATTTAATACTATTATTTAGTTATAATAAGAATATCTCGAATGAGACATACAAAGATCTATTTTAATTTTGTGAATTAATTTTTATTGTGGTAGATTATACTTAATTCTAAGTAATTAAGTAAATATTAGTTTTCCAGATATAAGCATTTTTCTTTTCTAAATTAATAGATGTACTCATTAAAGCAATTAGTATGAAAGCACCGATTTCATTATATTACGCATTATAAAGGTTCGAAATCTTCGCCCTAATAAAGCAGAAAAGCTTGCTTTAAAGTATTCTTAATGTACTCGTTTTTTTAATAAAACTTAGACGGACTCGTATATCGGAGCATACTAAACTGTGCTCTGCTGTTAACTTAGTCATGCTTATGTGTTGGCCATAAAAGAATATAATGAGTTTTATTAGTTGTTCTTAGTATTATATTATAAATAAGTTATTGCGTTTTGAGTTTGAGACAATTGTAATTTAATATCGCCGCATTAATTTTTTATGTCATCATTTTTTCATACACCAGCCAATTATAATTAAAGAATTCATTATTGGGATTTGCATCCGTTATTTGCAACTAACTTTGAACCGTTAAAAATATAATTTTTATAATATATATATAGTATATAATTTCTATTTGAATTGTTTTTATATGTAGCATTTATTTTGTACTTCGCATATGACACACAGCAGAGAACACAATTTCAAAGATAATTTAATGGCATTGTGTTGTCCAATTTGTTTACATTTGGTTTCGTGAATTGATGAATCTTCAAATATATTCAATGCGAACAGCAAAATTTTTAAGGAAGTGCGAATTTTAAAAAAAAAATATCTCAATAAAAAAGATATATGTATACAGTAGTAGTATTTATTTTTACTATTTGGAAACGTTCTGAAGTGATGATTGGACATGTGTGTGTGAAATCATGTAAACAACACAATACCATCGAGGGCGCATAAATTTAACTTTTGATTTTAATGAGACAATATCATTACAATAATTATTACAATTTAACAATGATAAATATTAAAGAATAAAATGTGACATAAGACATAATTCGATTTTAGTTTATTGATGTTATTAATTACTACATTAATAGTTGAGTTGTCTGCAAAAATACTGTTAAACAAGTTAAGAAAAGAATAACATAACTTTTTTTATATACTAAAGTTACCGATCGATTTCAAATTTCTTGCAGCTACAGCAGGATATAAATAGTAAAATTAACTTTATATAGATATGTACTTACTGGTGTTATGCGTTTTACAATCAATGCAAGCACTTGTTACTTTTTCACAACCGATAAAGCCCGCTTTATATTTGACTGCGAAAGTTGACAATTTGCGTTACCAACTATAAAAAAGTGAAAATTAGTTGAATAGTGTTGCCGTGGCGTGTAAAAATTTCGATCACTAATAGTAGTGGTACAGATAACGTTATTATGATTTTGTTATCTCTAGTTGCAGTTTTGGTAATAATAATATACAATTTATTAATGTACTGTGAATATTTAATTGAAATTATATTTTGACTCAAATCAGTGAAGTTGTCCGTATAATCAGTAAAATTATACCAATTAACGATTATGTATTTATTTTAACATTCAATTAAAGATAAAATTGTAGGAGTAAACGTTTTTAGAGTTTAAAATCTCTCCCTTCGATTTGTTGAGCACAATTTGTTTAATAAATATTTTCTATCTTAAAGTTTTAGTCTAAATAAATTTTTTATTATCGAGGGTATTTACGAAAACTTTTAAATACCTTTTAAAAAGACTTTGTTAAAAAATCATGAATTCTGAAAAGATGAGAATGAGGTAAATATGTCTGTTCAAACATAAAAACTATCGAACTTATTATTTCATGTATGATCGCTCATATTTTGTTACTGGAGTCAGCAATCAAACCAATAGCGAACACAACATATTTTGTTTGGGCAAAATCATATCGAAAAAACTCTGATATTAGAGCAAATGTATATTTAGCTCCTAGCTCATTATGTGTACCAAGGGAACCAAAGACGAAGTGAAGTTTTTTGGTGCTGACTGACCAGACAAACAGCAACAACACTTATTCCACAGGTGATGCATATGTTAGACTTTGTTTTCGTATTTTTTTTTCTACATTATATGATTGACTTTATCTGCATGCAATGCACAAGATCTTCCAAATTATTTTAAATTTGATATTTGATGAAATTTTGTATTGGCCTATAAGGTATAAGGTTTGCCTATTATGAGGTGAGTAAGTACCAGCAGTAGCGCAACCATAATTGTTATTAGTGTAAATACTATTAATGTGTTCCGTAGTGAAAACACTGCTATTCCCTATTGTAGCAATGGTATCATGAACTATATTAATAAACAATAGTTGCTTAATAATAATTTATATTTTTAATTTAAGTTTTTAATATTATTTAATTAAATCATATAAAATAAATTTCTTTAACAGAGACAAATTATATGCCTTTATATCCCTATGTTTTTGGCAGAGCATTCGTAACACTTAAGATATTTATATATCATTAAAAATAAAAATCAATTGTATTATATCTATCTTAACAGAATATCTGAACAGATATTTAAAGCCAAGACGCCATCGAGATACTTCTAGTTGTCGAGAAGATTGTCAACAGACTAAGGACACGATTTAATCAACGATGAGAAAGAGGTATGTAAGGCGTTTAGACTAAAATAATTCCACCAGAAGTTATAACTTGTTTGAAAAATACTCTTCTTATTGATAACCAAATCGCTTTGGAGATAATAAGAATATACGAGTAGGGAATATCGAACACAGATTTTAATGATCAAGCAATAATTGATCATTTAATGATTTAAGCAAGTTGCTTAAAACGAATGTGGGAAATAGTAAAAATAACAATTTATATATCAGATAAGATCTTTATTTACGTGATAAAAAAAACACTGGTAACTTATGAAGCTTTGCACCTTTGCAAGTGCCGATCTTTCTTAGGCCATATAAATTTCGGATTATAGACGTATGCAGTATAAGTTGTGCCTGTATATATTTTTAATACTTAAAAAAACTAAAAAAAGATAAGTATTCATATATCTCAAAACAGTTTGGAATTAATTTACATTAAATATTTATACAATATATATATTCTTATCTGTGATAATAGTATTCCCATTGTTTTATAAACAGCGATGTTAGGTTTGGTATGTTGGTGTTCACATAAGGGTGAACGCGTGAATGATGAGGAAAGTGTGTTAGAATGATGTGGTGGCTTGCGCACGCCCCTCAAAGGATTATATATGTAAAATCTTACTTCTTTAATAAACCCATTAAATTACTAAATAGCTAAAATGCGTGATTAATTTTCAAAGTTTAAAAATGAGTATTTAATTTAATATTCGCAAAAATTTAGTTAGGAAAATCCGCTGAACTATCAAGAAGTAACATTGAATTGTAACTATTGTCATGAATGTGATATAGCAAGCTTTTGTGTGGTATTCGAATGGATCGCATAAAGAGTTATCTGTTTTAATGGAATTTTTACCTTAAAATTTAACCAGTCTAGTGTAGTACAAATATATACAATGGGACAGATTATTGTATATTTTATATTCAGCAATGTAACTGTGAGTTTTGGTTACACTAAAGAACCGACAATTTTAATGCATTCTTTTTTTTTTAGTTTTTAGTAAATAAACAAATACATGTTGAGATCTACATGTTAACTGCTGGACACTGTTAATGACATCGATTTATATTTCGGTATAAATTTATAGTATTCATTTTGATATTATCAATCGACTATAGAAGCCATATTTGATGTAGCCAACTTATCTGTTTATATATACTGTATAATAATTAAACTTAATAGATAATTATCTAATTAAATACTTTATAAAAACGCAATCCTATTTTTATTCATTTCATTTATTTTTAATCATAAATACAATTAGTTCCAATGTGTCTCATAATCATTTCTGTATAATTCTTTTAAACACAGATTTTAAGTAATAATATCTAAATTTATATTTAGTTTTACTAACTTTGTTTCAATCGAATTATTTATCATTTATTTAGCAGTGCTAAAAAAAATTAAATTTGACCATATTTTTAATAAAAACTAATTAAAAAACTAATTTCATTTGTAAATAATTTTTTAATAAACAAAAATTTTGAGTTCATATTTAGAAAACATTTGGTTGATTTTTTCCTTCATTAATTGTCTTAATTATTTACTATATCTTTTATCTATACATTGTGAGAACACGTTGCGTAGTGGTTGTTTCGAGTTTTAATTTTATTTTCTTATATTTTTTTATAAATATTTCGCTTTGCGTTTATATATTTCTATTGCGTTTAATCTTAACATTAACACACTCGATGAAAGAGAACTCGATAGTTTTAAAATACAACTTAACATAATATTGTGTTGAGCAAGTCTTTTTAAATTAAATTTAATTGAAAATACAATAAATATAAACAAAATTTGTACCTAAAGGGTTTTGAATTAAATGAAATACTTCATTTTTTTAATTTTTATTTTGTTGTGCTTAATTTAAATATTTTTAAATATATCTTTATTGCTATAAGAGATTTATTCCAACATTTAGTTTTATAGATAACAGCTTTATTCACTTATAGATATATTGCAATTATCTTTGAAGTAATTGTGTAAATTCTCTTAATAAAATAAACATAATTAACATAAACATAATTATGAAATGGCTTATATTCATTACGAAAGATACATGTTTTTTTTCGGTAATTGCTTTTGTTATAAATAAAATATTTATTTACGTATGATAATCCAAAAAAATTTTGTTGCTCTGTGGTAAATTTTGTTTTTGAATTTTATTGTTTACTTCGGTTTTTTTAAAAGTTATCTGATTAGTATAATTATTTTTGTAATTAAATTTTTGTCTTATTAACTAAACTATTTCTATGCTTATAATATTAAATTGTTTTCATATTTCTTACAAGAATGATGGTTAAATTTTTTTATTTTTTGACATTAATACACAATACTTTTTTAGTTTGTTTTTTTTTTGTTCAAATAAATATATTATATTGCATTTGTATATAACCCTTAGAATGAAAAAATTTGAAGCAAATTTATTTATTATATTTTTGTAAAATGTGTTCATTCCTAATATTATAAACTATTTTACGCTATTTTTATCAAATAAGAAAAAATTAATAATGTTGCCAAAATTTATATTTTAATTACATTAAATTTACTAATATGTTTGACTATCTGAAATAACTCTCACTATTGTACAACATTAAAGATTTATATTTAGATTTTATTATATCGATATACATATATAGGAAAATCGAAACATCATTTTAGGATTTTAAATGCGGATAAAGCTCAATTTTAAAAACTGAAACTCTTTCTACTATATTAATCTTATTTGGGAATTCAATTTGTTCAAATTATGAAAATAATATTACTTAAAACTTTATTACACTATTTCGTTCTCAGTACAATGATTTTATTTTATAATTTTAATTAAATTATTTAATTTAATTAAATAATTAATTCAAATATATTATTATATCTTTTTAAATGAATATAATCAACAATTCAATGACAGTTAAGAGATATTCACATTCTAATCCGTAAAGAAATACTTTGATGCTCCATTAGCTTAACATACATATAGTGATTCAGGTATACATCAAAAAAATGTATTTATTAAAGATTATATATATGACAATAATAAACATTATTGTAATACTTATGATTTCCTGAAACAATTTATATTATCTTTAGCATAAATACACATATTTATTTAAAAGAAAATTACGTGGCTTTTATAGTTAAATGTCTATTTTTTTTCATAATCATCTGTATACTTTATTTATATTAATTTATATAGAATTTATAGAATTATATACATAATTTATAGAATTATATATATAATTGTTATGGCATTAACGGATATAGTACAAATTGGCAACTATTTCATTTTTTTTTTTGTTATTTGAATCATGTACCCGTGTTTAGTGTTAACAAAAACAAAAATAATATAAAATTATTTGAAATTTTATATTGTAATAACTAAAACTAGTAATCCCTATGCTTAAGACATATTAAGAAGTGTTTTATGAAGTAGATATCTGTAATTGAACAGTTAGTGCATTATTTAATTAAAAGCTGTTTCAATTAAGAACTGCTTCAGTGAATTTTAATTTCTTAGATTTTAATTTAAATTACTTTGTTTTATTTATTTTTTTCTATTTACTTAATTTTCTAAGTATTTATTATTTTACAACATTGCACACAAATATTATAGTTTTACATTAAAATAAAACAACTAATTTATGAACATTAATATACATATATATCCGATTTTATATTAATATCTTAATTAAATTTATTTTGGTTTCAATTTATTTGGTTCTGATTTCGCTTTGAGCATTTAAATTTGTATTGTACTACAACTTTAATATATAAGTATTGTACATGCCAATATGTATATATATATATATATATATATATATATATATGAAATTTAATAAATACTTTGTCATCAGATACCATTGGCTACCTACTCCAAGAGAATATAAGCTGGCTGACATCTTATGACACAAATCTATGTGATTGTTTATATATATACATGTTTGATCATCGTATAGAATTTCAGTTACACATATATTTATGCATATATATATATATATATTTATATTTATATATATATTTTTAATTGAATTAACATAAAGATGTAATATAGAAATAATTATTTTCGATACTAATATATAGTACGTTGTATATTATTTGTTTATTTTATCTTCTTCTTCATCATGATTTAAATTTAAAGAAATAACAAAAATGACTTCATCTTATATCAAAAATGTTAAATCTCATTCGTTGACTTCTTCTTCCGATGATGAGCTAGCGGGAATTGTGGAAAACCATGGTTCACGATTATTGTTTTTGTTTGGTCTATTTTTTTTAATATACAAATAAATATATAAATTATTCACAATTGTTTTAGCTTTTTTTTTTTAAACATCTCTTACTTACGCAGTTTTTTTGGTATTCGTAGGTAAAGTATGTGAGATACGGTAGTATGCTTGATCCTGTTCTTCTTTACTTTCCTCCATTGACTTTCGCTGCAGTGTCATTGTTTCTTGGGGGGTTTCAGTTACTTCTGGATCTAAATAGTACTTCGCGCTTTGTGCTATTTTACAATTTTCACATTCACTTAAATAATCATCATCCAGACTAGTGTCATTGGGTAAAAAATGTTCCTTTGGATTCAAACAGTTTTTGGAAGTGGTACAAACTGGTAAATGTTTACTTCCACTTGAATCATTATTAGCAACAGTACTAGCGACATTCGAAATGTTTGTGATATTTGTACACTGTTGTGGATAGGTGGGCATGTTACATTGTGAAACCGCCAACTGATTCAAATTTGTTATGGTTGTTGCGAATGCTGTAGTCGATGTGTTCGATGGTACTAGATTGGATTTTAACATACTTCCCTCTTTTTTAATACAAACGATTTTTGGCAGTGTAGTACATTTTGAATTTAAATTTGAGTTTGGATTTGAATTTGGATTTGAATTTGGATTTGAGTACCGTGAGCTATTGCGAGTTGAGCAATTATCACTTATGGCACTGTTATTGGCAGTAGAAGAACTATTATTGTTCTCAATATTATTATTAGTATTTGTTCCGGACACGGGTATACTTATAACCGAGGGCACCTTATCACGCATTACAGTAGCTATGGTACTATTGAGCGATACTTTACCATTTATATTTTTCGGTAACGTGTAAGTCACATGATTGTTTTGTAGAGGATAAAAGGTGGATGAATTGATTTTATTAAACTTTTCTACATTAGAACTGTGTGTTGTATGCCCATTGGCCGCAGGTGATAAAGGTAATGTTAAGGAAGGCGGATTATTTTTATTAGTTTCGTTGTCCTTACGTGCAGATAATTTGCTAAATGTATAAATCGTTTGCACAGATGTGGTGGAAGTAGAAGAGTTTGCTGATGTGGTTGTGCAAAGGCTTGAATTGTCTGTCTCGATTCTTTTATATATGGGTGCAGTAATTGCACTTTTAGTTGCTGACATTGGAACAGGCGTTGGAACAGGTATTGGCATTGACGTTATGGTATTGGCTTGTAATTTCGCAATGTTCGTTGATGGTGCTTTTAAATTCATTAAACTTTTATGTAGCTTCGGTGGTAAAGCAGGATTTACTTCATCTAGTTGTTGAGTGGAACTATGTAACTGTTGTGGTTGTATAAAAGTTAGATATGCATCAACCTAAGAAAATTCATTTAATACCGTTATTAAAAAATTTGAAACATTTTTTAATTTATAACAAAATATATATGAACGAACACTAGCTACTTACCTTGCCATTCAAATATGTTGGAGCAGAAGCATTACTTTCAGTCGCGGTACGGCCACTGCCACTGCCACTGCTTGAACTGCGTAAACGATCATTGTTAGATTTTTTATGAACACGCCCTAAAACCATTGGGGCGTCATCCTGATGTAAAGATGTTTTCTCATGATGTTCGATTTGAGTACGCGTGCTGTGATGATGTGCATTATTTAAATTTGGGCCAATATCACCAACTTGTTTTGAAATAGTTGCTATTCTAGGTTCATGATTACAGTATGGTGAAGCGGTTAAAGATGAGTTTTGTGAATTGCGTTTTATAGTGCCACAATTACTATTGCCTACACCAATAGTATCGTTTGATAATTGCTGAATATTTGAGGATGATTTAGCGCGCTGCGCATAACCTAAAGAACGTGCCGAATGTGTTGAGCTCGATGATGAAGCGGATGAAGTTAATTTAGTGCTTAAAGCAGATAGAAAAGCTGTATTGGAAACATTTTGAGCATTATTTATTTGATTAGAACCCATATACGACATTGGCACATGTTGTATCGGACACTGACATGTGGGTTTTTTAATAGTAGTCGAACTACCGCCAGTGTTTATCGTCGTAGTCGTAGTCGTATTTTTAGTTTCAGTTTTTATTTTTTCGCTACTCGACTCTTTGGCACTTAATGGATCTGCGATTGCAAAATAACGTGGAATTGTCCGATGGTAACGTCTAGAAGTTGATGGCGTTTTGCTGCCATTCATATTAATACTGTTAGTTTCCATATTTTTTACAATTTGTGAATTTGTGTGCTGATTGGGTAGAGTGTGATGTCCACTCGCAATGGGCACATTTAATACTGTCTGGGTAAGGGCATTATTAGATGTTGAAATTGTTGCTATTTCGCCATTAACAACAGGTATTACATCGATGGCATGTGTGGACACAGAGCCTGCTAAATGTGTATGTATCGCATTATTAGAGAATTGAGTTGGTGAGGTTATCAAATCAAGTTCGTTGCTGTTAGTATTGTAACTCGTATTTGGACCATTGTTTGACAAAGAATGATAACCGCTAACGCCTCTCTTAATATCCACATCAGCCACAGTCACATACTGTTGCAATATGTCTTGTGCAGTATGCAGAGGCATAGTTGTGCGTTGCAAGTGTCGTTGCTGTGTTGCATTATTGATACTAGCGCTGATATTTAGATGACAATTTTTATAATTGCATTCCGGCGTAGGTATTTGAAGCTGACAATTACTTGATTGTTGCGGATGTGTTTGGTGATGAGTTGGATGTAGTGTTTGCTGAGGTGTTACGGAATGTTGCAGCATTTTTGCGGTATTTGTAGTTGGAGTTGCAACAACCATTTGGTTCTGTTGCTGTGCAGCAGTTATGGTTTGCACACAAATTGAATTATTAGGCGTCAAATGCAACCGTCCTGCCATGTTGTTGCCATTAATTAATTGATTTTGTTGTTGTAAATGTTGTTGTTCTTGCGTGGCGTTCAACATATTAATATTCTCATTTTGCAAACTGAAAATAAGGAAAGTCAATAGTTAATAGTTATTTTACTAAATATTTTTTTTTAATGCATACATATGTATGTAAACAAATACAAAGCAGAAGGAAATGAAGTGAAAATAATAAAAAATACGAAACTTAAACAACCATGAAGTGTATGATCACCTAAACGGTGGCTGATGATTTTCTCCAGTGGCTATTGTGGTGACGTTGCCGCCACTGTTAATGTTTATATTTATTAAATTGGTGGTGCTTTGAGTTATTTGATTTGATTGTTGATGTGGTGAGTGCAACGCACCAACGTGCTGTATTGATTGTGTTGTGCTCGGTGGGTGATGCAACTGTAGTGCATGTTGTGATTGGACATTTGCTTGCTGCGGAGGATTATTGCGACGTATATCGTTGTTTGTGGCTTCAACAGAATTTATACCCAAAGCGCGTTGCGTGGTTGATGCTATGGGAGCGTTAGCATTACATTGCGTGCTTAATGTTTCAGCTTGTGAAACAGCGACTGCTTCTTCATATGGTGGCGGGGCTTCACCTCGTGGAAAATATCCACTTGGCGGCTTCCATAATGGATAATGTGCAGTGCCTCCAGCATAGGTATAGTCCACACCACTGAGATTACCTTCCATATAACCCATGTTACCAGCGATATATCTTTAAAAAATTACAACTATTTTATAAAAAAATATACTTTATAATTGTAATAAAATGTTATAACTTACCCTATGCTGCCTACAATGCTGCGTTGCTCTTCCGTATTTTGACGACTTTCACGCGCGCGTATTTTACGTTGTCGTAAGCGATTGACTAGGAAAAATAGCAGCGATAGTGACAGAGTGGCTGTTATGCCACTGGCTACCAGTCAAATACCAAAATCTGTACTTCCATCGGTGAACTGGTCATCTAAGCAAATAACCTCACAGCAATTGTTTCCACTGCCCACTGTTTGAAATGATTTACATTTGCTGAAAGCTTCGCAGAGCACCATTTTACATGCTTTGGGCAAGCCACTATCGCAAATACACAACCGACATGAATCTGGACCAGGCAAATAATGCATGCCTGTTTCGTATAATTTGCCATTATAGTCACGACAGTGTCCTCCAGGTACAATAACTGAACTGCCAGCAAAAACATCTGAAAATCATCATATTATTATTGACCACAATATTTTACTTTTTTTAAAATATTTCTTATTTCTTTAATTGAAAAATAATACTTTATAACAATTTACATTAACATTGTACGAATTATAACAGTTTTATTAAATATAGTAGGTTAAGTGTGACCTACTGGGATAAAAATCCCAAAAATTTTGTTTCAATTTTTGTCGTTAATAAATTGCAACGCTTTTTACTTTATGTTATACATTTTAATTATATTTTTGCGATATTTATGAAAACAAAAACCATAATAAAAAAAATAAATATATTACATTGAAATCTTTCGTTGCATAAACATAGATTTATTTTTAACGAACGTTAGTATTTATTTTAAACATTTCTTTTCTAGATTAACTTTTGTGCTTCAAGAACAAAATTACATTTAGTGACCAACAAATTTGCTCTAATTCGATTTTTGCACCAGTGAAGACATTTTAGTTTCTATGCGAGAAATTTAATTACACATGAATGTGTTTCGTTACTGCCTTTGCTTGACTGTGGAAAGTGCCACCACCCATTAACACGACACCAAATACACCTTGTCATGAGCAACAAGGACTTCGCACATTTTCTCAAACATTTTTCTAATAACCACTTTTAGTGCGTTTATGTAAGATATCTGTATGAATTATTATGTTGTGATCCCGACGCATATTTTTTACATTTTCTTATTTAGACATGTAGTCCTAATTTTCTTTCGTACATAAATTAAGGCAACGACAAAAAAAAACGAACACAAAAGCTCACAAATGCTCCACTATATGATAAGAATAAGCATAAAAAATGCCCCATAAATTTAAAGGCTACCTCCCTTCACACATACACACAAACACACACACTGATGTGCCAAATGCAACACTAACTTTTCATCGTCAACGATACTTAAAAAATTATTTTAAATTTGCACTTATTATATTTATATTTACATCTAATTATTAGGTCAAACACAATAGTTATGCGTTATTAGAGATTGCTTAGACATTAAGCAACTTGTATTTGAAAAACACAAATTTTCTTGTTTATGTGTATGTATTATTCATGTATTTCATGAACTTAATATACACACAGAATTTTTCTATATATTTTACCTTTAAAATTATAAACGAAATTTAAAGCAAACACAGTTAAAATATACATATTTTTATTCGCACAGATTTTAAGAAATGTTTTTACAATTATTGAATTTATTTTGACTTAATTTTCACAAAACTTTTCATTAATTATTTTTTTAGTATTCCGCGGACAAGTATTTAATTCTATGGGTTTTGATAACTGAAAAACTTCTAGTTTTTCTCGTTCGTTGGGGGTAGTGTGTGTGCATTTTAAAATGCATGGAAATGCTAAAGGTGTAAGAGCGATAGCTAGCTATAAGGTTCACAAAGAATAAGAACAAACTAAAAGAATACCGAAATGATGTTAGATAATTATGGTAGATGAAAGGTTCTGATATATGTTATTATCTCATTTTATATATGAAGTATATTTTATTTTAAAATATTACATTTATAATGAAAAAAGTTGATAATTTTAACTTTTTAAAGTAGTTCTGTCTAGTGACAGTACAATATGATAAAAAATAAATGTTTAACTTTTTTGATTCTACAATAAGATAAAAAAATTTTGTTTAATCATTGTGGAAATTTCCTTTAAACTCTCCATCAGAATTGACAAAAACTTATTTCATAGACCATAATATTACAAAGACGTTTGAGACTGTAATATTATAAAGACGTCAAAGACCGTATTATAATAAAAATATTGAAGTTCTTCTGAAAGTTATAAAAAATTATATATCGAGTAACGATTCGTCTTCAGTTTTAGTACATTCAAATTCAAAAATTAGTCAATTGTGAATGTTCACTGGCAAAAATATTAAATACTATAATTTTTAAGTATAATTTTTGCTGCAATCAACGCGGAAGCTTTTTTGTTGTGTCGTTCGAACAACAAACGAATTTCAATGCGCTATGTTTATATAATTATGGTTTTTGTCTTTGCTAAAAATGAGTCAATTTTTTATTAATTGGTATAAAGTTTGATATTTTAATGGTAGATGGTGCTTTAAACCTCAAAATAAAACAAAATAATTGTTTTGTTCAGCTTAATTTAGTACTTTATTTGCTTTTTTAATTTTAATAAATTATATATAAGAGATATTATTATGAAATAAAATGAATTTAATTGAAAATTAAGTATTTTACCTAAGAAAATTTTTTGTTAATTTGAAATCGCTGCATCAACGTAAAAACAGTGTTAAAGTTCAGTATACTTGCTGTGCCAATAATTATGTTCATCACTGTATATACATACATATAAGTAAGACATTATCCATTAATTTTGAAAATATGAAGTCAAGTGTTTCTGCAGCTCTATTTCTATCTTTCACGTAAAAACCGAACCGAGTTTAAAGTTCAGACTAAAAACAAGAATAAGCAATTCACCGTCCGTTCGTGTTCTTCAAAAAATTGTTTATTTTTCTCACCCTCAAACAGCAAAAACAGTTAAAAATAAGTATTAAAAATTATTTAGAATAAAAAAAATCAGAATAATCATATAAAAAGCGTTTAAAGGCCCAATTAAAACAATTCTAGACTATTTATAAATCTCGTAATAGCTGTGGGCTTAATTTTACCTATTTGATTTGAGACTTAGATCCCGCCTTCAAGGTAGTCTAATCTACGTCTTGCCGCTGCTGGGCACTTGCATAGAATATGTTCTAATGTGTCATTCTCCTCATTCTTGTCGACAGAGTCGACAGAAATCACTTTCTACTACACTTATAATCTTCGTGTGGTAATTAAGTCTACAGTGTCCTGTAAGAAGTATAGTGTAGATTTTAATGTCGTTTCTGCTAAGGCCAAGGATAGCATCAACTTTGATGTGTTCAGGATCAATGAATCTTCTAGACTTCCGCATGCCTGTTTGGGCTCCGCAGTGTTTAAGTAGATTTTGTTTCTTCCGTTTACATAATAAGTTATTTGTGAAGTTATTTGTTAGCCCGCAGAAGGATTCTGGTCCAATAAAAGGAGTAGCCTTTTGCACCCCTTTTTGTTAGGGAGGCTGCTCATTGCCCTCATGCTCTTCATGTCTCAGTACGCACATAAGACTAACATAGTTCCTCGATGCTAGCGTATCCAGAACTTGAAAGCATTCCCAGTCCAACTTTGACTAGAATAAAGAGTTTGCTAAAGACTTTAGAGCTACTTGGCTGCATATTTTAGTATAGGTACATGTTTTAGTATAATTTATTTAGTTTTCATTTGTTATTTCCAATTATTTGTTCTGTATAATCGATAAGATAAAAAATTAAACAAATTAACGTCCCTTTTGACAAAATAAACTAAATTCTTAATGTAAACTATTGTTTTCGATTTTTGAATATTAGGTATTTTGAAGATTAGTAAAGTTACAACAATAAAATTGTATTATTTATTTATTCAATTAAATTTTTGGCTGACCATACAACTGTTTCGAATATTGTCAAATAAACATCTCACTGGTCTTGGAATTATTCCTTTTATTTAATTATTCGTAAATAATTTTTTAAGACTGCAACTGCCAATGGTTGAACTTGTGCCCTGCCATTTATGAAGCTCACAGTCAGTGTTCATTAACCAACTGACTCAAACTCATACTTGATCTTATGTTCGAAGTTGGAATTTTGTTAATTTACTATGTTTGCTAATTTAATTTGTTAGTTTGTTAATTTTTATTTAATTAGGACTTTAACATCAAATTACAATTGCACGACGTCAAATACATAGCTGTGCTCAGAGGACTTGGTAGGAAATTTAGATGTGTTTGTTATCTTACTTCGTGGAAGCACTTTTAAAAAAGTATATCTCTCTCCCAAACATAAAAAAAAAGAACTTTTTTAATAAACCAGGAGTTTAAAATAAGTGTGGTATTAAAATATAGGCATATAGGTTTCTATAATTTAGTTCATATATTGGGTTTTATTGTTTAATTCTTCTTATTATTACCTAAAGTTGTGTTTTTTCCTCCTTCAACAGGAACAAAAAAAATTAATTTAATAAATATTTTTATGTATTTTTATTATATAAAACTTTCTAGAAAACTGACTAGACTGTGTTTTGCAACCCATGCTGAAAATCTATATCGCGTGTTGAAATCCAAGCTACGCCAAGAATATTATACCGTGCGTTGAAATCCAAGCTACGTCAAGAACATTATACTGTGTTTTGAACTCTGTACTGTACTTTGAATTCCATACTAATAGAATAGTGTGTAAAATTAATGATAGTTTTGTTGAGAATTAGGATATAATTATTAATTAAGGATACTAATATAATATTGTATAAATTAATGATAGTTTTTTTTTTAAATTAAGATATAACTAATTGTTTATCAATTCTACGCTTAATAAAGAAGAAAATTGAACAAGAGTCGAGTGTAAAAATAAATTTTCTTGTAAGGACCCTGGCTGTGGCTGAACTGTCCCAGCTCTAGACAGCTTCAACGTAAAAAGGTTCATTACAATATATGTTTAATATATCAGTTCGATGATATATCCATCTTAAAAATGTTCAAGTATAAAAATTTTATAAAAAGCCAAAATTCAATAATGATTAGGGACCGAAAATAATTATTTCAAAAATTTAGAGAAAAAAGCAATGACAAAAAAAGTTTTCTACATTCTTATTTAAGGCAAAGAACATTTTGTATGAAATTACAAAAACAACTACCTTGTATGAAAAATGCATTTTATATTTTCATTTTAAAAATATTCGACAGGCCAGTGCCAGTTATTCATGATTTTTATATATACCTATAACGGAAAAGTAACAGTTATTTGAGTGTTTTTAAATAAAAAGCATAATTTTAAGAGTTATTTCTGCGCGAAAAAAGAAAAGGCACATAAAATAATTATTTTTGAGGAATATAATATAAAACGAATTTAATTATTAGTTTTTGAGTTTTTTTTTAATAAGTTAACAGTTATGATAACAGTTATAAGGTGATTTTTATTTTTTAATGATAACTGTTACGGTCCCTGATTTTAAATATATTGTTGCCTAATGTAATATAATTATTGTTAATTAAGCGTCTGATCTATATCAATATGTCATTTTTGATTTAAGCGGTACATGTAAAAACAACATTGTAGAAAAGCCGCACACCCTTTCAGATAGGGCACGCGTCGTCACTGATATATTCATTATTATTATAATTATAATATATAATTTTAAATTATAATATATAATTTTAAATTATAATATATAATTTTAAATTATAATTATAATCACACCTACTACCAGCAACAATAAAATCAATTAATTATTTATGAATTCAGTATCTTGAATTTAGAATATGTACTAATAAAAATGAAAGAAGACTTCACAGAGAATGACAACTAAGTCGTTATAGATATGAATTTTCATAAAGCTGTCAAAGAATGTATGAAAAGTATAAAAGAAACAGTATCAGTACTCTTAAAGACAAAGAAAATAGTCTATGGACCGACTCAAAGAAACATTTCAACTGAAAATGGTAGTAACAAATGGTACAGATCAGATAAGCATACAACTGAAAGCTTTGCTAAATATTTAGAACTTATGTTTCATCATCACAGCTTCTTTTCCAGTCTGAAGCAGGAAGAAGAAAACTTTTCATTTCTGCAATGTCTATGCCAAATGGATATTTATATTAAACACCTCTACCACTCAGGTAAGTTCAATTATAAATTAAGAAACTTTATAACAAAAAGTCCAGGAGGAGACTGCGATTCAGTTGATGCTAAAGTAATAAAATGTTACTCATAAAAATGATTACTATACTATACTACAGTACTTAGTTCAATTTAGGACTAAATTATTTCTGATTTTATAAAAACGTGTCGAAATAACCAAACCTTGTTTGGCAAGCGAGAATACCTAATTACCATAAGTTAAATCGCCCATCGTCCAATCAATTTGTTGGTAACAGTCTCAACCACTTATGGATTAAAAATGGATTAAAAAAAATGCAATGCATGTCACAATTACAGTTTGGAATTCGGTACAAAAATGGAACCATAGAGTTACTAGAGTGTTATGGGATTGTAAATACAATTATATTGTTCAGGTAACTTTTTGAAATTGCAATATGCTATTTTTTGACCGCGTTTGACATCCAGGCTTTTCTTTCTTTTACTTGAGTCATACTTAGGTGATCACTACTTCTATGTCAATATTAGTGACGAGATATCTAATATCCTTTTGATTAATGTGAGTATATCACAAGGCAGAGTTATTGGCCTAGTGCGATGTACCATACCACCATATACACACATGATATACGACAACTTCTTGTTTACACTATTTCAAGTGCGCTGAAGTAAACTTACTATTTATGCTGATTCAGTTATGATCACTATTGTCAATCTGTACACAGCATTCTTTGTTTACTTGATGAACAATGTTGTTCTTATGGTTCCTCTTATAGGAATCAACTTACATACGACACCACCACATTTATCGCAATAATGCAAATCTTAGCATAACTTACGCGTGGTTTGATTAGCTTTTGCTAGACACTTTCTAGTTCTCAATTTTGTCAGTAACATATCATAATGTACTCTATATCAAATAAAATATTATAGAGAATAGATTATTATTATTATTATTAAAAGTGTAGACGTGAAAATTGCCCAATAGCCGGTACTGCGGCCAGAAGAGTCCTATTGTACCAATTTCACTATTGATTACACAAGTTTCTTTAAAGCTTTGTGAACAAAATCTAGAACTGAATTTAGAGAAGAGCTCTTAATCTGCTCTGGTGACAGAAATTCCATATGAAACAGGTTTGTCCCTGGCTCTTATAAGCCTTGAACCTCCTCTTCTGCATTGAGTTCAGTTTTACAAAACCCTTCTGGTCATGTAAACTGATCCCTTTCATGCTGACATTGACAACGGTAGCACCTAACTGTTCGGAACAAAGACGGACTTCATCAATGTCAATAGAGGCAGCATCAGACCCTTCAGTTTCTGTGCTGCTAGCATCAGTGTACTGCGGAAAAACAACATTTTCCACAGGGTTTTTAGTTTTGCAACAGCACCATCTACAAAAGGTTCACTGACCTGTGACACAACAGTCGACTGGTCGTTGTTTATTACCTGCCCGACAGCAGTAGTGTTTGATGCGATAAGGGTAACATCATCGCCTTTAGTTTGTATATTAAATGTATCCATAAGATATCCCACGAGTATTAGGGAAGTATAAAGTCGCCGTTAGCAGATCCCATTTACCGACAGAAGACAAATTGAAAGCGGAAGTCGCCTGGTATCCACATTTCGCTATTAAGGTCGTCACACTCGCGACCAAGTTCCTACAGGCATACCTGTTCCACCGTAGATTGGGGAGTTGTGCGGGTCTCATTCATACATAGCACACAATACATCCTAATTTAAAAATTTTATACTAGGAATAAAAACTACAAATTGTTTCATACCTTAAATCAAATCCAGGGTGTTTTCCTTCACCCCGCCTAGTTGCTGGCGACCTCAAAACCAGCAGAGACATGACCTAACTTCTTTGGGGTCATCGATCCTACAAACAACTACACTTCCATTAAAGGCCGATCGATTGACTGACGAACTTAATGAATAGCACCAAAATGGAAAGACTCATCTACTCCCCGAGACGCTTGGATGTTACAGTAGCCATTCGGATCACGTCAGTCAGCATACATAAAATTACACAAGAAAACTACTACTACACATGAAACTACTACTACTACTACTACAACTACTACGGCTACTACATAAAATAACACAAACACAACTACATGAAAACATAGACTACATGACAACACAAAACTACCTCAAAACCTAAAGGTAGATCTTGGTTGTACACCTCGTTCTAGAAACGATGAATATTTTCAGTTATCTGACAAATGCCAGGTGATTGCGAACATTCATATTTATAGTCCGAGTTGCAGCTAAGCCCCTGCACCACTTCAAGGTACCTACCGCGTAGGAGATAGAGAATAGATACAATAAATAGATGAAAGATATCTTCAACAGCAAAGAGATCATGTAAATCTTTTACGAATTGGCCTTTCAGTTAATAGTACTGAAACAATTTGGTTGAAAAGATTTCACTGTCTAGACTTACTTTTTGCGCGATAGGTATCTATTTAGTAGTAGTAGTAGTAGTAGTAGTAGTAGTAGTAGTAGTAGTAGTAGAAGTATTCTTCTTTATTATATATAGGTAATATTTACATTTACAAAATTAACTTTATAAAATAAGTAAAACCTAACTTAATTGACATAAATAGTTTCTAATTTTTCCTTATACGATTATCGGAGGTTTGGATTTGTGTTTGTTCATTGCAGTAACACATTAAGAACTTCAGCCTATGAGTGTTAGAAAGTTTCTAATATAATATTTTCTCTACACCGAATTGCCGTTTTCACATAGATCGATAACATATGCCAGGTTTCATCATTTAGCAACCTCATTAACTCGTTCATATCTCACGTATGTTTTCCATAATAATGTATCTGTAGCTCCATTAAAATTGGACATTTACTAAGAAAATGTATTACATCTTCCTTTTCTCCACTATTGCATAGTGTGCATTTCGTGTCTGACGAGTTAATATAGGGAGCGCATTTGAGCTTCAGCAGTTCTCTTCGAGTTTTGAAAATATATCCAATTGCTTCAGCACTGAAACGTTCGGCGAAGTTATTGTTGTTGCCTAAGTCAAAATTAAATTTAAACTCAGCCTTTGGATGTACACATCTGTTGCCAGACCAATTGTAACTTATGGGTCAGCTATCTGGTACAAAAAAGCACAACAGAAGACTGTAATAGATAAACTTCGTAAGCTGCATAGATTAGCCTGCATAATAACAAGTGGAGCGATGAGAACTACCCCGACAGCAGCCCTAGAGGTTGCATTGGGGCTCCCCCCACTTCACCTACTAGTCAAAAAGGAAGCAATGACTTTTATGGCCAAGCTACAGTTGACTACCAATCAATCAACAAGACTACTCGATAACTCCCTGTTAGGTAGGGAAATGCAAAGAGAGGAAGGACTAAATATCACCATATCTGACATTTGCTTACCTACATTCAACTTTCACCAAAAGTTCCTAATACTAATACCAGACAGCAATGAATGGGAACGGAACATACCTCCATTCGCTGGAGACTACCATCTGTGGTACACGGATGGCTCCAAAACGATGGAAGGAGGGGGGGGCGGGAGTATATGGAGTAAAGAGGAAATATTTGCGAGTATGAATAAAGAAAACTCAGTTTTTCAGGGAAAAACATATATATCTTTTCTGACAGTAAATCGGCACTCCTGGCACTACGCTCACCTCAAGTAACCTCAAAAATAGTGTGGGAATGCCTTCTACTTCTCAAAGACCTTGCTGAAAGGAACAGAGTCCACTTAATATGGATTCCAGGGCACAGCGGTTTTGAGGGAAACGAAAAAGCAGATGAACTAGCGAGAAAAGGGGCGGCCTCATACTATATTGGGCCACAACCATTCTGCGGTCCTTCGTGGAGATTTTTCAAACTTAAAACTAATGAATGGCTGGAAAGAGCAGTTCAGAATGATTGGGATAATACAATTACCTGCAGACAAGCAAAAGAATCCATACCGTTTCGATCAAAAGCCAGAACTAGGGAGCTACTTACGCTGAACAGAAGTGGCATCCGACTTGTCACAGGTTTTCTAAATGGACACTGCGGAGTTAAAAAACATTTATTGAATCTAGGTATTACTGGAGACGATAGCTGTAGACTTTGTTACGAAGAAGAGGAAACAGCAGAACACTTATTGTGTCACTGTGATAGTCTTGCAAGACTCAGACTTCGCTACTTATCCATTGCCTATCCGCTTATAACGGAATTAGGCAACATCTCTCCAAAGGACATACTGACATTCTTAACTGCTACTCGTCTATGGAACTGAAGTGGGTATGTCACAATAATCCTCGAGGATGCAGTGACGCGGAGACTACTTCCCAATCCTTCTTTTGAAAAAAAAAAAAAAAAAAAAAGTCAAAATTAAGTTGTCTGTGTAAAACGCGAGTTAAGCTTTGTCGACTTTCTGCTACGAACTTTTCTCTAAACGCAGTACCGATTTTTACTAATACATTTTGCTGCCACTGCTTCCACGAATGTATGTTGTCGAATATCAGCGTTTCGCCCACGTTTTAAAAAAGTGGCTCTTTTCTTGCAGTAGAGATATAGCTAAGATTTTAGGTAACCGCGAGCTTTCCATGTTAAAAACTTTTAACATGTATGATAGTCCTAGGCCCTGCTACACAGCGAATAGTTGATACCTACATATTTAACTTAGTATTTGGTGTATACTTTAATAGTATAATATTCGACTACTTTATTTAACGTTGCTGATGTTTATAAATAAAAATAAATCACATTAACAAAAATAAATTTTTACGTTTTTGTAGTATTTATAGCGGTAGTGGTCAACGTTTTAATACCACCTTACATGTATAGAAGAACTACAGCCCACAGACTCTAGGTTCAAAATCCAAAGTTTGGTCTAAAAACTGGCTTCGAAAATTTTTTGTAAAAATGCTTGGTGGCTTTATCTCAGGAGTAAAGATTTAAGTACTTCTTATTCTTATATACGTTAAAATGCAGACTACAAAATCTACATAGAGGTTTAACCTTATCTAGTATCGTTACTAACCTGAGTAATTATTTTATATTTATTAACAAATAGAGACACTAACAAATAGAGACGTTAAAGACTTCTACACCATTTATTTTTATTTTCTATTCGAAATTCGAATGAAATGTTGTATAGGTATATTCAAAAATTGTTTGTGGTTTCAAATTAATGGCAAAGTTTAGAATAGTGGTTTAAGGTTTGTGTGCTTATACTTACACTATAGTCTTTTTTTGAATATTAACAATCTTTATCCTGTTTGCGTTACAAAGTCTCACAGAAAAAAAAATGATTTCATTCAAAAATTTGTTAAAATTTGAGGATCAACTTTGAATTCAATAGAACAACGATATATATATATATGTATGTACATACTTTAATACATCGGTTGAGTTGGTTTATAACTTAGGTATGGTTCTCTATTAAGAATTGTTGCTTTAATATCACTTGAGCCTAGTTTAGGTGGATTAATATTACGTTAAAGAATAATAGACGCTGTAACCTGTAGTAACAATTTATGCGACGTAACATCAGAAATATCTAAGAAATTGATGACTTCAGTTTAATTATTTGCAACCTCGTCGGTATTAATTAACATATTAATTGATTACTAACACCCCCAAACGCGACACACTGACAAATTTGACGACACTTTATATGGGAGCTCCTAAAGTAAGAACATTTTACCTATATATCCCTTGACGCGTCTATTGAAAAAATGTATTTAATGTGCCATTAAATATCTAAATTAAATATTTACCGTACACAAAAAAATATTATAGTATATGTCTGCACTTTTATATAGTAACTACTTTCTGCTCAAAAAGTATCCGGATTTTGTTGTTTGTTAACTATTCCTTAAATAATGGACCTTTTTCAATAATGGACCTTTTTTTTGTTATGTTGGTACACCCCTTCTTGACATATGGTACAAATTTGAGCGCCATCTGTCAATTAGTTTGTTTACAACAGCTGTTAATGTGCGACTACCTCAAGTGCATTTAGCGATTTTTACTATGGAAAATTCTTGTTATACGCGATTTTTTGACCTAATACGGCACCACTGTCATCGCTCAGGTACCATATTCGCCAGATTTGGCGCCGTGCGACTTTTTCCTGTTCCCGAAACTTAAATTGCCCCTTCGTGGTAAACGTTTTGAGTAGATTGAATCGGTAAAAAAGAATTCGCTGAAGGAACTAAAAGCCATATCTGCACGGGCTTATGAAAAGTGTATGGAAGATTGGGTTAAGCGTTGAAGGAGATAAAATAAATTTGGAATAAAATTTAAATTTCTGTGTTTTATTTACAAAATCCGGGTACTTTTTGAGCTAGAGGTACCTATTACTTATATGTGATTATCCTTAATATTTATCCTAGGTAAAAATGTAATAGTCTACATTTGGGCTCATTCTATAGAGATAACCTTGTATAAATATCATGCAGTTCGATTAAGTGGTTTAGGAATCCATTTTTACGAACACAAAACTACTAAATTTATATAGTTGCAAAATGCTGTGTTAGCTACAATCCTATTTGTGCTTGATAGTGGGCTCCAAGGTCTGACCGAATAGATGAAAAAAAATTTTGTAGTGTGATACAGTTAAATCTAGAGATAAAAATTGCAGGGCTCTGTCTGATCTCGATCACTGAACACAATTCAAAAAGTATTTCACAGCATCTTAATAGATATTAATCCAAAGAAGAACAGGTAGACACAAGTATTTATGTGTTTGTCAATATCAAATCGCCTAAAATCATAAACACATCGCTTCATGCAGTTGGGTTAGGTAAGGTTGGACTGGTGGCCTTGTACACCATGCAACAATATCGATTAGATGAATTGTTTTTCAACCATAAGTTTATTTTTCATTTGTTGAGGAACTACGTAATACACTTTTTCATAGCACATAATGGTTTTGAATAGGTAAAGGCACTAATTCAATGAGTGCATAGAGTGATTCACTTCACTCTATGCATTGGTTATAATACGTATAGAATGAAGCTTATGATTTTATAGATTTTTGATTAATCTTTTTCGATTAAATGCAAATGTTTGAAGGAAAAAAACTCATAATTAATTGTGTCTCCAAATTCTTGTAACTCAGAAATACGTTGATTCCAGGTAAATATTCAGGGTAGGGCTAAAGGCGACTACCACTGAATTGAACTGATGAGCTATATTAGCTATATAAGTTCGTCAATAAAATACAATGTCCTTATTACAGTAAAAACCAACATGAATGAACTCCAACACTTGAAGAAGCATAAACTGAGATTTTAGAATTTATGCAACTTAATTCCGGGTAATGAAGTATATGTATATCCTTACGATTTTGACTATTTTATCAATTACAACAGTTGACCGTGATGGACTAATTCATTTTATTGTCACATTATATCGGCTTTAATTTGGTGTATTTATTTTTTCTCTATTTGCAATAGTTCAGAAGTTAGAATAGGTCCCATTTCCGTTGTTGATAAAATTTACGGTCTTTGATCTACAAATCGAATTTTTGCTCCTTATTCTATAATGGTAGCTTTTTTATCAAAAAGAAAAAAACTGGAGACTACTTCCAAAATTGTTCGGTTTTTAATCTGTAAGCCACCTCAAGTAAAATTTTGGCCACCGACCTGGTTGATCTATTATTAAATTTTGAGTGTTTTGAAATTTCGAAGATGTTATTGTACTTTGGCATACTTTGGCATACTACAATATTTTCACTCTCCTAATAATTTGTTATTGTATTTATTGAATATTTTTAGTGATAAAGGAGACATAGTATATTTTTTAGTGAAGACCGACTTTATTTTCATTATAGTCTTTTCATTATTGAAGTAAGTGTAATTCATGTGTCTCATTCCGGAACATGTACGAGCTATTTCTACAGTTTTCCTTTTAATCTGAGTGAAGTGAGTGAAGTGAGTGAGTGCAATATAGTTGACGTGTAGGTGTTACTATGTCAGCAGGTCTTTGATTGTTTGACTAATTTAAAATAAACGTTCTAACAAAACAGATTAATTTTCAATAGTTAAAGTTGTGTTGACATGCAAGCTAACTACAGAATATGGCCAATTTGTATACTCGTATTCCATTGAAAAAATCGTAAACACCGTAACCGAAAAGGTGCACTAAATGTAAACAAGTACCGTCATTAGAATTGGTCTTTTTCAATGCCACTCGAATACGAGTATGTTAATGCCGGATTGTCGGATATTAGAGTACACTTCGAAAAATTTCCAATTTCACATATATATACAAAATTGCAGTAATGCATTTAGTGAAAAGATTTCATTCATATAAGGAGCTTTAGTAGACATCATAATAGCTTGTGCACCTACTGCATACGTACATCTATCTCTGCCCATATAACATATTATATACGGGGACATACAAACGCGAAACAGTGCGCGCTTTTAAGCATTTTATCTATATGAATCAATCTTTTAGTAATTTTAAGTCGAATATACCACAATCTGTATTATTTTTAATCAGATTAGTAAGAAAAGTGGAAAGTGCAAGGATAACAATTCCCAATATACCGAGGCAATCTGTTAGGCAATCATAACCTCCACTGCACTTGTTTTTCAATAATAAAATGCAATTTTAATAACGTAGTGGCCATAGTGAAGTGGCCATAAATCTGGTCATAAATTCATTCATAAATTATTTTCAGTGCATTAATTGGGGAGTTAAATTTAAATTATTATTAAAATAGGGTATAAATTGTTTTACGAGCTGTAATTGTTTTTTCTTTTTTGTTTTTTCGTCTTATAAAATTAATTCAAATGATATGCACGCATGTCGAGTGCATTAAGGCATCAACATCGGAGCGGATAGCACCTACATCGCTGCTAATTGGATAAACTTTGAAATATATAAATATTAGTGATTTTACATATAGCAGTTATCTTTTTAAATACTAATCCAAATGGCTTCTAAAGTATTAAATGTCACCGCTTCCCAGGCAACAGCGCTTAAGGGCGTTATACGGAATAGTAGTTATGTTATACCTGGACTGTACGATTTAAGCACTGAAGATACTAATTGGGTTCTAACCTCTTCATTTATTATATTCACTATGCAAACGGGTAAGTAAGCAAACGGGACCTAGTGATGAATTTTATTGTATTCGATAAAAATTTCAAGCAACTAAAATATTATGTTTAAAATATAATCTACAATCAATCGAGTATAACCCTAGACGTTTTTTATTACATATCTCATCCACTCTTATTTGTAAGGATAAATTGTACATCAATGTGCATTAAAATGTGCTCTTAAACTTTACTTTTGATAATCCAAATACTGATGATGAAATTGTCGACTGGATTCTTTGATATCTACACTAAAATATCAAAATATTGAAATCTATTTTAAAGTTAACTAAGCACAACGTCTCCTTCTCTGACAGTACAAACTCCAACAGTCGGTCAAGTGTTTAGACTTCTACCCAACAGAATTCTCCGACAGAATTTGTACTCGTATACTGTCATAAAAATGTGTAAGTGCATGAATATATATATGGTGGGACGTTGGGACAGCGCACTGTCCAACAAGTGGCCCCACTGAAGTGAAAGATTAGTCGAAGTAGACCACGAAACGACTTGGGTCATTTTTCGTCCTGCGATTCTCGGATGTTGTTATTGAGTGAAAGCTGGAATGGCTTCCGTTCGCATAACTACATCTTTTGTTAATGCAAGCAGTTCATTTAGCTTGAGGTTTCCTGCCAAGTCGTCACCAACCCAATGGTGTTCCAAGACAGTCTTCCTCGTACTTGCCAATGCTGGATATGGGCACAATATATGCACCGCTGTCTCCTTTTCTTCTAGACATAGTCTGCAAGTGTCTTCCTCAGCAAGAGTTATCTTTTTGAGGTGCCATGTCCAGTAATTAGTGAGGTCAGCCAGCTTAGGATGCTCCGCGAATAGCTTCTCTGACCCACGGTTTTGGTAACATGAGTTTGGTCTGTCTACAAGTGCTCAACTCTCTCCATCTATTAAGATAAAGTGAGGTTATCCACTTATAGACATTGGCTGCCGTTATGCTGTACAAGTGCATGAATAAATTAGTATTATAATTTTCTCAAAAATCTTTGTCAGCAAAATCTTTTCGTTTTCCTGTAGCACAAGCGTCCACATAATTTACAGTACTTAAAGAGTTTTTAAAATAAATTCGTCAGGGGCATTAATTTTGTGGATAAACAAACTATCCGATTTACTATATGAAATTATCTGTCTTGCACTTGGACGTATTTTGATATATAATTATAATTTAAAAAAATAAAAAGTTCATATATCTGCTGTTAATTAGTAATTATTTTACATATACTATACATACATATATACCAACAGTGATGAACATAATTGTTGGCTAAGCAATCTTATTGAACTTTAACACTGTTTATACCCCGTTAATGATGATATTTTTAATTAACAAAATTTTTTTTTTATAATATCTCTTAAATTTAATTTTTTAAAATTAAAAAACTGAAATAAGTACTTAATTAGGGGCACTTCTAGTTCACTTCTAGTTCAGTACACCTTTTAGTTCACACCTATGCAGCTGTTATTATTTCCCGTTAGTGTTACAATGTATGGTAAGAAGGTAGTAAGTTGCAGCTTTTAGTTCTCCGTAATGAATGGAGAAAGCAGTGATTTCTAAAAGAATTACTCTCACTTGAGACTTGTATTCTTTATATCAACACAGTTGATCGGTGTATTTGAGCACACATTAATTACTTAACATTATTAAGTAATTAATGTTACTTAACATTATTAAGTAATTAATGTTACTTAACATTATTAAGTAATTAATGTTACTTAACATTGTTAAGTAATTAATGTTGTTTCTAAATATTATACTAAATATTTTTAAAAGGTTGGCGTCACATGATTCCAAGCTGCCTTCATACTGGGCATAGGCTATCTGAAAATTGCCTCCATCTTTGCCTTCTTACTACCATTTCTCTGAGCTCAACAATATTGATGTATGACTTACCAAGGTGTGTGGATTGGCTGTTGATTTCATTTAGTCTTGATCTGCGCCAGATAATCTTAGGTCTTCCTCTTCTTTTACTGTTCTGCGAATTATACTTAAGGGCTTGACAGCTTTCGTAATGTGTGACCAATCCAGAAAAAACTTTCTTTTGCGGATATTTATGGTAGTCATTAGTATTCGTTCTGTCCCACAGTTGTTAGTTTGAAATTCGGTTTGGCCAAAACATGCGTAATATTTTCCGAAGGCACCGGTTTACAAACGCACGTACTTTGTATGTTTCATTACAGGTTTCGTTAACCTGTAAAAGCTAGATCTCCATATTGTGTTTATTTTTGTAAACGCGCCAATCGCCTTTCGTATTCTTGCACTCACGTCTTGCATAGTGCCATTATCAATAGCTACTACACTTCCGAAGTATTAAAATCCATTAACTTGTTCCACTATTTGGCCTTGAAGTTCGAGTCGCTCATTGGACGTTGTATTAATCCGCATATCTTTGGTTTTTTTTTGCATTGATCTGAAGCCTAACTTTTGGCACTTATCGGTAAAACGATGTGGCAATTTGCATTTATCGTCTCCATAATCCAAAGATTCTAGTGGGTATAAAGGGGTCCATATGATGCCACGGCCATTATTTTCGGTTGCATGTTTAAAAACAGCATCAATAACGATTAGAAACAGTACGGGTGACAATATACATCCCTGCCTTACTCCAGGCATTGCACTAAAAGTATCCGAGGCGTATGAGGGAGATTATCTTTTCCGGGATAACGATGTTATGCATCTCCACCTTGGTGGTCAACATGTTTTATGATTTGTTCCAAAATTATCTTCATGAACACTTTCATGACGACGTAAAATTATGTTATGCGGCGCTAGTTGTTACAGCCTGGCATCGCTTTTTTTTGTTATCTTTACAATTATGCCCCGCATCTACCCCGTGGAAAAAACTTCAAATCTCCATATCCCAATAAACAGAGAGCTGAGAATGTTTACAAATATGCTGCGCATCTACTTTAAGTATTTAAGTATTTCAGCCGGGATGTTGTCAGTTCCAGCATTTTAGCCATTCTTTAGCCATTCTCTTTATAGGCAATGGTAATACAATTTCACTCAGTGAAGCTCCGTGTCCGTACGCTAAAAAATTAACACATTCGCAAAGTGTTCTCTCCACCTTTCGAGCTGATCTTTCACAGTAGTCAATAGGTTATCATCTAGATTTTTTATCGGAAGTGTTCTTTTATTACAAGTATCGGTGATTCATTATCCATATTTTTCTTTTTATCATCTCTCACAGCGCGTTTGATATTTTTATCTATCTGTCTGTATTGATCCTGTATTTGTCTTCGTTGGTTTACATTTCTAGAAACACTTATGTATATCGTTTTTCAGTTTGGCCCACCTACCAATAGGTACAGTACAGTAATTAAGTCCTCATTTCTGTCAGTTTTCTTTACAGTTTTTCTTTGCATGTATCAGTTATGGCTTTCTTTATGCTGTTCCATAAATACTCAATATTTGCTGTAGTGTTTCGAGCAGTCTCATTTGCAGGATTATACAGCTTAACAGTATTAATATGTAGCGTATTGATGAAAGCTTGTCTTTTATCGTTTCTCTTAATCTTTGTAAGATCATACTTTACATATCTCTTTGCATGGTGCATTTTCGGATAACGAGCTCACGTATAGATATTTGTTACCACAAAACGGTGGTCTGAAGCTATATCTGCACCTCGTTTGCTTCGCACATCAGAGAACAATTGCTCAATTTCCCACTGACACATACATGATCTATCTGATTTTTAGTAACAGCATCTGGGGAGACCCATGTAACTTTGTGCTTATGTTTATGTGAAAACAATATCCCGCCAATTTTAGTTCGTTAGTGTTAAAGAATTCTATAAGTCGGTGTCCATTATCGTTCATCACACCGATACCGTGTTTGTCCATTATATGTTCAAAGCTAGAGTTGTTTTTGCCCACTTTGGCGTTGAAGTCGCCCATAACTACTAACAGGTGTTGCATGGAGTGTTAGCTATAGCATTATTAAGCAGATCGTAAAAGGATTCTTTTATTTCGTTATCTATATCTATATATATTTTTTGTAGACATTCTAGGGATAAGAAAGTTTTCAGATACAACATGTTATCGGCCTATCACCGATAGCCTGATGATGGGGCTGCCATTTAAGCTAACAGGCTGGATGGATAATTTTAGTATAATGCAAAGCACGCTGTTACAAAAATTATTTACAGAGAAAATCGTACATCCTCGGTTTTCGCATTTTTGAGTGAAGAGCTCATGCCGGCACTGTCTCGGCTCGACGTCGATAATCAGTGGTAACAGTCTACCCACGAGAAGGTTTATCGAACGACTTGTTGAGGAAAAGATAGGTGATAGTATATTGCGCTATCCATATTTTACTTCCGGAAACACTCAACCGTTCGTGAGACCCTAAACATTTAATGCAGAATGTAAATTTTTCTTAATTTCCTTTTTCAGGTTTTGGTATGCTTGAATCTGGCTGTGTTTCGATTAAAAATGAAGTAAATATTATGATGAAAAATGTAATTGACATTGTGCTTGGTGGTTTCACATATTGGCTATTTGGATATGGTATGAGTTACGGACGTGGACCTTTAACAAATCCGTTTATAGGTTAGACGAAGACATTTTAAAAAAGATTTTTAACACTATATAATATATATTTATTTTTGTATTAAAAGCAATTGGAGATTTTCTTTTGGATCCACCAGTTGGTGATCCTCTAATGGGTCAAATATTTGCTGCATTTTTATTTCAATTATCATTTGCTACTACGTCAACAACCATTGTCAGTGGTGCCATGGCAGAGCGGTAGTTACTAATAAAACACTATAAAAAGCATACGGTTTTTAAGACTATTGCTATCTTCATTATAGTTGCAACTTTAAATCCTACTGTTTATTTTCATTGCTGAACACTGCTGTCTATTGCATACCGGCTGGTTGGGTTTGGGGCGAACATGGTTTTTTAAATAATTTAGGTGCTGTCGATATTGCTGGCAGTGGTCCTGTACATTTAATTGGTAACATAATACATAAATAACAAGTTAAATTTACTTTCATTTATCTAACTCAGAATAATAAATTTTAGGTGGTGCTGCAGCTTTTGCGTCAGCTGCTATGCTTGGTCCACGTTTAGGTCGTTATGCTGATGGCTATGATCCTCTACCACTAGGTAATCCAGTAAATGCTTGTATGGGGTTATTTGTATTATGGTGGGGTTGGTTAGCGTTTAATTCAGGTAGTACCTATGGTGTAAGTGGTGCCAAATGGCAATATGCTGCCCGAGCAGCTGTTATGACTATGATGGGATCTTTTGGTGGTGGTATCACAAGTTCAATGTAAATATACTTTAAATGGTTCTGTCTTTAAAATATAAAAGAAAAATTTTCATAAAAAACTAGTTATTCACTGTGGAGAAACGACGGTCGCTTGGATATTATTGATTTAATCAATGGTGTTCTTGGTTCATTAGTTTCAATAACAGCTGGATGTTTTCTATATCGCGCTTGGGAAGCACTGATTATTGGCATGCTAGGAGCGTTACTTTGTGTTATCGCTATGCCACTTTTCGATCGCTTAGGCGTGGATGATCCCGTTGGTGCTAGCGCTGTACACGGTGTCTGTGGAATTTGGGGTAAAATAGGCTTAATAAAACTTTACTGAATATTGCATGTTACATTGTTATAATTGTATTCTAAATTGTAGGCGTTCTTGCTGTAGGGCTATTCGCTGATAATCCAATACCACTAGAAACTACAAAAGGACGCAAAGGTTTATTCAAAGGTGGTGGTTGGTATTTAATCGGAATACAAAGTCTTTCTGCGCTCTGTCTAGCCTGTTGGGGTATATGTTCAACATTTTTTTTACTTTTTATTATAAACAGGATAATACCAATACGCATGGATCCTAATGAAGAGTTATTGGGCGCCGATTTGATGGAACATCGCATAAGACATTCTCAAATTGGATTGTCACGTGCTATATCTGCACTTGCACCTATTAAAGTCAACTTGAATGAAATTGCTGGCATACAACCAATCGGTCTTAATCCAGGTCATGAAAAAAGTATTGATCAACTGCGTGCGGCAGACGATAAATTGCAGCAATGGCAGTCCTACTTGAATCAGGTAGCGCCAAGCAAAAAGAAACAAGTTCCCAATTCTGATGATTTCGATTTAAAAAAATACACTAAATCCGCACAGACCAAACCTGTTGGTATTGGGAACCTTATAACGCAAAAGCTAAAGACATCTCACATAAGACAGGCACCAGACAGAAATATACATACAAATATTACTAGTAATGGTCCTGATTATAATGGATTCAATGTAGGCGGCACATACAAATTAAACAACATAGATTTACCAATAATATCAACTAAACAAATAGACAAAAAAGACAATTTTGCATGGATCGATTGAAATAAATTCATAATTGTTTAGATAAATGTTGTAACAAAGCTTTTATTTTATTTTATTAAGTAAAGAAATAGGTAGATAAGGTACTCGCTCCCAACGGTATGAACATTACGATCATGACTGACATTTTGCGCTGTATTTCTAAAGCAAAGACTGTTGATTTTATTTTCGACCTCTTAGCATTCATATTTTAGATGGAATGTTTTTAAAATCTTTCATGATTCCATTTTATTTGTATATGTAAGGCTATCACTTGGTGATTATAAAGAATAAAACTTCGAATGATTGAAGTAACGTCAACCACATAAACCCTAACTGTCCATCTGTTAAGACGCCGAACACTATACACACAATACCTTAATAAATTTTTCTTTACTTATTTTTTTTTATGAAAACAAAATGTATTTTTTATTAAATGAACGTAGCTTTTATTCGTTTTGTTTTATTAATGCAATATTCTTAAAAGCAATAAAGTAATGAACAAATCAATTTAATAAAAAAAAAAAAATAAAAAAACTTTTGTTTTATTAATAAAGGATTTTGGTGTATTCGTTTAATCAACTTCTTCGATGGTTGGTCCGGCACCTGCACCAGCACCTGGGGCAGCACCAGCGCCTGGCATACCACCGGGCATGCCACCTGGAGGACCACCAGCACCTTGGTATAACTTGGTAATGATTGGATTGCAAACAGATTCCAATTCCTTTTGACGATGAACATATTCTTCCTTATCGGCGAGTTGATTGGCATCCAACCATTTAATTGTCTCATTACATTTGTCAAGAATTGTAGTACGTTCAGAATCTGAAATTTTACCCTTCAAACTGTCTTCATCTAAAGTGGCCTTCATGTTGAAACAGTATGACTCTAATGCGTTTTTAGCAGAAATAGTTTCCTTTTGTTTTTCGTCCTCACTGCGGTATTTTTCAGCTTCATTGACCATGCGTTCTATATCTTCCTTTGACAAACGGCCCTTGTCGTTGGTAATGGTAATCTTGTTTTCCTTGTTGGTAGAGCGTTCAAGAGCAGTCACATTCAAGATACCGTTAGCGTCAATATCGAATGTCACCTCAATTTGTGGAACACCGCGTGGTGCTGGTGGAATGCCCGAAAGCTCGAACTTACCAAGTAAATTATTATCCTTGGTCATAGCGCGTTCACCTTCATAAACTTGAATTAACACACCAGGTTGATTATCAGAATATGTAGTGAATGTTTGAGTTTGCTTTGTTGGAATGGTAGTATTGCGCTTAATAAGTACGCTCATGACACCACCAGCAGTTTCAATACCCAACGAAAGTGGGGTTACATCAAGCAAGAGTAAGTCTTGAACTTCTTGCGACTTATCACCATGCAAAATAGCAGCTTGAACGGCTGCACCATAAGCAACAGCCTCATCAGGATTTATAGACTTGTTCAATTCCTTGCCATTGAACAAATCTTGTAATAAACGTTGCACCTTGGGTATACGGGTGGAACCTCCAACTAATACAATATCATGGATAACCGATTTATCAAGCTTAGCATCACGTAAGGCTTTTTCAACTGGATCCATTGTGCTACGGAACAAATCAGCGTTGAGTTCTTCAAAACGTGCACGTGTGATCGATGTATAGAAATCGGTACCCTCGAAAAGTGAATCAATTTCAATACTTGCTTGAGTTGAAGAAGATAAAGTACGTTTTGCACGCTCGCAAGCAGTACGTAAACGACGTAAAGCGCGCTTATTGGAAGTAAGATCTTTCTTGTGCTTACGCTTGAATTCCTGAACAAAGTGAGTGACTAGGCGATTATCAAAATCTTCACCACCCAAATGGGTGTCACCAGCAGTAGACTTGACCTCGAATATACCGTCGTCGATGGAAAGAATGGACACATCAAAAGTACCACCACCCAAATCAAAGATTAATACGTTACGTTCACCAGCAGTTTTCTTATCTAAACCGTAGGCGATAGCAGCGGCAGTAGGTTCGTTAATGATGCGAAGAACGTTCAAACCAGCAATAGTGCCAGCATCTTTCGTAGCTTGACGTTGAGAATCGTTGAAATAAGCTGGTACTGTAATAACTGCATTAGTTACAGTTTTGCCCAAATAAGCTTCAGCGGTTTCCTTCATTTTGGTCAAGACCATGGATGAAATCTCTTCTGGGAAGAAGGTTTTCTTTTCATCCTTATAGATAACTTGAATTTTGGGCTTGCCATCTACATTTACAACTTCGAATGGCCAATGTTTCATATCTGATTGTACAGCAGAATCATCAAATTTACGACCAATCAAACGCTTAGCATCGAAAATGGTGTTAGTTGGATTCATGGCAACTTGATTTTTAGCTGCATCACCAATAAGACGCTCAGTTTCAGTGAAGGCAACATATGATGGTGTGGTACGATTACCCTGATCGTTGGCAATAATTTCAACTTTACCATGTTGGAATACACCTACGCAAGAATAGGTAGTACCCAAATCAATACCAACTGCAGGTGCTTTCGACATCTGAAAAGAAAAACAGATCCAAATGTTAATATAATCAACTACAATTTTTAATGAAGTTGCACAGCACACAGCATAAAAATAAGTATAAATTAAAACATATGTAAATTGAACTTCTTATATTAAATTAACCAACAACATGTACAACATAATATATAATATTAAATAGAAATATAAATTAAAATAATCCTCTCCTCTCTAATTCTCGTGTTTAAATAATGAAAGTTTAAAGGCAATGAACACTAAACTACAAATCACCCATCGAACACACACATACACATACAGATTTTATGGCAAGCGTGATTCAGCTCCCGATAAGTTACAATATTCAGATAATAATTATTAAATACAAATAATATGAATAAAAAAAAAAATAATATTAATATGAACAAAAAAAAAATATTAATATGAACAAAAAAAATTATATTAGTATAAACCAAAAAAAAATAATTTTAATGTGCATATAACAAAAAAAAAAAAAAATTTTTTTAAAGGTGAAAAAAGAAAAAGAAGGAACGATAATTTAATGGAAATTTCCAGTAATTTATTGTGCGTTTAAGCGCATGAAATATGGCAACGCCTGAAATAATTTTGTTACCCATGAACTTTGTACTAATATATTTCATGTTCATTTGAAATAAATATATTTAACAAATATAAAATCTGTACACGTTTTTTACATCCCAAAAATGTACAAAAACTTTTGTTCTACATTCGTTAATGACGGCCAATTCCACAAAACGTATGAGTCACGCGAAAACACATGTGAATAAGAACAAAGAAAATTTTTCAGTAATGGCGGACGAGCGGCTTTTTCAATGGAATTTTCTAGATCACAGCAGAATTTTAAAAAATGCTTAGAAACCAGGCAATATAATATTCTCCATTTTTATTATCGATTTTTTTAAGAGCACAATTAGTTTTACCAAATTAGTGTTCATTAAATATATTCAATAATTTACTAGAATAGTTTCAAAACTATTCGTATTGAAACTAATTCCCGCATGTATATTCAAATTACTTTAAAATTGATTTATATAAAAATATAATTGCAAAAGAAAAAACGTTACGATACATGGAATGGCGACCCATTATAAAACACGTGGTTAACTTAACATATTTTTAAGTTTTAAGCTCTTTGTTTAAATTCATTAAACATCATTTAATGATAATATTGAATATAAAATACATACCTTTATTAATTACTTGTTCCCTTTTCAAAATGTACTAAAATATAATATATATTAATCGCAATGTGCAACTTCACTTAACACTCTAATAAATTACACGGCAATAACGTCCGGCCAATCTAACACTTAATTAAGGAATGAGCTCTTGAATTTCTTTCATACCCTTATAATAAAACGAAGAATCTTCTCGTATATTCTGAACAGTGTTGCTTACTCTACCGAAAAATTAAAGATAATGAAAAGCCACAAAAAATTGTTCGCATTATATGACAGTTAAAATTATTTAAATTTTTCAAAAACACAGAAAAATATTGTGTTTAATTAAAATAAACCAATTATTTATTTTATTTATTTCTTTAACTCTTACGTTTTAAATTTTAATACTAACGAAATAAAATGATAAATTAAATAATACAAATTTATCTCATAATCGTACGAAAGATTGTCAAATTCAATTATATCACATTTTCCTTTAGATAAATTGAAAACGCGTGAGAGAGCACAAAAAATGTCAAAACATTTAATGGAACAGTTGACACATTCTCAAAAGGTTAGACTTTTGTACAAAACTATCTTACGTTTGCACCGAGGTAAGAATTCTTTGCAATAGCAAACAAACAACATGATATTAATGTTAATTAATTAATTTATGCAATGCAATTATAGGACTTCCAGAAGAACTCAGAGATCTGGGGGACCAGTATGCTAAAGATGAATTCAGACGTCATTTAAAATGTACACCTATGGAAGCGCAGTTGTTTATGACAGAATGGGCTGTAAGTTTTGGCAAGGTTTTTTTCATATTTCAGTAATTCTGGAGTTGTATTTATATATTAATAGAAATACGCAGCAACACTGAGTACACAATTGGGAATACGTGGTAAGCCAAAAGGTCGTTTGGGCGGTGACCTGGATCCGAAAATTGTGGAAATACTCAAAGATGACCAAGCCGTTCAATTGTATGAACTTATGCTTGCAGCAAAAGGAATAGATGATGATAGTACAATAATAACGAAGGATGCAAATAAAAAACAATAAAGAAATTCTTAGTGTGATTATATATATAAAGAAATATATTGTATTACTAGCTTATTAAAGGTGATATTAAATTTTTTGCTTTTCTAAAATTTTGTATGCATATGTCACACCATTTTCTTCCTGTATACCAAGAGGAGTTTGCGAATCATTAAGTACTTCTTTGAAAGATTCTGGTATTGGAGGAAAAAATGTATCACATTCAAATTTACTATATATTTTAGTTATATATAAACGATGGCAACGTTCAGAATCCATTGCTTCTTTATAAACTCCGCTACCTCCAACTATCCATACAGTCTCTATTTGTGGCATTAAATTTGTGGCAGCAGTTTCCAAATGCTTCATGGCTGCTTCTAAATTGGGGCATAGCAGCACATCACTTGGCAAATCAGAAGGCTTTAGTGTAGTGCTTAAAACGATATTTAAACGCTCAGGTAGAGGTCTTTTATTTGCTGGAACTCCAAAATATGTTTTTCTTCCCATTATTACAGCATTTCGCTTGTTGCTATCTACAACACGTTTGGTAGTGTTGCTAAAGTACTTTAGCTCAGATCTGCGAAAATAATTTAAATAAATCATTGCTTAGTTGAAGGTGTGTATTCGTTTTATCCTACTTTAACTTCCATGGTAAATCTCCCTTTAAACCGATGCCAAAATCTTCAGAAACTGCAACAATTAAATTAAATTTCATTTTGAACATAACTATCACATACACATATAAAGAACAATGATAATTAGAATTCTTTTTTATTTCCTATTTACGCGCGTTTTACTTTAATATTTTCAACATCTGCTTTGCTGTCGATTTTTGTTTTTGTTTTTTTTTGCAAAAACGACCTGACAGCTGCAAGAAAACCATTTGAGCCTGCATTATACGGCATTGCTTGAATTTTAAACCAATTTTTTGTAAATGCATTGTTGAATCAGAGTTTGTTACAAGATAATATTGTAATCGGTTTTTTTTACAGAAAATATATAATGTATCAAATTTATTAATTAAAAACAAACATTTTTGTAGAAACTATAAATTATATTCTATATTCATCTAATACTTCTTGACGTTAGAAATCATCATAATTAACAATTTCTTAGTTTAATATTTTATTGTCGCATATATCGTAATTTTTACGATAAGCATTAAAGCACTTTTATTGTTACTAAAAACAAAATTAATAAAAAGTTTATAGTAATAGCCGATTTATTATTACGTTATATAAATTCCACAACTAACAGTTTGAAATATAGCAATGAATATTCATACTGCAAATCGAAAAAGATTATTGATTACCGAAATTTGATAGCCCGCGAAATAATTTATGAAAGGTCTACTATTTCAAATCATATTCTTGTTATCCTTATTTTAGCATCAATAGCAATAGCAATAGCATCAATATCCAGATAAATTATTGGCCAATTTCACAGTTGTAACTTTAATGCCAGTACTGACTTAAGTAATATTTAGGTTATCACCTTTGGTGACTTCGGACCTTAGTGTAGGAAATACAATTTTTTTTAAATCAATTATATTTATATTTAATTATTAATATATTTTTTTTTGAAGCTCTTTATTCTACATAAAAATCGTACATATATGAATATATATAGATATATCTATATCGAATTTCTTTGATAAGAACATTGAGTCTTACCACTATTTTTAAAAGCTGTTTATGCTTTTTTTTATAAACAAATATTCGACATTCAATGTATACACAATGTGCCTACTAACTGTGTAATATGTGGGTGCAATGAAAACGGAAACCATTAAGGAATGGTTGATTTTTATTATTGTCAAAAAAAAGTCAACAAAAAAAACTTTCACAAAGAAAATTTTAAATGATATTTCTTCAATTAACCCAAATTTAAACATTAGAGCCTTCTGTTGAATTATTTAACATGAAATTTTGTTTAACAGCCAATTTTCTATGGTTAACAAATGATGTTTAGGAATTATGGACGATTTCTTTAATTTAATATTGATTGTGGGTTTTATATATATTTTCCAAATTAAAAAATTAAGTGAAATAAAGTGCAAGAATAAAATTGTAATAACAAAATTCAATTAGATATACTTACATATATAGCATATATTTACTCTGAATAAATAAATATAAATCCATTATTTCTTAAAACTAATAAACAAAAATGTGTTCAAAATTCAAACTTAATTTATTTTAATTTAATTTCTAATTTCTAAACTTAATTTATATATATAATTAAAAAAAATTAAAACAAAGTGAACAACTCATCATTTTGATAAAAATAATTACAATAGTGCTATAACTTTTCGTAATAATTTATTTATTTTTTATTTTATTATTTATTTGTTATTAACGTTTCCTAACTGGCAGTTATTAATAATCGACTATTAATTAGTCATTAATTTAACCGGAGGTGAAAAGAATGGTAAGTATTGAATATGGAAGATTTTTCATTTCTTTGACCAAGAAATCACCTCCTGAAAAAAGAAAGTCTGAAAAATGAATTGTATATATATGTATATATGTATGTATAAATAATTGTTGGCAGGCAAAAAGGAATACCCTATTTTGCGTCATTAGTCCGTATTCTATTAATAATTTTTATAGATGGTTTACATTTTATATTTTATTAATTAATAAGTGATTTAAGGTCGATATAAAAAAAAATATATTTTGGGTTTTTCTTATTTACGAGTAAATCATAAAAGTAAGTAATCATTAAATTAATTTTAAAATCAAAAATTGTTTCTCTTTTATTTTTTATATTAATGATCAACAAAACAAAGGTTAATTTCAAGACCATTGGTTTTCGAATAGATGTAGCAGAAAGGATTTCATTACAGATACGAGAAACTACGACTTATGCTGGATTTTTTCTTTCACAAAAAAAAAATATTGTCAATTTCTATTTCGTTATTAATTCAGTATTGTGCTTTATTATTTAGTTTATTTAGTTGAAATCATCAAGATATAACAATAATATGGAGTAACAATATTTAAACAATAAGTTAGCTTAACAATTTTTAATTATTTGGTCCATTAGTTAGCCAAAATGTTTCCATTTCACCTTTGCCTTTTACTTTAACAAAACCGCGTGATTCGACTGTATAGCCAGCTTCTCGAACTTTCTGTGCTGTAGTGTTCGATAATTGTATTTTGTATGGTTCACTTGAACTCTCCATGCGTGATGCGGTATTTACTGTATCACCAAATAAGCAATACCTTGGTACCTTAAGACCAACAACACCTGCTACCACTGGCCCTGAATGTATACCTACACGTATAGCTAAGTCAGGTATTTGTAGTGCTTTCACTTTTTTAACAATCCGTAAAGCTAAATCACTTGCATGTTCTGCATGCAAAGGATTTATGTCCGGAGCACCAGAAACAGCCATGTAAACCATTCCCACCGTTTCTACTTTATACACAAATGGCGAAATAATTTCCTCATCAAAAGCGGAAAAAACAGTATTAAGTGTATTAACAGCCAGCATAGCATCCTGTATAGTTTTAGAGCCACTATCGTATATGTTCATAACTTCAATGAAAATTACGGAAACTTCTTCAAAGCTTTGGCATGTTGCTTCTTGACCATTGCGCATACGTTCAGCAATGGGTCGTGGAATCATTGAGTAAAGCAATTCATCACCTATAAATAAGTAATATTAATTAATCATTTTTTTCATTTTCAATAATTAATAATATGAGCGATACTAAAACTGATTGCAGAAAAGTGTTTAACTGTCTACAGAAGAGAATTAGATATTGTAACTATTTTGGCAACAAAGTTAAAATATTAAAGATAACAAAGCTCCAAGAATGGATAGATTTCTGAACAAATTTTTTAAATAAACTACAGGTACCTTCCTAGTTAAGCTAACTAATATTTTAATGTGATTTATAACTTGACAAAACATTTGATGGAAGCTTCACAACTGTTATTTTTGTATACACAAAAAGGATAACTAATTGAATCACTGTAGAAATATGTACATCCCGTGGCATCTCTTTTATGAACTGTGAAGGTTAAATTATCAGAGAAAGTCTCTTATATGAATTTTTACAATAAAGGCCTGTTCGTCATATTGAGCAAGTACTTGGATTTAATATACAGCAATATGAAAATAGTGATCTTTCTGAAACACTTAATTATATTTTAAAAAGATAGCAAACACTTGTGCCTGGCGATATTTTTTGTCGAACCATTTTAGAGGACCTGAGACATAAGTGAAATTATTTCTTTTAACATCCCGATCAGTTTTGGATTACACTGCTTTGAAGAAGCCGACACATTGACGACGACATATGTTAGAAACTTGTTAGAAAGATCATCATTTATTTGTAAAATTAATGTTATCCTGAAAACTATAATCAAACTTTCATAAAATTTAAAATTTGAATCAATAAAGACTTGGCCTGGTTTGCAACCCTACGGGAACTTTACAGTAACATTACGCAGAGTGGAATATGGAAAATATAGATAATAGAGCCAAGCGTGATAAACGAAAAGAACTTATTGAAGAAATTCTAAATTCTATATCGTATTGAAATTCTGAAACCGTATCCAGAGTGATAAATCAAAAATAATGCTTAATTAATAATTTTTTCTGTATGTGTACACATTGTAAAAAGATAATGGAAATTACTATAGCTACGTAATTTTATCGTATAATTAACCAATAAAATTAACTATTTTCTATATTTAAAAAAAAAAAAAAACAGAAAATTGCTTATTTTAGAAACCCCTAAAAGAGAAACGAGCTGTTCGCAATAATAGTGATTGAATGATAGTTTTAAAATCGGGACCTTTCTTAACTCACTATTAATACACACAATTACTGTTTATTTTGTTTATACATAAGGAAGAAAATGTATGCAGACTTCAATATATGGCGTTAAATTAAAACAGAATTAATTAGGAACTTTAGGATATTTTAATATCATATGCAAACAAAATAAATTGGAGTACCTTGTCTCTTCCAGGAATCTGCCAGTTCAAGTGACTTTTCGAGCTCATCCGTACGTTGCTCTTCTTTTTCAAACATAATTTCTAGTTTTGAGCAATGTTGCCATCCAGCCATTACAAGTTCTCTACTAAGACCATGCGGGTTGAGATCATTTAAATATAATCCAATTTGATGAAGTTCATCAAGATTTTCAATAAGCGGACTACAGAGAAATATAAGTGAATCCACATCTTTTAAATAAAACATTTGACCTTTTAATAATATAGATTTTTGGCCTTGAGATATTTTACGCCCACCACTAGGTGTGTTGCCGCCATCCTTCTTTTGCTCAACATCCAAAAAACTTGCTCCTAAATCATGGTTTTTATTCGTTGGCAAATGCGCTTCATTCAATACAATTTCATCATAGTTTTCATTATCAACATCAAATCGACTACGAACTGAACGTAATAACTCAAACTCAAATAATACTGTTCGCATTTGTATGATTGTATCCCAGTCAATTGAAGTGCCCTTAGGACGGCGACATAAAAATAGATCCAGAATATGTGACCCAATAAATGTTTTGGCGTTTTTATTTGGATTATGCAATATCCAAGTTTCTACAATTTTTTCGCCAGCGTGTGTAATTTTCATGTCATGATTCAATACAACAGTAAAAGGGAATAAATCTAGAAAGACATCCATATTTATAGCTGGTAATCTAAGTTGGGAGGGATGAACAATAACATTAACACGGTTGGCCATATAATCATGGTTATCGAAGTCTAAACGATATTTAACTATAACAGTGAGAGGTTGATCAGATAAATGTATAGGACCAGTAGTTCCACCACATATATCGTTCTGGCTTTCAATTACATAAGCTTTGATATCCAAATTATAAAACTCCTTAGCCACTTCAACAAATTGCCCAATTAAATATTTGGAGAAGCCAGTGCGTCCGCTTCTATATAAAATAACTGCACCATCATTGTCCATATGCGTTAACTGCATGCTGGGACTTTTCATTTTCGGGTATGTGAACCGCATTTGAAGATGTATATTATCAATAGATTGTAAGAAATCACAAAAGTAGCGACCAGTCGAACGTATCATCTTGTCGTAGCCAAAGTTACTAAAGAAACGCACAAAACAACGTCCAAAGAAATTCATAAAAAAATCAAATGATTTTCCAGTACAAGCAGCAGCGGCTGCAGCAATATCGGGCATCAACTTATCCGGATAGATCTGATGGGTCTTAAAAGTTTGATGCTTACAATCCACAATTTTGCAAATCTCTTTCCAAATATTATTGCCATATTCCGCCTGTATATAATACTGCACGCTTTCTAACACCATCCCATACATTTTTACGACACAAATGAAGTATTTCGGGAAGCAAAGGAGCAAAAATTTGTCAAGGGTTTGGATGTGCAAACAATTATTTTAACGGTATTTGTGCGTGATTAATGTGGCTGCCAAGTTGTTGTTGCTGTTTTTACTGTTGTTGTTTAATGTTGACTTTCGGCGCGCGTGTGCTTTTGATTTATTGACTTCGTGCGTTATTAATGCGTTGTTATGGCAGTGGTCTGAGGTAGATTAAGAGTAGGATGAGTAGGAATCCGCCCGTTGCGGGTAGCTGCTTAAAGTTAACTGATGCTGTGCAGCAGCTGTAAGTCTTTTGTTTGTTTTTACTTTACATTTAAAGTATTTGTACTTAATGTGATAAGTTAGCGTATTTATGATACAATCACAATAAAAATATGTTATGTGCGCTTTAGGACATTACTTTCAATATTTAAAGCTATTTTTATAGGTATTATTTTTTATGAATAATAAGTTATTTCTTATTTTGCTTTTATTTAATTTGTTTTTTGTTTTTTTAATTTTATACAAATATTATACACTAAAAGAAGAATTATTAACTTTCAATAAATTCAAATTCAGCAATATTGTTCTTTAGAGTATTAAATACACAAATCTTTTTTTTTTATTATTTTTAAATTATTAAAGTAAATTTTTACTAAATATTTAATTAATTTGTAATTTATTTAGTTTAACAGTTTTAAAACATTTTTCGTATTTATTAGTATTTTTATTATTTTGTACTTTTACATAATTTTTATGAAATTTATTTTATTATTTATTTTTTACACAAAATTTACAAAATTTTAAAATATTATTTTTAGAAAATATTGACTCCACTTAACTTAGTTACGTGTGTTGCAGCTTCAAATGTGATTTTTGCTACTGAAGCTGTTTTTGGCAAATTTTGACGCTCCACTAAATCATACAAATTGAGTGAGAAGTTTGGTTTTTTAGTATCTCCGCTGCTGTTTTATGCGCAAGTTTATTTTATTTTTTTAATAAAATTATATTTATTCTTCGCTTTACGCTCACCAAATGATACGATGGAAATGTTGTGCGTGACTTTTATAGGTTCCCAGTCACCCATCAAACTTTGATAATCGAATTGCGTGAATTCTCCTGTGAATTATGTATATTTAAGTAAATATCCCGCGTTTATTATATACTAAATGTACATATTTATTTGTGCGTAAGTTATATCCTGCCATGGGCGCACATATGAGGTGCAAACACCAGTTGCCACTGAAATATAATACTAAGTGAAGGAATAAATAAAATTAAGACCGAATTTACAATTTGTTGCAGAAATACAGAAATACAATTTTTTATAAATTCAAACAAAAATAATTATATTTAGTAACTTAAATAATACAAATTTCTTCTTATTTTGACTAAACTCCAAGAATGAGTCGGCCTGAAATGTTGAGAAGATTACATGCTTCTTCGTTTACATGCTTCTTTAGCTTTAGCATTTATTACTTACTTGTGGTCTAATTTTTTCTTTAATTGTCACAATATTAAGGTCACGATCAAAGAATGCCTATGTATTCTTTAGTTACGATGTATATCAGGGTTTTTAATGTACCATGACTGTTTTATGATACCTTATAGAAATTTATTTTATAAGCTTTGAATTAAAAAATCCTTTTTTACTTTTTACTGGCGCATCCCCATAGCTGTGTTCCATAACGTCAGACCGGTTTTAAGATCTGATTATATAGAAGGATCTATATATATCTATATCCATTTTACTCAATTTATAATTTAGTATCGCTTTTTTATTTTTACATGTTCTGAAGAGTTATATCTAGATATTTGGCTGGGTTAGCATAGGAAAGTTCATCGATTATAATTTTATTAAGGCGTTTTTCGTTCTTTTGTCAACTGCGACAATTGCTGTGTCATCAGCATATGAACTAACATATTGATTATTGTTGTAGGTAAATCGCGTGCATACAATATATGTAAAAAGGTAATGGTCCTAGAATACTTTTTTGCAGAATAGCAGCAGATTAGAATATTTGTTTTTTGTTTTACTCTAAAGGGTTTAGAGGAATAGAGGATTTTAATTTCATGAAGGATAACCTTCATACCTCATCTTAAACTAAAAAGTTACATCCAGTTGTTTTTCATTTTCATTTGACGAGAAAGTGTGAAATAAATTTTTTGCAAAAGCCATGCCTTTATCTATCGATTCTTATCCAGGAATTATTGCTTTAATTTGGTGGTGTTTGATTAGTAGGTCTATTTAAATATTTTGTTATTATAGCAGTATAAGCAGGAAAAGCGTTCTGTTAAGGATATAACTGCTTTTAGTTTAATTGATTTTACGCTCTTTCTACACTCGATTCGAAAAAAAAGAAAGATTTCTTGAAATAAGAAACAATTTTTAAACAAAAAATTAATAAAATAAAATCTGCAGAATAGCAGAAACTTTTTAATAACTCATTTATAAGCTATTATGGCTTCTATTGTGTTGGGTGTTTTTTTTTTGTCTTCCGGTTTATTAGTTATTGTTGTTCCTTCTATACAACTTCAAAGAAACACCTTTATGAGCAGCGGTGGGCATGAAAATTTATCTAGAGTCAAACAACAATATTCAAAATTTACATCAAAATTTGCCAATGGTGCAATATTATTTAAATTTTATTATTTGTGTAATTTGTTCGCAGTGATCTATTTAGGGGAAGTTGGGGTCAAGAGAAGAGATGTCTTTTGATACTATAAACTACACATTTCTGATATATTTCAGTTTTTACATTTGAACTTCAATATTGCATTAACTATAGATTTCAATAAACGGTATAAAATGATATATCTAAAAACTACTTTGAACTGAAGTTGCGGAAGTAAAATTTAACAAAATCACAATGGTCGACTAGTAGTTAGAGAAAATAAATTTTGTAAAGTAAAATAAGTGAAAATTGTAGACAAGTTTAAATATATCATGAACTATTAGCGTTTAACGGGCATAATTTTCTTAAAAAAGTCTGTATATGGAATTTAGTATCAATTTAGTAAAAAGTCATATCTAACGCTTAATCTACTTATAGATGTAGGTTTATGACATATAAGAAAAATTCTGTTCAGATATAATATACAATATTTCCTCACCATCTTAGCAGAAAATAAAGAAAAATATACTGCTACAGTATACTGCTACAATCCTATGACGGTGACCAATTCTGGCAGGTAGCCAGAATTTTGTAGGACTGAGGTACATTTGAACTTAAATTATTACAATTATTTGAAACCCCTCGAAAGTAAATTTCGAACTACGGACTTCTTGTAATTGCTATTAAAAAGTTATATGCATGTTACAGAAATTATTGTATTTATCAGAAAAATTCTTACATAAACAAAATAAAAATAACTATACGAGAACATTTGTTTTTAATTCGTTTTACTTAAAAAAACAATTGTTATATAAACTATCTGTTTGATTCCTTCATTTAATATTATATACTTTTGGAGATAATGGTAATAAATATTTGCAATATAAACAAGAAGTAAATAAAATATTTTATCGATGCAAAAATAACTTTTTCATTTCTATACCAAAATTAAGTAATTAATAGTTTCTTGTTGGTTACAAATGCCATTAAGTTTTAGGTATACGAAAAACAAATTAATACTGTAATCGTGACAAACACTTAATTACAAAAAGATAAGGGTTGACAGTGGATAAGCCTTTTCAATTAGGCCATTTAATGAAATAATTGGTGCGCAGGGCAAAATATACTGTCTTGATAATCTTAGACACGAACGTGGTTGTTTTTATATTAAACATTGTGTTGCCCAACTATAATCTTTAATGTAATGAGTCCCACGCAAAATAATCATACATCATATTTGAAAGCTAATACATTGCCAATAATAACTTAACACCAAATACAAAATTCAGTAATTGAAGTAAATAGTAAAAATATTGTGTTTAATACCAAAAACTGCTCAATAAATAAATTATTTTTTAATATACATCGCAGTTTTATTTTGCAAATAAATTTTATTAAAATAATAATTATGGTTGAAACGTCTCTTTTCAAATAGGACAAAATATATAAGAGAAATATGTATCCTCACATAATATTAAAAAATGTATTTAAATTTTATTCAATGTATTTAACTTTTCACATTCTTTAAGAGTAATGCTGTTTTCATTTCATTTTTATACATTATTTACTTTCACGTACTTTATTGAATAATTCGTCTTTGGCTACTTGTGACATTAAGCCATGTAGAAGTTCAATTGTTGCGCGACTACAATCACGCGTTGCTTTAGTAAGCTTGTCTTCAGTTCGTTTATCGTTGATATCACTGCCTAAAGTATACACAGTTTATTTATTTAAATAACAAAATTTAAAATGAAATATTAATTTTTTATACCTGAACATACAAATGGCCCGCGTGTTAAACTAGATTCACTTTGTTCTAATTTCTCAGAAAAATCCAATATTTGACCAGTAGTATAATCTTTATTAGTAAGCAATCCTGAGCTGCCTAAAGTATTTACCCAATATTTATTCCAAAGCGAGTCTAAAAGTTTTTTATCTAAAGATGACTTAAAATAACTGACTTCAAGTGGATAATATTGTTTACAATGAACCCCAAAATCTTCAATTTTGTTTAGAGGAATAGTTTGATATTCAGATGGTTCTTCATTAGGTGGATTATATCCTTTTGGATATGTACGAAAAGCACCCAAGCAAACTTTCCCCGATGAAACTGTACGAACAGGATCCACGACAATGGCCACAAATGGTTCTTGAAAGTTTTGGTTTAACATTTGTGTAGAAACATCAATACCTGAAAGCCAACAGCCATATCCAGGATGGCTATGATACCAACCAATAGCGTTCTCAAGTCGTCCTACCTCTTTAGCGGAGTCTATATATGCCGCCATGTATTCGTATGCATCTGATTGTGCATTTACACGCGTTTCTGTGCCTTGTACCGGTAAAGCAAATGCATCCATAACAATCATTACGTTATCCTCAACTTTTCCTAATAATAAGCCCATTACTTCAAGAGGGCCACCGGAGCGGGCATGCATAACCATTTTGAGCAATGACAAAGCCGAAATCCTTATGTCTTTGAAATAATGTGGATCTTTTTCCCAAGGCTTTGCATCCAACACTTGACGTTGTTGTTCTGCGTCATATCGAAAAATTTCGTCGCAGGCTGGTAGAGTTTTTATATTATTCTCCAACTCCCAAGTTTTACGCGCTGTCTCCGCATCCATTTTTGACTAATTATTTATTTTGGTTGGTGTAAGGAAAAACTTTAAGCGATAATGCGTTCGTTCTTTTTAATAAACACAGTGAAAAAATTAAAAATAATACACCGATCAGCTTTCACAAATAAACTTTATGAAATGTAAATCAATAATCCAATATATATTTTTAAATATTTGTATAGAAAAAATTGTTTGCTTAACACTAAATAAATTTTAATATTTAATCGAATACTATTCCCTTACTTGACGTTGTCATGTAGTTTATCACATAAGGGTTGCCAACATCTGTCATTGCGTATACTAATTCATATACACATAGAAAATTCTTTTGGGTCCAACCGCCGAAACCTTCATAAATTACAAATTGTGTTATGTTCAGAACACAAATTGTTTTTGCAAATTGTCACAAATAGATTTTTTTACTGCCGATAAAAGTATTGAATGCATGTGTTATTATCGCAATGCGTTCAATTCTCCAGTTCTTGCTTTTTTAATGATTAAAATGAAAAAAATAACTACTTATATTTCTTATTAAAGTTTGTTTAGCATTGCTTAGTATGTTTACATTTCATCAGCCTGATTAAGAAAAGTTCAAGTATCTACATTCCAACTTTCAAGAAAATAAACTTAAATAATAAAGAAATAAAAGAAAAAACGAAGGGCAATTTGAGTTTTTTTTTAAAAAGTGCTTTTCAATATGATTCACCTAAAAATTTTTTTATTGGTTATAGTACATGCACACTGTCTTTTTTAGACACTTGATCTATAAATGATTAACGAGGAATTAACGAGGAACGTTCACATTATGATGGGCTTATATATGCAACTGATAAAACTTTTATATGAAATAAATAAACTTCACTTAATAAAGTGGAATTAAATTAAATATATAATTGATATATTAAGGCCGTGTGCGAGTTTATGTAAATTGATGGTAAATTGAGGGAATAGTAAATTATGTCGGTATGGCAGTGAATGTTGGTATTTGCCAGAATTTCGATTAGGGTAAATTAGATAAATTAGGTGTTATCATTTTGAAAATTTTAAAAGATGTTTAATAAATAAATAAATAAATTTGAAAACTTTTAACCAAAAATAATAAATAAGTGCAATAAATAAATAAATAAATATTTACATAAGTGCTGTGCAAAAAATCCCTATGAAATTTCAATTTATTTTATCTCAATATAATCGAACTCGCACACGGCCTAAATCATTTATGTGCATTTTATATATCAATTACATATTCAATTAATAAAAACAAAGATTTTATTAAACACTTACTTCTTCAGTGTTTTTATTTACAGTTAAGATATTGTTTGTTTACATTGTACATATAAAACATATGACACATATTTGAAATTTCGATCATTTCCGTTGTGGGAAATTTATTTTAATGGTTGCAATATTTTTGGCCATAAATGATAATTTGTTGATATAATTTGTTGTTGTAGTTACTTTATTTTATTTACTTTATTTATTTAAATATTACAAATTATTTTGTTTGTAATAATGGCGGGAGACGCGACCGTTGGAACTCTATTTTTCTTTTTGACAGTTTTTTATAATAATCTTTTTGGTGTTGCCATAGTACTTTCCATTAAGTGGCGAAGTCACTGAATTTAGTTGAAAAACGAACGTTGCGCCCTGATCTTGTCAGGTCAGCTGTTGTATTTGGTCGTAAAGACTGGTCGCAATTTACGTTGCTTGGAGTGGCGCATAACATTGATTTGTAGTCTGTATCTATGTCTGTATCGGGACACATGAAAGCCGCTTTAAGGCGATCTATGCTAATTGTTTGTTCTTTGTTTTCGATCAGTATTTTAAACGTCTTCTCATTCCGCTCTAGTATTTGGTAAGGGACGTCGTAAGGTTGCTTCAGTGGTGGTTTTAGAGCCGGTTGTATGTGGTAACAGAACTTGACGTTCTGTATTTGTTCTCTTAACTTGGTTATGAAATCGTGTTGATTTGTATTTTTGTGGCTAAGGTTGCTTACTATTTCCGAATGCTGGGGTGAGATAACCCATGAATAGCTTTAAAGATATGTAGTCGGTATTTCTGTGGAATGTAAGGACGAATCACCCAGTTGAAACTTCGCAATAAATTTTGTCTGGACAACATCGTTGTAATCCAATTATACAATCGTAATCGATTTCTGGGATGCTAATACTATCTATTCGTGTGTCTGAATAATAATATGTCGTTTTTCTTGTTTCCTTTTATCTTTTGTTTAAGTGCAGTTTGAGAGTCTGCTGCGTTAAGTATGAACCTGCGATAAAAGTTAAGAAATGCTAGAAATCATCTTAATTCTTTCGTTTTTGTTGGAAGCGGGTACTCGATGATGCTCTTCACTCGATCAGGTAGAGGATGAATGCCCTTTTCACTGATGATATAACCAAGAAATTTTACTGTGTTTTGAGCAAAAACGCATTTTGATACGTTTATTATTAAATCATGTTTTCTGAATCTTTCAAATATTTGTTGCAAGTGTTGCCTGTGCTCTTCTTCATTTTATGATGCAATAATGACGTCGTCAATATAGGCAAATGCGAATTTGGGATCTCGTATTATTTCGTGAATGAAGCGTTGAACTCCAACTTCCGTCTGGTTTTTTTACCATATGAAAGGGGCTAGCCCAATTGCTACTTGATGGACGACATATTCCAGCTGTGACTAAGTTTTGGAATTCTTCTTTCGCTGCTGCTAGCTTGTCTGTAGGTAGTCTACGTGGTCTCTCACATATTGGTAGTCCTTTTGTTAATATGTGATGAGTGACTTTGTTCACGTGGCGATTTGTAGGTGTTGGTTTGTTAATATCGATATATTTTTTTAGTAGATCTGCAATTTTGCAAGATGTGTTTACGGTTGATATGATTTAAAAAAATCAGCGCCGATGATTGAAGTATTTACATCTGCAATAATAAATGGCCATGCGAAATTTCTTCGTAAGCTAAGAGCTAGAGTTAGCTCTATTTCACCAAATGTTTTGATCGTAGAACTATTTGCTGCGTAGAGTATTCTATCGTTATTAATGTTTGTATTTGAATTTTTTTTGTTTGGCGGCAATAAGTGAAACATCTGCACCCGTGTCGATTAGGAATTATTTTTTTGTCTTATTGTCGTAAACGAACAGTCTTGTAGATGTTTCGTTTACAACTTCCTCTGCCCCCGTAGACGAAGTCGGTTTTAGTTTTTTGTGCCATATGCGCATGGCTGCTTGCAATTTTTTCCACTTAACCCATATGTTTTATGATACCAACAATTTGTACTGCTCTTTTCTTCGCTATCATCATGACATTGCGTTGATTTTTTCTTGAGCGGTGTTCGGTTAATAATTCTGGTCTGGTCAGTTTTCGTTGAAGCTGTTCAATTTGCGCATCACGTTGAATATGAGCTGCTGTAGGGGCGTCAGCTGCATTGACATAAGTTACTTGCATTGTTGAATTTATACGGATTGTTTCGGTAATGTTGTCTGACAATTCTGCCATCTTAGGTAGTTCTACTTGAATTGTGGCTAGACATGTCTGTACTTCTACAGGAAGACGTTGTAACCATAACCCTTTCAGTAATTGTTCGTCTTGTTTGTTTCCACTAATGCGTTGTTGTTCGTTTAATAGATGAGATGGCTTTTTATCTCCAAGCTGTAAACCACTAACTAATTTTTGTATGCGTTTTTGTTCACTATCCGCAAAGTTTTTTATTATTGCTTGCTTGATAGCCAAACTTTTGAGTGTCGCCCTTTATGTGGTTGACTAGAAACCCGTAGTCCAACTGTATAAACCAAAGATCAATGTTGTTCCTTATTAATGACTGGGGTAGTATCTTCGGTAACTTTTTGATTTTGTGTAGCCATTTTTATGTTCAGCGTCGGTTTGGTCACCAATCTAGTGGTTGTTGTGGTTACTTTATTTTATCTTTTTTATTTATTTAAATATTACAAATTATTTTTTATAATAATCTTTTTGGTGTTGCCACAAGCTCATTTATATGAACGATTTTTGTATGATAAATCATCTTCATTAGTAGTCATAATGATCAAAAGCGTCTATATGAGGCAGTGTGAATATACTATAAGTTTTCTCTTACATTCTGCTGTATTTATTTTAAATAAAAATACTGATGAATTGGTTTTGTACGATACTCTGTGAACGATAAATTTCTGATAGGAAATTTCTGTTATTAATTTAAAATAGAGTGAAAAATAATCCACCAAAGCTAATAAAACTACTGAATGTGTTTTGAATATGCAATTTTTAAAATTCGATTTGTATATAAAAAATAAGATTTCTAATGTTAATTTTTTCTTTCCGAGCGTGACGCGTTTTTATGACGAAAAGAAACTATTTAAAAGTTAGACGGATCGAATAGCAAAGAAAAAACAAGGACAAATATTTTTTCAATTTGGCTGACCATACAATGCTGTTTCGAGTATTGTCAAGTACTCATAATCAGTGGTCTTAGGAAATATTTGAATTTCTAAATTAGTTCATAGTCCGTATATTACTTGTTTGAACTGCAAGTAACAGGCTTAGAACTCGTTCCTGCCAAACTAGAAGCGGTGACTAACGGTGTTTTCCACAAGTAACCAAGGGTGCACAAGTTCAATGAATTGAAAGTTACCAAAAAAAGGCGCTATTTTACAAAGAAGACTTCTTTAATTTGGGACAATATGAACAGTTACTAAACTAAATTTTATTAGAACGATATTAAGAAAGTACGACGTTTTATAATGAATTATGTACATAAATATGTATGTATATTTTTGCAATATGTGTGTGTTGATTATATTTTTTCACTAGAGGAATATAGTTTTTTTTTCGAAACTCTTCATTTTGTTTTTAGTGGTATAATTTTAAGAAAAAATCAAGATCACAATTGCATTACAGTTCATAAAAATTTTTTTATTTTATGTAAAAGTAAAATTACATTCTAAAAAATTTTTCGAAAACCAATGTGTTGTTTTAAATTAAAATAAAATTCATTTAATGTTCGGAAAAAACTAATAAAATTTTACTGCTTATTAATGGAGTTTTGTTGTGTTTATTAATAAAATATTTTATATATGTAGTTTACTGTCTGTTCTTTGTACTCAGACATTTGCAATGCAACACTGTAGTATTTAAAAACCTACCAAGCACAAATTCAAATATTTTAAACGCTCTAAACGTCAAAACTGAAAAAAAAGCGGAAGAGAAAAAGTATATTCGGTAAGCGTCTGCTTGGTTTATATAGACAATTTGAAGCAAAAACTTTTTCTAGTATTAAAAACTAACAGTAGAAAATTTTATTTAACGTGTAAATTCTGTATATTTAACAATTGGTCAAATCTTTACGTTTGAATAAAAGTAAAAAGCGGCATTTAGATATATAATGTGAATACAGTAATCATGGTTTATGAAGCTAAATTGATACGCCTGGATAAAAGTGGCGAAAAAGTTGAAGAATATATTATAAATAAAAAAGAATTTACATTTGGTAAATTTCCGTTTTGCGATGTTTCTATAGACGATCCAAGAGTAGAGCGCGTCCATTGTAAATTAGTAATAGACGCATGGGATCGGGTAGGTATATTAATAATCCTTGAAGGATAAATTTTAATATTTTACCTTCAGGTTAATATAATTAATTGTTCAAATGAGCATCCTATAAAAATCAACAATGTATCAATTGAAGTGAAGAGACCTCTCCTACATAAACATGTTTTAGATGTACTTGAAAACAAATTTATTTTTGAATGTAAGCGCAGTGATAGTGAAAACAATTTTACAACACCTCAAAAGTCTGCTAATGCTGATAGGGCACCAAATTCGTGTCCTGATTTAAGGGTAAATATTTTAAACGGTTTTATTCTGAAATTTTCAACATAACTCATTTATATTTACAGTTTTCTCATCATTACCCACGACGGTTTACTGTTCACAGGTGAGTGCTAAATTTCTGATAAGTATAAAAGTATAATAGAAATTTTAACTAGTCGCTTAGTTTTACTAACAATATTGTTATCATATTTTGACAATACGATATATAATTAATAACAAAAATATTTTTATATAAATAGTTTTTTTTATTCCACGTATACTGGTGATGATATCGAGAAAAAGGATACTAATAATGAAAATATATCTCAAATTAATTCCTTAACCGAGGTGAACGAAATAGAAAAGGACAAAAAATGTAATGTTGATGATATAACTGATAGCACATGTAATTTGTCTGGTTTAAATTTACATAATGATATCGCAAAAATAATGGTTATTGATTCTACACCAGACAAAAAATGTGAAATATTAAAACAAAATATTTGTTTAAATTACTCAGACATGAAGATCACATCATTCTCTCCACGCATTGCTGGAGTACAAATAGAGAAATCCTTTGTAGATTTCATATCATGCACTCCAAAAAGTACGTACAGCACACCTAAAGGCGTTATGCCAAAGATGTACAAAGCTAATCAAAGTTTGAAATATGTGACTCCGAATACTTCTAAAAAAAGGTATTTACAAGAAGCACCAAATTCACCTATGTATTTAGTAGATTTCACAACTCCTATTAAATTCGCACCAAAATCTCCGATTCCTAATTTATTGATTAAATCTTGTAATAAAAAAGAAACATCTAAATTAGAAATGCCTAGCTGTAGTAAGCCATCTAGTACGCCAATATATCGAAAGAGTGTATCATTAGATACTCCAATAAGTGTGGAATCTAGTGCTTCGTCAATTATAGAGATAGATGATGATTCTGATGCTATTATAAATAGTGCTAGTAAAACTCCAACCAAACGTTTTACTGCTAAACTAACAACACCCAAACGCTCTTCGCCATCATTAATGAAGCGTATATTATTAAAAAGCACACAAAAATCTAAAGCAGGTTCTATTTTGTCAAGAACTCCTACTACCCCAAAATTACATAAATCGATTACACCTCGTCGCCTTGCACAAAATAGCCGACAATATGAAGTTATGAGAGATAATTCACTTTCTTTAATGTCTGAAGAACAATTACAGAAAACAACACCTCATATTTTACAGAAATTAAGTGGAACTAAAGAATCTGACTTTGATTTAAAGAATAAAAATAATTTAACAATTGATTGTAATAATGGTAGCTCTAAAACTGATTCGATTGATTCGAATATAGTATCAGAGAATTTTGGTGAAACTGTTGAAACTTCTGTTAAGAATTTAAATGAAACTTTCGACTTAAGTGCAAAAGACAACATAATGACAGAAAAAAAAATTGAAAACGATGTAGAAAACGATATATGTTTGACGAAAGAAAACAAACACTCAAATAGTAAAATGGAATTTCTGTTTGACGAAGAATGCTTTAACGAAACTCAAAAATTACAGACTAGTAAAGATAACATAGTTAGTAAAGATAATATAGATTGTAAGGAAGTAAACACCAGTGAAAATAATCGAAATGATCCATTAAATAAACGGCGCATTGAAAGAAGAGTATCTATGCCTACAGAACTTGCATCAAAGTGTACAATTCAGTTTAGAAGAACTTCATTGAAATCAGAAAGTTTAAATAAAACTCCCATACGTATAAGGTCGTTTAAAGCCTTGGATACTGAATTAAAAGATCAATACGTAGAAGAGAGTATGGGCGCAATTGTTGAAGATTCATATACTGAAGAAACAATTATTAAAGATAGTAAGTGTAAGATTTGATTTTTATAAAATTGTATAAATATTAGGGTAATACTTTTCTAATTAAATGTTTGAATTACAAAATTTTTTTTCAATTTAAAGGTGCAAGTTCAGTTACAGTAAAAAATGCAAGCATTGGTATGAAAAGTGAAATCTCTAATATAGAAGGTAAAACAAAAATTTGTAAATTGTAGTTCGTTTTAAATTTATTTAATTTATTTGATATATTCGTAGAACTCAAATCTATGTTTGATAATAGACAAAATGAACGCATTTATGAAGTTTTGGATGATTCTGAATATAACTATGGTAAAGAAGTATTAAAATGTAAGTATGTAATTGTGATTATATATGCACAATATTACTTTACACATTTGTAGGTGAAGATGATGTAAGTGAAACGGAATTTGAAGGTGTACAAGAATTACTCGCTACGCCAAGAATAAGCAGTACACCAATTCCAAAGAATAATAAAACTGATGAAACATCCCAAGTTCTTTTAAATTCTCCAACTGTAGATGTTTTTAAAACACCACGAGGTAAAAATTTGATGATGACCGTCACTCCTTCCAGTGAAATGATTAAGCAAAGCTTTGCTTCAAAAGAATTTTTAAATTGTACTGAATATAATCTTAATGATAGCAATGACAAATTAGAAAAACTATTCGAAAGTCCAGTGGCATTAAAATTTAATAATCAAGATCTTACGGAAAAATCGCAAAATATGTCGACAAATCAGCAGGTTTCAGAATACAGTACACCAGTTAGTAATTCTAAGCTAGATAAAATCGAAGAATCACCATTTTCTTCTACAGACATTATCACTGATTTGCCTGAAATTGAAGTCCAAAATTGGATTAAAAAAATTGAAGTTTCAAATTTGGATGAGGAACTTATCGATGATGCGTCTAGACTTCACAAAAGAAATGTAAGCCTAAAATCATCTATTGAGCATAGTTTATCAATTGATCCACTGCATTTATCTGTAAATAAAAGTGGTAACACGATGAAAACTACTGAAATTAGTGATCCTTTAAGTCTGTCAGTGGCAGAAGAACAAAATTTAGATTTGCTGACTTTAGATGAAAGATCAATGACACCTATAGAATCAGAAATGAGTGGTATTCATCTTTTAGATGAAAGTGAAGATTCTTTTTCATTAAAGGTTAGCGATACAGAATCTGAATTGCCAATATCACAAAATTCGAAAATGAATAAAATAGAGGAATTAAAATCGAATGAAACATTTGAAGCTTTGGTTTTAAGCGATACAGACAGCGACTTAGCTGATATAGATAATGAAGACGAATACCTTAATTTGAAAAAGTCAAATTTTACCACCTCTGCAGTAAAAAAAGTTCTAACCAAAAAAACAGATACTGAAAAACATCTTGAATCACCAAAAACATCCGGTTTTGCAGTTGACATTAAGAGTAGTGAACAATCAAAAATTTCCTATGAGTACAATGATATGAGTTTGATGGCAAATGAAGATTTAGAAAATAAAACGAAAAAAATCAATGCATCAATAGATATAAAAACCATTAAGGTGCCGCTTAATATGGAGGACGATATGAAATCTTCTCTGCAATTAGGAGTTAATAGTGATAACACATCTTTTACGTCCCTCTTGGACGCAGAAATTATAGTTGAATCCAACATTCAAAGTGAAGATTATACATTAGATGCGTCGAAATCTAAAGACGCAATGTCTTCACAATACCTAGATAATAGAAGTCAAGTAGATTCGACAGTCCAGTCTAGTAATGGAAGTGAAGACGCTATTACATTAAGTCTTTCAGAGGTCAAAGATAGATTCAATAATAGTCAAGTTTCTCCTAAAGTTGTATTGGAAAAGACAGTTGAATCAAACATTGCTGCTGAAAATGTTAAATTGGATGTTTCTATTTGCAGTGATAAATTTATTCCACAATCTGAAGAAAATATGTCGCTAAAATCCGTGTTGGAAAAAACAGTTGACTCCAACATTGCAAATAAAGAATTATTCAAAGAATTTGATTTAACTGAGTCATATGACAAGTCTACACTAAAATACCAAGATAATAGACATCAAAAGTCTTCTAAGTTTGTGATAGAATCCAATATTGAAACTGACAATGAAATTATTTTAAATGAATGTGATAATAATAAATCTATTCTAAAATCACAAGATAACACTATTGAAAAGCCAACTGAATTTGTGGCGGAAAACATAGTCAAATCAAATATGAGAATCGAAAATGCTGGTGTAACAGATATATCTAAGTCTGATAAATCTACTTTACAATCCCAAGGAAATAATGACACTACGTCTACTAAATTTGTAATGGAAAAGTCAATTGAATCCGTTATTGAAAGTAAAGAGGCAAATATATCAGAATTATCTGATTCTGATGATAAATTTATTTCACAATCAGAAGTCAATGATAAAATCTCTTCTAAACTTGTCCTGGAGAATATAGTTGAATCAGATATCGAAACAAGAGATATCATTGGGGTAGATGTATCTTTTCTACAATCTCAAGATATTGATAATGAAAGTTCTTCTAAATGTTTTTTGCAAAAAACGGCTGAATCTAATATTAAAATAAACGATGTTACTTCAACAGATCCAGAATCCCTACGAAGAGGAAATGAAATGGCTTCAAAATATGTCTTGGAAAAAACAATGGACTTCAATATTGAAAGAAAAGATGCAAATGCATCAAATGTATCTAAGTCTAATGAGGAAAATGACATACAATCTAAAGATAATAGTTATGAAACGTGTTCTAAAATTACATTGGATATTAAAACTGAATCTATTATTAAAGAAAATGATGGAACGTCGGATATATCTGAGCTTGATAAATGTACTTCGAAATCCCAAAGCAGTAGTGATCAAATGTTAAAATTTGTGTTGAAAAAAACAGTTGAAACTGGAGATGTAACTACATTAGAAGCATTTGGCTCTAATAATAAAAATACTTTACAATCTAAAGATAATAATGATGGAATATCTTCTAAACATTTGTTCGAAAAAGCAGTTCAATCAAATATTACGTCTGAAGAAACTATTAATTTAGATGTATCTGAGTCTGATAAATTTATTCTTGAATCGCAATCAAAAACACTTTTAGAAAAAAAAGTTAAATCAAATATTGAAGCGGGAAGCTCAATTGTATCAGATGCACTTAAGCCTAATAATGAAAATGACATACAATCTCAAGGCAATAATGATGTGGAACCGTCTAAATGTATAATGGAAAAATCGACTGAATCGAATACTGAAAGTGAAGATACAATTATATTAGAAATAACTGAGTCTACTGATAAATCCACTCTAAAATCTCCAAAAAATGGCGATGAAGCTTCTTCTAAATTTGTAACAGAAAAGTCAATTGAATCGAATGATGAAAGTGAAGATATAGTTATATTAGAAGTATCTGGCTCTATGAATAAATTTACTTCACAATCCCAAGGTAATGATGAATTATTGTCTTCTAAACTTGCGGTGAATAAAACAGTTGAATCAAATGTAGAAACGAAAGATATCATTGAGTTTGATGAATCTTTAGGACAATCTCAAGATAATGGAAATGAAATATCTAGTAAATTAGAAGAAACAGTTGAATTGAAAACTGAAAGAAGAGATGCAATAGCATTAGAAGTAAGTGAGTCTGATAAATCTATGCTACAATCCCAATCAATTATCCTGTTTGAAGAAACAATTGAATTAAATATTGAAAGAAGAGATGGAATTGCATTAGATGTATCTGGTTCTAATAATGAAAATGACATACAATCTGAAGATAATAGCAATAAAATCTGTTCTACGATTGCATTGGATAATACAAATGAATCCAATAGTGAAATCAATACATTTGAAACAAAAGTGGAAACAAGGGACAACATTGGGTTAGATGTACCTGTAGTACAATCTGAAGATAATAATGATGGAATGTGTTCTAAATTTTTATTGGGACGAACTGTATTACATAATACTGAAAGTGAAGATACAATTGCACTAGAAGTATTTGACTCTAATAATAAAAATACTTTACAATCTAAAGATAATAATGATGGAATATCTTCTAAACATTTGTTCGAAAAAGCAGTTCAACCAAATATTACGTCTAAAGAAACTAATAATTTAGATGTATCTGAGACAGATAAATTTATTCTTGCATCGCAATCAAAATCACTTTTAGAAAAAAAAGATGAATCAAATATTGAAGCGGGAAGCGCATTTGTATCAGATGCACTTGAGCCTAATAATGAAAATGACATACAATCTCAAGGCAATAATGATGTGGGACCTTCTAAATGTATAATGGAAAAGTCAATTGAATCGAATACTGAAAATGCAGACACAATTATATTAGAAGTATCTAACTCTACAGATAAATCTACTCTACAATCTCAAGATAATAATGAAAGAATGTTTTGTAGTTTTGAAATGGATAAATCAATTGAATCCGATACTAAAAATGGAGATGCAATTAAATTAGAAGTATCTGACATTACGGTTAATAATGATAAAATGTCTTCTATATATGCAAAGGGGAAATCAATTGAACTCAATACTGAAAGTAGAGATGCAATTATATTAAAAGTATCTGACTGTAACGATAAATCTAGTCTACAAGCTCAAGATAATATTGATGGAATGTCTTCTAATTTTGTAATGGAAAAGTCAATTGAATCGAATACTAAAAGTGGAGATGCAATTATATTAGAAGAATGTGACTCTACAAGTAAATCTACTTTACAATCCCAAGGCAATGATGAATTATTGTCTTCTAAACTTACGGTGAATAATAAAGTTGAATCAAACTTGGAAACGAAAAATACCATTGGGGTAGGTGAATCTATGGAAAAATCCCAAGATAATACAAATGAAATATCTAGTAAATTAGTGTCTAGTAAATTGGAAGAAACAGATGAATTAAATATTGAAAGAAAAGATGCAATAGCATTAGAAGTATTTGAGTCTGATAAATCCATGCTACAATCCCAATCAACAATCCTGTTTGAAGAAACAGTTGAATTAAATATTGAAAGAGGAGATGCAATTGCATCAAATGCGTCTGGATCTAATTATGAAAATGACATACAATCTGAAGACAATAGCAATAAAATCTCTTCTACAATTGCATTGGATAATGCAAATGAATCCAATATTGAAATCACTACATTGGAACTAAATGTGGAAACAAGGGACAACATTGAATTAAATGTGGCTTTAATACAATCGCAAAGTAATGGGAATAAAATATTAAACAAATGTGAAATGGAAAAGACCCTGAAATCCAATATTAAAGAAAATTCTAGTGCATCGGAAGTATGTGAGTTTGAGAAATCAACTCCACAAACCCAAAGCAATAGTAATCAAATTATGTTCAAAAAAAATGTTGAATACAATATTGAAGGTGGAGATTCAATTACTTTAAATACATTTGACTCTAATGATAAAGGTGCTACTACATTTGATGTATCTGAATTGAAAAATATATCTACTGTAGATCACCAAAATCATAGTCATGAAATATCTCCTAAATTGGTGCCAGAGACAGCAGTTGAGTCGAATATTCAAGATGCGACTGAGTCACTTATATCTGAATCGATTAATAAATTTACACTGACACAGGAAAATAACATGAATGAAAAGTGTTCTATATTCGGTTTGGAAGAGACAGTTCAACCAAATACTAGAGGTGAAAAATGTAGTTCACTATCTAAAGATGATAGCGATCAAAAGTATGGAGAATTAGTGTTGAAAGTAACAGTTGAATCTAATAATGAAAGGGAAGAAGAGTCTAATGCTACATCAACTTTGCAATCCCAAGATAATATTGCACAAAAGTCCAGTGATTTTATTTTAGAAAATACAGTCTCGTTTAATATTGAAGCCAATATTGATAAGTCTACTGATAGTTTTGATGCACTTACAATAATAAGTAAAACTGATAACACTGATAAAAAAAAAGAAATAGACGCTAATAAGGTACATAAAGTATGTGACGAATTCCTTACAGTGGCGACTGAAACGCAAAGAAAAAAATCCGTAAACGAAAACATAAATGACAGTAAAGATATTATAAAAGCTGCACCAAGACGTGGAAGAAGGAAATTAGTAGTACAAGATGAACCAGAACCGAAAGAAATTTTACAAAAGAAAATTACAAAAATAATAAAACCAATTTCGAAACTTAATGAATTTGTTCATAACAATAAAGAAACAGTAAACAATCAAGAAGATATTCCAGAAGAAAATAAGAATAAGACTGTAGGGAAATCTCGAAGAGGAAGAAAACGAGCAATAAATTATGCAGAACCTTATATATCTCCATCTAAAGATATTGAGGTCAGTCCAACTTCTAAAAATATTGAAAAACTATCGGTAAATAAATTGAAAGAGGATGAACTTGAGACTTCTCTAAAAAATATCGAAGTTATGTATAACGCGACAGCAAGCAAAACTGCGAAAGAAAAGTCAACCATTTCTGCCACAAAGGGACGGATTGATAAAAACGCTGTGGAAGAAGAAATTAAAGAACCAGATCAAATTTCTACATCTCGACGTGGTACCAAAAGAAAACCAATGATAGTAACTAATATGGACGATATTCCAAGTTCATCTCAACTTTTCGAAGAAATTGCAGTTACTAAAATGTTAATTAATGTTGAAAATGACCATGATACGGTTAATGCAGAAATATCTACACATAGTAATAAACGTGGAAAAAGGCAGGACATTCATAAGAAGAAACAAGATGAAATTGTAATTTTTACGGAACAGGATATTTCTCAAATGCCGACAACATCAAAACGAGGTAGGACGAAGAAAAAAGATATGGAGGAAAAAATTATTGCAGGAGATGAGAAAATGAAAACTGTTGAGAGTTTAACTGTTAACAAAAGACACAGCCATGACAAACAGGAAGCAGAGATTTCAAAAAGACCAAAATTATCTACAGGTGGAGATATAGAACTAGAAGATAAAATAAATATTACTAAAGATACAACTTCTACTACTAAACGCGGGAGAAGGAAGGTTGTCTATCAAAAAGATTCCGGAAATGTCAGTATTCATCAAGATAAGACTGATATTTTCTTAAATATTGAAAGCAGCTCAACACATTTACCAAGCAAACGTAAAATTATTGAAATTGAAGAGCCTATGGTAGCGACTAAAGAAGTGGAAAATTCCTTAAATACCAATAATCCCGCAAAACGATCACATAGAAATAAAAAAGTAATTGACAAAGGTAAAATAATTATTTTGCTTATAAAAATCATATTAAATTTTTATAATTTTTATAATTTTTTTATAATATTATAGATATGCCTGAATCAGCACAGTCCGAAGGAGATGTATTATCAAAAGTAGATGCTAAAAATGAATTAAAAGATAAATCGGTGAATTCAAAAGCAACGAATACGAATATGGAAACAGTACTCAAAAAAGTTAACAATCTTAAGGAGCATAATGCCGAAATTGAAGAAGTTGATAAACAACAACAAACAAGCTTGAATGATATAGCAACAGCAATAGCAACCAGTAAGGATTCTAATCTTATTGTAAAGGAACACATAAAAACTCGTAATGGCCGAAAAGCCATTTCTTCACATAATGAAGAAAGTATTGCTAAAACATCAAAAAAGTCAAATAAACTAAATACTTCAGATATTGACGAGCAAAGAAAGCGTAACGTACCCAGACGTGCGGCAACAGCTAAGAACTATGATGAAAGTTCAGACATTGAAACAAATATAAAAATAACTGACAGTGAAAAAACAATAAAAACAGAAATAGCTACTACTAGCAGAGGTAGAACTCGAAAACCAATAGCACTTGTTCAAGAATATCTGGAAAAAGCACGTTCGAAAACTGACTCCCCTAAAAAAATAGTACAACTAGAAGAAAATCCTATGATAAAGAATCAAAATAATGAAAGAGAATTAAAAGCAACGGCAACAGTTGATACAATTAGTAACAAGCGGACTCGTAGTGCTAAAGCTGTAACAGAGACAAATGTTAAAGAATCTGCTAATGAGAGAGTGGATCGACAAAAAATGACAAGTTCGATTTTACTCACAGGAGAAGTTATATCAACACATACTGAAAATGAAAGTCCAATGCGTAAAAGAGGACGAAAACCAACTGCTACAAAGACAAATATGAAAAAAATGTCTACAGCTCCTACAGAAGCTATAGTTGTAAAAGAAATTCAAGAGAAAACAGAAGAAGCTATTGATAAACCAGATCTTAAAATAACTAGTAGAAATGAGAAAGATGACAAACAAAAAATTAAAAGTTTAACTTTACCCACAGAAGACGTTATATCAACTCATATTGAAAATGAGGGTCCCATACGTAAAAGAGGACGAAAAGTAACTTCTGCGAAAACAAAGATAGCGGAACCGTCTATAACTCCAACAAAATCTGATGTTGTAGAAAAGATTCACGAACAAACGGAACAAGTTATCAATAAAAAAAAATCTACACGAAGTAAAAAAGTCAGTTTTGAACTTGAAACTCAAGAAGCGGTAAAAGTTAAGCGCACAACAACGCGTACAAAAAAGAAATAAATTCATTAAACAAATTCTTGAAAGTTTTTATATTATTCATAAATTGTTATTTATATGTTTTTAATCTACCATTGTTTTTTAGACTATATAAGTTTAAACTAAAAAGCCCTTTTTTAAATAAAAATTCCATTTTATGTTGTTTTATATATGTAATACAAAACTAGTTTTTATTTCAATTAAAATTAAAATAAAATATAATAAAATAAATAAATAAAATAATTCTTTTGTTCATAAAATATGGGATATGGGAAAAATCAAAATAACAAGATTTGATATAGTAGTAAATTATACTTTATTAGTATAAATCATATTTCATTTATAAATATGAACACCTGTTTACCCATTATTAAATAATATTTGTATATACATATTTAAAAACTGTTTTTTTATGTAATTGATGACTGGGATTTAATATAGATTTTTGAACGTAGTAGAAATTTGGTTTTTTTTATAAATATTTAAAAAAAAAGATTTTAATATAGCATTTGTATAATAAAATTATTTTAGTTGTATGCATTAAAGAATATACATATATAAAAATATGCAAATAGACGATTTAACTTAAATATTTTTTTAAATAATTTTGCATTACATTTTGCATTGTGCTTTTCTAGTTTTTTTTAAAAATAGTGTAAACATGTTTTTGTATGATTTGAAAAGTAAGGAATTATAACTATTAATTAAAAAGCTTTTTTGCACTAAAATGTAAATGAAATTTATATTTTGAAAAGTGAATTTGTATATAAAAAAAACCCTTAACAAAAACATCTTTTATGTTTTTACCTCTAGTTTTAAATATGTAAAGGGCACAGAAACTAATTTTATCACTGGACGCCAAGTATTTCAGATCGCCTCTCTTTGTTATTGTATTGATGAAAAAAGTGGATATAAGGAATTGGATTTTTGAGAAGTCCATAATTATACTTTAAAAATAAAAGTACAATTATGTATCGTTGAAACTTTCAAGAAGTTTCGAATAAACTATTTCGATGTACATAAAATTTATTTAAACATTTTAAATAGATCACTTATGTAAATGCAATTCAATTAAACAAGCTTTAAACAATTAATATGTTTTCGACATGTGTACTTAAATATTATTATTTATTTGGTTTTAATAACTATAAACTATGTTGTTTTAGAGTTACTACTTAAGCTTTCATAAGTAAGTGCGGTTCTGAGCGAAGGGAATCAGTCAGATATTGTGTTTTCATCGTTTTTTGAAAGTAACGCTTTTCATTCGGTGAATTAATATTATAAACTATTGGCCGTACTCCTACATTTCGCCATAGTTCTGCTATATGTCTGGAAGAAAAAATTTTTTAAATATATTAAAAAGGTATGCTTGAAGTAGCTATTTAAGTAGACTTACAAATTAAATTCGTCTTTATTGACGAAGACAACACTTACGCCAACTACAGGTGCAATAATATTACGATATATAGCACCATAAATTGAAGTGGCAAGTGTTGAAGCTTTGAGAATAGGCAATGCTAGAAATTTTTCAGTCCAAAGCCCACACACTAAGTCTGTTTCAGTTTTTCGTAGCTAATAATATAAATGCTTGTTATTATTTATATATATAAATTAAATGAAGTTGTTTTAATGAAGTGTCAGTTCTTGTCATACCTGATATATAGCATAAGGTGATGAGCTAATAAGTATTATTTGATTCAAAAATTGTGCGTTTTTTTTAATAAAAGCTTTAAGTTTTTCGATCATGTGTGAGCTATGGTCAGATATACGTAAAAATATGATTAATCGATTATTTTCCAAAAATTCCATTAATTCACTTAATGTATAAACGTATTCGGCATCGAATTTTGAACTAAGCGTAAAAAGGGTATCATAGTATAAAATTATTATATATTTTGCTAGTTTAATTTGTATTCAAAGTTACCTTAAAGGATGTACTGATGTAATATTGACTCTTCGTAATTCTTCAAGTGCATGTTGTGATATAGCACCCGTAAGTCCGGCTCGTTCGAGTGTCGATCGATTTACAATAACGATTTCACCGCAAGCTGTTAAGCCGGCATCTAGCATAACGTTGCGATAACCACGTGTAATACACTATAATTAGAAATATAACAAAATATTGATTTTACAAATTGTGTGGTAGTTGATTGTGTGGTAGCAGCCTTACCTTTTTGATAGCAGCTTTTGAATTACCTGGTGCGTCATAGCTAGCTGCGCGATTTGCGATTGGCCAATAAGCAAGATTGTCGACCGTAGCAACATCGCCGGTTTCAAAAAAGTTCAGTAATCTTTTTGCACTTGGGCTGCGCAATTTAACAAATTTAGATGCAACACATACAATAAGCAGCATTAGCGTGAACCATGGTATACCAGCCGAAGCAACGTTACAAACAAACCAAAAAACATTAAAAACAAAAGAAAACAAACTGATTGAACACCACAACAAATGGTAGAGCATTTTCAATATGGTCCAACTGAGAATTACAAAGTTCATTCAGGAACTCAAATCCTATAAATTAACACTTATAAATTTTTTTAATCAATATAAATTTGTTTCTAGCTCACTTCTTTTACAAAATAACGGAGATCACTCAAACACCACTTCTTTATGAATTTCGTAAAATAAAATTGTAATGATTGATGATTTAATTGATTCAAACAATTTTCTTCAATTCAGCGTGAATATCTGTTCGATTTTTGTCTTCGTTGTATAGAATAGGATATTTTCTTAAATCTTTGTTCATTTTATCCTTCTAAGTCGAAATAAAAAGCCCTTTTTGACCAAAAAAAGAAAATGTTAAGGCGTAAAGCACAATAACTTCTGACATTTTCTTTGTTTCTTCATCGTGGTTGTTTTTTTTTTAGTTGCAAAGTGGGTGGAGTGGGTTGCATTGTTGTATTACGTTGCGGCGATGTGCTTGTCAAAAAGAGATTTTTGAATTAAATATAAAATTGTACAATTTTTACAATTAATTTTATTTTATAATAATTTGTAAATTGTGCGTTTTATATATTATAAAATGTTTGAAATTTTTCCGGGATTTAGGTCGTGGTTTTAAATTTATATTTTTATACAATAACTTGTATTATATAAAACACAAACTTTAGATTAAATAAAAATATCACAGTGATTAATTTATGCAATATATTTTATTAACAAATATTTCGGTCTACTTCGTAGACCATAACACTGAAGATATAACCATTACACTGAAAAACACTGTAGATGATATTTGTTAATAAAATATATTACATAAATGAATCACAGTGTGATATTTTTATTTAATCTAAAGCTGGTTTTTTATATAAAACAAGGTATTATATAAAAATATAAATTTAAAACCACGACCTAAAGCCCCAAAAAATTTAAAACATAAACATTGAGGTCGACACTAACACAAACATATACATATAATAAAATTTGTGTAAAGTTTAATTCGTATTTCTAAATTTTATACCACAAGAACTTAGATGAATGCTCTCTTTGGATTAGTAAATCAGAAATATGCTTAAATCGTTTAAACGCATATTTGTTATTTGTTAACATTCATTTGAATTAAAGTTACTATTTTTTTTTTAAATATATTGAAAGCATATAAATAACAAGCAACAATAAGTTATTATTATTAATAATCAATGTATAACTTTATTTTATATATTTGTTTATAATTTAGTATATAATTTAATCCAACGTCTTATAGCAGGGTACGACAAGCGGGTATAAACGCCAGGATAATGCGGATCAGCACAGCCAACACCCCAAGAAACTACACCAATAAGAGTACCATTGACTTGAATTGGTCCACCAGAGTCTCCTTGGCACGCATCCGTATTTCTAGCCGCTGCACAAAACATACTATGGTAAGAGTTGTCAAACAATTTTTTTCTAATTAAACTGAACATGTACTTACGCTTCCGTTATACCACCTTGAAATTTCATTGCTTCATTGCATTCTGCTTGATCAACAGCATATACTGTTGTGTATTTAAGCGTTGTAGATAAAACATGTTCGGTGGCGCTCATATGACCCCAACCAGAAACGATAGCAACTGTATCAGTTAAAATTGGTTCAGCAACATTGGGTAATTTTATTGGTGCTACAAAATCACCACGTAATCTGTTGGGTTGAGTACGTAAAAGCGCTATATCATAGTTCATTGTGTCTGCATCATAGGATGGATGCTTGTATATAGTAGTAATGCTTACAATTTCACCACCTTCCATACGGGTACTACTGCCTATACGCAAAGAAAACATAAGTGGCAATTTTTCGAATCCATCAACACAATGCGCTGCTGTTATGGCCCATACCGTATCAAGTACCGCGGCGCCACATATATGTATTGTGCTGCGACGTAACGACAACTTAAAAGAATTGTAGTCGCATCAACAAAAATTACAACAAAAAAATGTTACACAAATTTATTCGTAATATAAATAATTTATACAAAATTTAAATTAATAATTGAAAATAAGTTATTTATTTTATTTTGTAATAGTATATTTATTAAAAAACATTAAAACAAAAATGGTACAACATAATTTAATTCGGACCTGACTAGTAAATAATGTCATGTTATATATTTAATTTTTGTTTGTAAAAAAAAGCCGAAAAAAATATAAGAAAAAATTTATCTGTAATTCAAGGTGAGAGGAAATAATTCGTTTAAGGTTTCAAATATAGTTAAATAGAAAACTGATTTTATACTTTTTGAAACGGTATTAATAAAGTAAATTTTGTTTTGATCGCAATAAATAGTCCGCTAAAAAAAAATTTAAATTTTAATTTTTAATTACTTTCAAACCGTTTTTCACAGAAGAACTTGATACATTTTCACTAAATTTCCTCTTAATATAATATATATTCCTATCTAAGCTTACTTGATAGGAAAACTCCTCTATTCTTGCATTTTTACCATTGACAATGCGATTTTGTGCGGTTACACTGTTTGTAGGCGTGGCTTTTACATTTTGTTTTAAAATTAAAAACAGCGATAAAAAAATGCAACGGTTGATATATGAGCCAATTAATGACAACCGCATTATTTGGATATTATTTCTTCACTGGTTATTTGTATTTCAAGTTGTACATCAAAGGCTTTTCAACTTCTTTTCTGAACTCTTTATCAAAAAGAAAAAAAATATGTTCCTAAATTATCAATGAATATTTAACAAGTTTTAATTGACGAGTTCATTCGAAAAGTAAGATAACACTTCATTCAAATGATTGGTACTTATCAGGCCTTGGAAGACATTTTACGTTATATTTTGTTTTATTCTAATTGCAAATAATTGCCATTGTGGGGGTTTTTATTGGAAATCTAAAACTGAAAATGATAACGGCTTTCCATATATTTATTGGAAACTAACAGTTTGTGATCTTAAAATAAACATATTAAACATAACATAAAAACATACAAATATTATTAATGCTTCAAGAATAGTTAGAACCAAAACCTGAGTGTGCGTAAACTGATCTATTTCTCACCTCTTTTTTGTCGAAACCAAATATCGATAGACAATATATTTCGAACACTATTAATATATCTTATAAATTTGTTAACTGGAAAAACTATTTTCATATTATATATATTATTATATCTGACTAGGTAATATGTTTAATTATATAATATAATTAGGTATAAACATCATAAATCTATACTCTATGTGTAGATGGATCAATTCGTAAACTCCAAAGAAAAAAAAGCATATACATATGTATGTACGTATATGTACACAAATGTTATTGCAATCAATTGCTACATGTTCTGAATTATGTTAAAATTCAGTCGATTTGTTAAATATATCGATTTTGATATTAGATCAATTCCATGTATAAAATGTATAAAAAAGTTTTATCTAACGGCTTATGTCTTGTGTGTTAAAATTAGGTATTAATTCAAATAAAGTTACGGTTACGAATCTTGCCCATTGGTCTACAACCTTGTAAACTGTTTATGGTATTTATAAATTCATTACCGTAACTACAATTGCGGTATACGTCAGTTGTAAGTAAATTAGATTCGCGTAAAATTAATACATAATTGTTATCTGTTATTAACATTCTCTACCATAATGTATGACATTTTTGAGATTTGCTTTTCGATTGATTTCAAAAACTTTTTAAAAAAATTTTATTTTATTTCCTTTCAAGCGATTAGTATACAATGGTGGACGTGGACATAAGTATTTTGACATTAAAAACATCGTGTATTTTGTGTAATTAACTAAAATTTATTTATCCAATAAATATGAAAAAAATATATGTATAACAGTAGTGTATTATGGTCATAAAAACAACAAAATTATTGAATTCCATATTAAAGTTTAGAAAATAAAAATAAAACTTCATAAATTTAAAAGGACAAAAGTATTTTGTAAGAAAATTGAAATAATTTCAGGAAGTTTCAAGAATAAAAAAAAAATTAATAAAAAATAAACCCTTCTTTAGCGCGTATTATCTTCTGCAAACGTCCAGGAAGGGATTTTACTAGATTTTGAAGCGTTTCTAAGGAAATGTTCTTCCAAAGTCCTTCTACCTCAGCAATCGTATCGTCGCGCGTTCTTGTTATACTTGGACTTCTTTTGCGTTTTATATAAGCCCACACATTCTCTATTATATTTAGATCCGGACTTTGGGGTGATAAAATCTAATGTATTTACATCCAAATCCCTTAGAAAATTTGTAATAATTTTGGTCTTGTGACATGTAGCATTATCCTGTTGCAGGATAAAGTCATGTCCAATGAGCCGGTCACCGAAAATAAATTCGCGGTCATTCAGGATGTGTAAATAATTGTCTTTATTCATTGTACCATCGATTGGTATCAAATCACCGCTCCCGTTAAAGCAAACACATTCCCAAAAATCACAGAGCCTCCACCATGTGGTATCCGTTTGCATACTGGTCTTACTTTTTGTCAATAATTTTTGAGTATTCTGCAGTTTATTTTATTTTTCGACCCATGATACTCAAATGTACTTTCATCAGTCCACAAAAGTTGTTCCCAAAAAGATTGAGGCTTGTGAACCATAAATTTGGCAAACGCTAAACGCTTAATCTTATTTTTTGGCGAAATAAAAGGTATTTAGCGGGCTACATATGGCTTATTATGGATATATCGTATTCATTGTTAACTTCAATTGATACTGCATTTGGTGTAATTAAGATATTCTCCTTAAATTTTCCAAGGATTATGCGATCCTGCCTTGGTGTAGTCTTGGGTTGTCTACCTGTTCTGGCTTAATTACTTATTGAATTTGTTAGTTTATGCTTATTGATTTGGTAGTAATTGTTTGCCGCGGTACTATATAAAACTAGCTAAGACTTTGTACCGAAATACCTGCGCTGTACTTTATTACCATTTCGTTACGCTGGATTTGGCTTAGTTCACGTATTTTACCCATATTTTAAATAAGAAAAAAAGAAAAATGAATAAAATTAAAAAAAAAACGGGATTCAGATTAGAGTAGCCAACTTTACAAATTACAAAGAGCTGTATTTATCGCACGCGACACAAATAACAACCAAAACTATGCAATGTCAAAATACTTTTGTCGACTGGAAGTACTTCCACATGTTAAAAAGATTTCTCGGAAATTTTTCCATACATGCCCATTCTCTGAAAAAACAAATTTTAAATTTTATTTAATAACGTTTACCGACTGTACTAACCAAAGTCCAGCACTTCCTCCGTTTCTTAGTAATTATTATAACCGAAAGTATTATTATTTGCTTTTTCCTTATTTCAAATATCTTTTTTCGGTGCATTGCACGAAATTCACGGTATTCAAATATTGCTTTAAATCTATTGGTGATAATATCACACACATTATATTAAATATTTTTCAAATTTTCCACATTTTCCAATTTCATTTGTATTTGTATTTCATTTATAAACAAAAGAAAGTTGCATAGATATTTTTAATATTAGAAATTTTTCTGATGAAAACAAAAGCGAATTTGCTGAAATACATGTAGAAATATACTAAAAATAACGTTCGAAATGAAAGCTAAAACTCTTTAAAAAAACCAACTTTAAAAGAAAAAAACTCTTTAAAAAAAAACTTTTCATAGTTTATATAACATATAAAAGTTTAATTAGCTGCATAAATGAGCTCATTATAATGTGAACGTTTTTCATTAATATAAATGAGCGAGTGCCTAAACAAGGTAGTTAAAATGAACTAATGATAAAATAATTTTTTTAATATTATTTTAAAATAAAATAATTTATTTCTATATATTTTAATTTTTCTGTTTTCAATGTATAACATATTTTGAAGACACATATTACGCTTTTATGTTTTTAGTTGAATGGTTTAAGTCAGAAGAAGAAAAAAAAACGATCAAAAACGAAAATAAGCAAGACTTTTGAAAAATCAAAATATTTTGAATTTCGTCAGTCTGGGTGACACATCTGTAAGTGTTGCCATTACAATAAGTCGATAAAATTGTGTGAATTGTACTATCCGCTTTAGAATTTAGCTATAAAACCAACATCAGTAGTAATAGATTTCTATATATAACATCTCCAAAGCAATTATTTAAATGAAACTGTCATATCAACAGCCCACTATCGTTGTTGTTTCATACTTCTCTCTGTTCCATACAAGCAGCTGTTTTTCTGTACATATTTGCCATACTTCGTTTTTATTTTGTTTCACTTTTTTCCTTTAGTAATTACATATTGTACAACAAAAACGCTTGCTAATAAAGAGTAGAAGAAGAAGGTGAGGTTGAATTCTCGTGCGTACTTATATTGCGTAGACAAAAACGTTTAATTATAAAATACAATTAAATAAAATAAATCATTTAAACAATTACTAAATAAGCACAACATAATTTGACTGTGATAGTAAAAGACCCAGTGCAAAATCATAATAGAAAGCAATTTAAACATTCTGATAAATATTTCTTCTAAGAAATCTTCAATTTAATAAATTTAATAATTGCGAATATTTGTAATTAATATATAAGAAATCAAATTGCATTTTTAATAGTAAGAATTAATAATAAACACAAAATGCCAGCAAAAGAAAGGAACATTGCAATGATGGGTTATCGCTCCGTGGGTAAGTAACAATTACCAACTTTCTGCTTGTTATCTCGTTATTTTTGTTATTAATTCTATTGCGTTTTGACTTTTTTTTATGAAAAAATTAATATTTACTATAATTATAGGTAAATCGTCATTAAGCATACAATTTGTTGAGGGCCAATTTGTGGACTCATACGACCCAACCATTGAAAATAGTGAGTTTCGAACACCAATTTTTTAATATATAAATAAATAATAATAAAAACTAGTTTGTTTGTCAATTCAGTTACTTGTTTAACTTCAACGTATTTAATATATTAACGTATGCAGTAAAATAAATTTATTAATTTAAAAATAAAATTTTGAAAATTTAATTTGTTTAAATCTATGATCGTAAAATATGATTTGTTGAATCGCAATATATTTAATGAAAGTACCTATAGGGAAATGTGTGTTGTGATGGTGCAAATCAAAGGTCAAGGTTAATACACTGATGGAAGGAAATCAGATTATATTACCTTGACATATAAAAATTATTTATATTCCCAATTAAATGACTGTTAAAATAATTTTATAAGAAAATGTTAGTCAGTTTACTAATTACTGACTAAATAATGTAGATGAAAAGGTTTGTCATTTATCACATATTTACGACACCTAAATCTCAGTGAAGTGCTGCATATGCAGAAATATAAGATGTCTCCAATAATGTAATATTTAAATAAGCAATTATACAGTAATTTTCCTTATATGTATACAAAATACGTTAAACACCTAAATCTTAGTGAAGTGCTGTCTATGGAGAATTATAAGATGTATTATAAGATTATATATATACTCAATCCATTAAACGATTTTAAGAGCTAAAAGAAATTTAATTCATTCATCGTTATAAAAAAAAATTCATGCGATATACTATTGTAAGCATGATTCCAAAACGAAATGCACCAAATTTGAACTGATTAAAAAAAATATTGGTAGACGAAACATCAAAACAAGTGTTCACTTGATCACATTTTAATAAATTTCACATAATAATATATAAAATGATATATATTTATTTTATATCTTTTGCAGCCTTTACAAAAGCAACAAAAGTTAACTCCCAGGATTATAGTGTTAAGTTAGTTGATACCGCTGGCCAAGATGAATATAGTATATTTCCTGTACAGTATAGTATGGATTTTCATGGTTATGTACTTGTCTACTCAATAACCAGTCAAAAGTCTTTTGAAGTGATTAAAATAATATATGAAAAATTAATGGATGGAATGGGAAAAAAATAGTAAAAATACTATTATTAGATTAAACTCTAAATATGAAGATATAATCATAAATTTTTAACTTTTATTTACAGTGTACCTGTAGTTTTAGTTGGTAACAAAACTGATTTACACCAAGAACGAACAGTATCTACGGAAGAAGGTAAAAAATTAGCTGACTCTTGGCGCGCTTCATTTTTGGAAACTTCTGCTAAACAGAATGAGGTATTTTATATATGTTTATTTACATTATCTATTATAATGAATTTATAAACTTTATATTTGATATAGTCTGTTGCTGACATATTTCATCAACTACTTATGCTTATTGAAAATGAAAATGGAAACCCGCAGGAAAAGAATAGCTGTGTAATTTCGTGAGGAACTAAATCTGTCACAACACTGATGAAACTATATCAAGCCAGGTGTATACAACTTTCTGCTTTGTGTTGTGCTTTTCGGAGAAATAATGTAACTTTTTTTTTTAATAAGTTGATGTAAAGAATTTAAAATGCATAATTTATATATAATTTTATAAATAGAAATCTACTTGTAGACATAGATTACAGTAAAAATACTTTCCCTTGAAAATTTAGAAATGCAATTTATATATTAACATAACTTTTCAAAAAATGACACACATAAAATTTAAAACAAAACATAAGATTTTATTAAACTTAACTACAAAAGCGAACATAATCAATTTCGAATAAGAAGCATATATATAATGTGTAAAATTATTTAAAACAAAATTACAGACAGTTTAAAATCAATCGCTATAAAACTAAAAATATGAATTGTTTCGAAATGGTTTTATACAACAAAATTATCAAAGTAATAAATTCATTTTACGACCCACAATATAAATATATATTAAATATAAATTTATTGAAAACAAATAATTTATTAGTCAAATGTTTGACTTGTATCACGTTTAAAAATATAGACATTGTCATTGTCATGTATATTTAAACAATATACGAACAACAAAAATTAAATAGCTAATCAAATGGTACAATTAATTATGAACATATAGTATGATAACACGAAAATCTTAGTTTTCTTAATTTAGACCGTGTGGTCGTTTATTCTAATTTTGTTTTATTTCATTTAAAAATGAATAATAGTTAATAAAGTACCTAAAAAGGACATTAAATAATGTTTTAATTTAATTATATTAGTATAATTTATATAGTATATGTCAAACAAATGTTAAAAATTTGGTTAAAATAATTTTTGTATTGCACAGAACAAAATATAAGAGAACCAAACGTCTTTCTACTATTTTATATTAAAACGGCCTCCACTTACGGTTTTATTTACCGCTTTTTAATGATGACATCAGATTCATTGTGCTCAGGTATAAAAAAAATTCCTAATGCCAATTTCAGAACTTTTATTTATTAAATTGGTTGCTGTTGTAGCTCTTGGAGATATATATACCGTAAAATATGAACAAAGGTAAAATACGAATGGATGGGTGTAGTCGAAACGTTTTGTGTGGAATAGGGGGGAAATAAAGATGTGGGTCGCAATTAAGACTCTTGGCTATTTGAAAAGGGCGCTACCATATATCAATAGCGCTCAAATTAGTGTGGTAATTTCAACAGGAGAAGAGATAGTCGAAGTAGAGCTGTGTGAAAACTTACTGATAAGAACATAAGTATATCTTGATCTCAATTGGGCTAGAACAGTTCTTGCTGCACGAAGACGTTGTCACTCTTTCCTAGAGAAATCCTAGAGATGCCAGACGAACGCTTATTAAGAAGTTTGTTGCTATGTAAACGTAATCTCGAAGAGGGCACTGCTTCGGTAAAGAGAGCAGTTATTCCTCGTTAGTGCTCGACCTCACTGATTTTAGCACGATAACAATAAGTATCGATGATTCATAATACGAAAAATTGGATGCATCGTAAAGGGAAAATTTAAATTGAATTAGTCATCTTCTATCTCTTGTTGCATCGGACTCGTACATGAAATATACGTATACACTTGAATTTTTTTTAAAACCGATTTTTTTTCTGTTATCTGAATTTATTTGCTTATTTTGATATATACACTGACCTTACTTCTCTACTGTCTTATGCTGGCAATAAAAGTTTCAGACGTTTTCAAGCCGCATTTGGCTAAGCTTACTCCTTATTCTCTTTCCTTGCTGGTGTTTTATGATTTTAGTTATACATGCATTTTGAAATGGTTATAATTAAGCTGTTAGTTTGTTTTTTTTTTCAATCTATTAACTCATGTATTTTAAACCCCCTGTTCTGTGAATTTGATAAATTGATCAAATATTGACAAATAATCAAGATTTTTATCAAGCTAAAATCTTCTTGCTATTCTATGCAAATATTGACAAATTTCAAAACTCAAGTGTTTAAAGCTTTTCACCACACTGTGCTTACCAATGTTATGTATACAAAAAATCAAAAATACATAATATGTGGATTTGTTATTATAATTATATCATGCTTTATTACTTTTATGTTTTAAATTTAATATTTGTTATTTAGAATCTTATTATGCTTATAGACAACACAAAACTATTGTTATATTTTTATATAATATTCTTATTATATGAAGATATAATAATATATAGAAATATATATAATATATATTATTATAAATTATTATTTATTAAGTTTTATTATAAAGGCATTATTATATTTCTACAATATTTTAATAAATATCTACAAATTCACACTCTTATCTTAGAATTTTATTATGTATATAGATAACAATTTTGTACAAACAGTAAAATAGCTGCTTTATTTGTCAAAAGCATTTCTCATCTTGCAAATTTATCAAAAAAAGGCTTTTTATTTTTTGTACAAAATACCAAAAGTTTGAAAAATTGTCAACCTTGATAAAAGTGAATTTAGTAATTTGGTGAATTTATCATGTACACAGAATAGGGTAGTAATAATTTTTTCTAATTTCTTCAAAGATAAAATAAATGAATAATGAAAATTATATCTTAGACTTAATATTTTGATATTATCAATAAAAAGTTTATATATATTGTTTTTCGTCGAATTGAAAATTGAAAATCTTAAGGGGATATATGAAATCTTTATTATCGAATTATTTGCTAAATTTGAAGCGTTTTTATTCAAAAATAAAATATTATTTTACATTTTGTTATCTGTTTGTATTTAACTAAAAATTAAAAAACTAGAATTTATAAATAAAAAATCTGTTTTTTATATATTTTATTGTAAAAATAAATTATGTATGATACAAAGTGTTACACAAATAACATATTACATAATTATTTTTATCTATACTGTACTATTAAATTGAAAGTATATAGCTTTCTCACTCTAATACATGCATTTATTGCCATATTTTGAAGTATGTTATTGATCAAAGAATACTTTTACTTTTACAAGTATTCTTTGTTATTGATAAAAAAAAGATTTTCTACATTATGATAAAAGTTATAATATATAATAAAGTTTTTATAATTTTATTTGATATTAAACAATTCAAAAACATAAGTTACTATTATTATTGTGCATATTTAGTTAAGTGGATATATATATTAGAGAGAATTAGAAAATTGAATAGACCTACTACATTTTTAAATGCTACTTTTTTTTTCCATTTTACATTACAGCACTAAATTTAAAATAAACGAACCAGTTGTAAAAATTTTGTCGTCTGGTGGAGAGGTTAAAGAATGATGAATTGAAGGAACGCGTTAAAACGTAATTTAGTTTTAAAGAAAGTAAAAGATAAAGTTTTTGTTATGTTTTTAGCGAAATAAGAATGTATAAATGAGTCAGTAAATAAAATATAAGTGCACTTAATATCTTTTTAAGAATATATTAATAAATTGAAGTTTTAAATTGTGGAAAGTGAGAATATAGATAACATTTATGTGCAGTTTTTTTGCAAATTACGATATTGCACAATATTAAATTTTGTGAAAATTACAAATATTTAATTGCTGCTTGCAGCTGTCGCATCAGTTGTGAGTTTCTCTGTGTTGTCAATAAATACATTCAACCGCGCGGTGTAGTGTAAAATTTATGCTGTTTGCACTATCAAAGAAATAAAAGAGAGTTAACTCAATTTTTTCATAGTTGACCCTTTACTTTGGACTGTTTTTTTTGTTAAAATTAATTGTTTTAGAGTTCAGTGCGTCACCGTAAAAGCAGAAATCGTTTTATAAAACAAAAACGCTTCGGACACCTTAAAAGCTCACCATATTTCATAATAAATAACCGCACTAACACAAAGGTAACTAGTTGTTTTCTAATAAAACATAATTAATAATACAGGAAATTTGTTTATTTGGTGTAAATTTGACGTAGAATTAATACGAATATTAGATATGTTGTTGTCGTTATAGGTAATAACTTTATAAATTCAAGGTTACCAATTTGTGCGAAATTCTAAAGGCAAGTGGGTAAGCTAATTTTCATCCATAACTGAAGCAATACAAAATAAACGATTACTATACAACTTATCAACTTAAAATAATTTCTATTTTGCTTGGTTAAGAACGAAAACGTTCAGAAAAAATATTTTCATAATAATTTCTACAAAAAATTGGAAAATGAAAAAATGGGAATCATTTTGCAAATACAATCTTTGATTTGTTACAACTGTTGCATCTTGAAAACAGACGGGAAATTCAGCAGATTCTGCTAATTATCATTGACTACTTGATTCACTGCCAGCCGAAATAACGTATTCTGTAATTGTAGTGGTTTATAACTTGCTTAAAGTTTTGAATAAGAAATCGCACCGTTCTGCTCATCTCACACCATTATTCGGGGCTTCATGAGTAACTCATGAATGTTTAGTACTATAACGTTGAATAAGAAGTTGGGTCGTTCTACTCATCTCATACCATTATTCGGGGATTCATGAGTAATTCATGAATGTTTAGTACTATAACGTTGAATAAGAAGTCTCTTCGTTCTGCTCATCTCACAACATTATTCGGGGATTCATGAGTAGTTCATGAATGTTTAGTACTATAACATTGAATAAGAAGTCGCTTCGTTCTGCTCATCTCACACCATTATTCGGGGCTTCATGAGTAATTCATGAATGTTTAGTACTATAACGTTGAATAAGAAGTCGCTTCGTTCTGCTCATCTCACAACATTATTCGGGGCTTCATGAGTAATTCATCTTTCATTTAAGTGCCAAGCATTTTTGTATATTCTGATTGAAACCCTAATGTTGATATTCTTGTCAGTATATTTCATTTCGGGTTGAAAAATATATGTATCTGTTTGCATTTCACTGGCTTTAATCTGAAAAATGTTTGAATATTATGTTACTGTTTTAGAATTGGAAATGTTAAGCATAACTACTTCAACACTCATTCGGGTGTTTACTTCTTAAATGGATTTTATTTTGGATCAGTTCAGGTTCAGGCCTCTCATGATAGAATTCATTTAATATTTTATTATACATTATTATAAATTGAAAAGTCATTGTAAAGACATGTGTTTGAAGATTAAAATAATATATATTACATGAGAAAGTAATAAATACCCGTGTTAAAATTAATATTTAATATTAACAATTTTTTGTTTGATCGATACATTATATGTTAAGTCTTGGTTTGAATTTCGATGAATACCTTTTGAAGAGTATTTTAAAAGAAACAAGAAGAAACTCCATCTTAAGTAATCCATTTTATTCTATCACAGACAAACACGTTAAATCATATCAGTGAATTGAAAATATAATATATAAAGAATTTAGCTTTATCATTGCCATAAATTAAGTTAACATATCTTTCATCAGAGTTTAAATGAAATCATTTACGAAATGTTTGTATGATTAGAGTCATACGTTTGAATATAAATAAGATACATATAAATCTGATTAGAGACAACTTTAGGAATTGTACTAGAAATAAGCTGTATTTTGTCTAGTTATAATCTTAGTGTTTAAGTCAGCTTAAAGCCAGTCGAGTCCTCAAAGTCATTTATTTAGAGCAACTTTTCCTCTATGCTATATGCTGATATAACTTACTTTTCGAGATATTAAGGTTTAAAGTAAAACATTTTTTATATTGATTATAATAACAAAAAAAACTGCATACGCCATCTAGCTGTAATTAGTATATACAATTTTCAGTTTGACTTGCCGTTGCAAAGGACTTGTTGATAGGGTTCATATTAAAATTTTCTACTGGTTTCTTAAAACTAAATTGACATAGTGGCGTAGTAGAAAATGTTATTCAAAGTAGCCTTTAGTGCGTTTACTAAACGCTCCATTGTCAAATGAGCGTGCTCAGAAAATTAGATCGTCCCGAACATGATTATTGTACATATTACTGTCTAAAAGCACTTTGATAAATGTTTCTAGTAGTTGGTTTTTGTTTCTAATAATTCAGTATAAAGCATCGTTGAATAATTTTTGAAGATGTGAATGTAAACTTAATAATGCATCTGTATAAATTGCTTTATTTTATTTTTTTTTGCATTGCCTTTGTCTTATAAGAAACAGCAAAATGTACCAGGTGTTCTGCGATAAATGCACATCGGTATTTCGTATACAAACTCGTATCTGCAAGAATGAACATTAACAACCCCTCTTGTTCTGGTTCTGTTTTTGTTTCTGTTTTTGTTTCTGTTTATTGTAAGGCATTTTAAGTGCTTATCTGTTTTCGTACTAAAATTTTAAGTAACAAAAAAGTTCACAGACTGAAAAAACACATTAATGAGTTTGAATATAGGGCAGAAGGCAAAACACACAAAGCCAGCCACATGACGTTCACAGTCATTTTTCAAGTTTTTAGTATAAGTTTATGAATTGTTACACTTTAAAATTGCCAGAAAGTTGCTGCTCACTTATAAATACATTTTCACATTCAAATCCACAGCCAGAAGGTAGAAGGTAGTCAACCGATCTGTTTTTAGATTGTTACAACTCTTATGAGTAGGTATATGTTTAATGTATCGAAAACTAGAAGTTAAAATAAGACTAGTAGTGAGAAAAATGGCCTTTAATAGTTGATAGCATAATTTTCTTGTAAAAAATAAACCAGAGATACTAAAAGTTTTCTAGTGGTAAAAATTTCAGGAAGTGCGAACTATCTTGGAATTTCAATACCGAGATAGTTCGCTAACATTTTGCTTACATGATCAAAATATTATCCTAAAGTCTTTTAAGCCTCTGCTGTTTTAATCATCGAAAGACGAAGACTCCTTCTTTTCAACATTTATTTTCACTAGCGTTTTGATTTCAATATGCAACATACTTGTCGTTTGATAGTAGACGATACACTGTCTACCGCTCTCCCCCTTGTTCTACAACATCTACACTTCTGATATCCCAATGCAAAGTTCTACGGTATTATCATTATACGCAGAAGACACATGTTATATTCTGATAAACTTGCCAGAAATGTGACGAACATGCTCCAGGAGCATATTAATCTCATCCTGGGGTTCTTCCAGAAATGGAAAATAAAAATTAACAATGAAAAAACTAAAGCCCTGTTTATTATACGTAAACACAGGCAACATTCAATCACGATGGTGACATCGTGATTAATTGGGAGGATAGCATTAAATACTTAGGTATCACGTTTGATAAGCGGTTCACTTGGCATATGCATATACAAGTCAAAAGAAGCAGTTGCGCTAAAACACTGCAATGCTTACAACCACTTTTCAAACACAAGCTTAGCGCGAAGAACAGAAAACTAATCTATAGCCAAATAATTAGACCAGTATTACTTTATGGGTGTGTCGCGTATAGCAAAGCTGCCGACTCTACTATACTCTATTTAAAGTGCTTTGGTATATCCGCACAAACGACATGCTAAGAGACCTTAGAATAGACCCGATCAAAAAATACATAAGCCTTGGACAGAGCTTTGAAGTTATATGCGAAAATTGACAGGCTATCCTACTTACCACTATCTAATCTTAGAGTAATCACTCTCCGCACGGGGAGGTACGCAGATCTTAGATCAATCACTGAATAATAATGAAGCTTATAGGGAATACATAAGTTAGTCAATGAGATGGGTGGGACCCTGAGGTACCCCCAGATATCAAAGAGTAAAAGTGCCCAGTTGCGCTGACTCGATAAAAGGATCAACATACATGAAATGACATAATTTATACATGTACAAATTTTATTTACGATTTTAAGATTAGAAAGAGGGAATGTGAGTATCGAATGATGAAAAGTGAAAAGGAATAGAGTTTGATGAAGGTGGAACTAAGTGTGAAAGGTTGGAAAGGACAAAAATTGAGTCTAATCTCGATTCAAACACATGAATTCTTCCACTTTAATGAACTGGAGACTAATAATTGTTTAGAACTTGGCTGTAACAGGCGTATGTTGAGCCAGAATTCCTTTTTCAATTCTAGACATTTGATCATGATCGTTAAAAATTATTTTCTAGCTGCAAATGTTGTTGATATATTCCTGATATGAGGGGATAGATAGAACTTCTTATTCTTATTTCTTGCTCAACTAAGTCAATAGGTAGGTCATTAACTTGGGATATTGCGTCCTCCAATTGTACCTGTTATATTGTGTTTTCTTCCAGATCTACCTATACATTGAAGTCTTGTGACACGAACTTTTTAGCACAGCTTCCATATTTTTCTTTTCCAATACTGGGAATGAAGTTTAATCGCAAGATAAGAGCGTACTCTGTCATGTACAGTTTGTTAATGAGGTCTTTGCATACATATACATTTTTTCGCCATTTTGTTCATATATTTTTTTAGTAATAATATTATAGTCATATTATTTGAGTCATATGGAGTAGCAAAAAAATACTTAATACTTCGTTTTTAAATTTTTGTTAAATATATCTTCAATTGCATTCAGATTGGTCATCACTTGGTGTAAGCTAGCTAAATAAACATGGTAGATGTATATATAAAAAGTGTCGTTTTTGTTTTTAGCGGTTTCAAGATGACACTTGCATTACCACAAAGGTGCGTCTTGATATTTGCATTAATAGCATTAATTCTAAACTCCGTGTTCGGATTTTTTTGGACAGTGGAATTTAATTTTCAGATCCTTTATCTCATTAGATCTTTGAAAGTATTCTTAATTGATTAACCAATTTAATATTTTTCAGACTATATTCAGTTTATATAAAACTGTTTGTTATTTTTTCTTTGCTAATTGAATTTTGCAGTATCAGCTTCTTTAATTTTTGTATATTTTTCATGCAGATTTTTGTGATCATTAGCAACGCAATATTTTTGGGGTTTTGTATCTACCGGACAAAGTATATGTTTACTAGGCGCACAATAGATCTTTTAGGTCGAGGTGCACAAATAGCCTATTTTAAATAATAATATGTTTACTATGTTGTCTATGGTTCAACATACTATATATTAGGAATAGTTTCTTAACATTTCAGTATGAATCGTTTTAGATTCAGAAGAACACACTAAGTTATCTGAAAATCTTATATAAATAAGATCGGCTTAGACCTGACATGTTAACATTGTATATGCACTTATTGTACATGTTTATAAAGACAAATAATATGAATATAAAGTCATAAAAATATACGGGAACCCTGTACTTGACCATACTTGGCCAGCAGATAGGTAACGTGTTCCTCTTACTCCTCTTATTCACAGGTATGACGGTAGTCGTTAAAGAGAACCCCTAATCGGTCGACTTGCCTAACAATAAAATAGTGTCCTGTCAATACGGCAATTGTGTTGAACAAGCTGCTTTGGTTTTTTTCGTTGCATAGACAGAACATGTCATACGTGTAGTTAGACAAGTGTGTTTACTGCACTATAAACAATACGTACGTATGAATATCAGAAGTGATTGATGATATGGAGAGCTGTGTATCACATCTAACCAATTGAAAACCTTAACAGTTGACAAGAATGTCCCTATGACTCGGATTTGATTTTAGGTTTACATTTGAATAGATCATTGTATACCATTGAATAGGGAACAACATTCTGATACGAGCTCAGCCGTTGTGAGCACACTAGCAAGAAACATAATGGCCGCTTGAATGTCGAAAAAAAAAATGGTTGTCATTTACTTTAAATGAAGCCCCTAGTCGGAAAGATAATTTAAGGTTAAGTTTTTCAAATAAAAAAAAATACCACCACTAATCTTGTTATCAACTTTTAAGCCACCTGCGTGTTATTGTTTAATCACTCGTTTTAATTGTCACCCAGTCTTCCATTTAGGAATATTAATAGAGAACTTGCGATCATGTAGAAGTGACTTAGCTTCATAACAACTATTGGGAGTAATTATGGTATTATAGTTTAGTATACGCGCCTATCCTATTTGCATCAGCTTCAACCTACAACCTAACATACTGTTAGACACTGTGGTCAGTTTGCAGGCAGTGTCGAAGAACAAATAATGTCATGATTAGAGTCTACAGACATAAAACAAGAATTATTTTTAGCTGAACGTGGGCCTGAAGTAGCAATTTACTCGCAATATCTTGCTAACATTCGTTAAAGCCATATAAAAAAACTAATAAATAACATTAAATTACTATTAATGATAGTAACAATTCGAAAATGGGGAAAAACGTAGAAAATACTTTAAATATAATTATTCCTTAAAATAAAAAAGAAAAGTTACTAAGAAATGTTGGCATTTACGACTACCTTAGAAAGCTACTAAGGAGAATATTGCTCCGTTGTCTTAAAAGACTGCTAAAATTAATTTTCATCACTCAAAGATTCCCGATGTTAATCAGTGTATAAGCATTTCAGTAGCGCTCTCAACTGTATGCGGAATGGCTTTTTTTCGGAAAGTGTTGGCTTGTACGACTACCTTATAAAGCTCCTAAGGAGAATATTGCTCCGTTGTCTTAAAAGACTGCTAAAATTAATTTTCATCACTCAAAGATTCCCGATGTTAATCAGTGTATAAGCATTTCAGTAGCGCTCTCAACTGTATGCGGAATGGCTTTTTTTCGGAAAGTGTTGGCTTGTACGACTACCTTATAAAGCTCCTAAGGAGAATATTGCTCCGTTGTGTTAAAAGACTGCTAAAATTCATTTTCATCACTCAAAGATTGCCGATATTAATCAGTGCATAAGCATTTCAGTAGCGCTCTCAACTGTATGCGGAATGGCTTTTTTTCGGGAAGTGTTGGCTTTTACGACTACCTTAGAAAGCTCCTAAGGAGAATATTGCTCCGTTGTCTTAAAAGACTGCTAAAATTCATTTTCATCACTCAAAGATTCCCAATGTTAATTAGTGCATAAGCATTTAACTGTATGCGGAATGGCTTTTTTTCGGGAAGTGTTGGCATTTACGACTACTTTATAAAGCTCCTAAGGAGTATATTGCTCCGTAGTCATTATAGGAGTAACTTACGCTTTCAAAAGTTTCTTATTATCATCTGTAAGCAATTATTAAGATTTAATGGCGCAACTGAAAAAGAAGATATTGAGAGAGTTGTTTGAATGAAAAAAAAAAACAAAACTTAATTTCGTATCTTTTGTATTTGTGTGAAATAAGGAACAGAATAATTCATATGCACAAGCATAATAAATATCTATAAATAAGTTTAATGATTTAAATTTTTTAATGCATTTTAGAAGCATAGCCGATTATAATTTTTATTAAACAAATCTGTGCTTGCTATTTTATGATGTCACTTTTCTTACAAATCTAAAGAGTATCTACAATCTATAGTTCAAACACTAACTGAAATTGATCGTTTTATGTTTGGACGGTTTAGTTTAGTTTTGTGTTTTCTGAAAAAACTCGTTTTTTCGTCTTTGTGTAGTTTCCATATACATTTTTCCTTGAATTCTGTATAAAAGTTTAAAAATATGGCACGAATATATTATTATATTTATTTTTTGTTGCTTGTAATCTACAGATGTAAATTCTTTTATTTGAGCCTTCATTCATTATCTTTTCTTCACTTAAATAACTTTATGAAAAATACAATGAAAAAATAAAAAAAAAAAACTGTAGAAATATTTATTTATCAATTTTTTGTTATTATTAAAGTATAAAATTTTGCAAAACAACTCGTTTCTTTTATCTAAGAAATATGAAACTCTCATATTTTACACTTGTTCAAATGTTTACTTCCTTTTATTTATTAAAATGAAAATGAAAAATTTTTAAATGAAAAATTTTTGTGATCTGGAATTGTTAAAACATGAACTTCAAATATTTTTATTTTAAACTGTTGAAAGTGACTTAAGAAAACATTATTGCAGTTTAGTTTTAGTAATATTGTTCAGTCCTAGTCATTTGAAGTTCGGTATTATAATTAATTTATTAATATATTTTCGATTCGGTAAGATTTATGAATATATTTGCATCGTGTGTTTGTGCTATTTTGTTTTCATGCATTTAATATATATTTTACTAGTTGGTACAACCAAGAATATCAGTTTATATGGAATTTCCGTTATCAAAATATTGCAGCAAAATTACTTCCGTTTTTGAATCAGAAAGAAACCTTGAGCTGTAGGCTTATCTTAACATAAAGTTGTCAATTAAGTAAACAAAATATTTCGAAATGTAAAGTAGTATATATTTAAATTAAACCTAAAACTAAAACCTAAATAGTGTTTTTTAAGAAAATAATATAAAATCAGGAAATAATGCCTTGGTCCATGAAGCGATCATAATTTCCCTGACACTGATAATACGTCGTTTATAAGCAATAAGTGAAATAAATAAATAAGTGACAGATAGTACCATAAACTAAATGTTTACTAAATAATATGGATATTTGAATCAGAGTTTCAAAACAGTCTTCGAGACAATTTAACAGAGATATCTGAGTACAGTTAAAAAAAATCTGAGCAGATGAAAATTCCGGTCATATTTCAAGACCTACTTGATCCAAACTGGATCAGAATCGTACTAATCAGCTGCTTCAACTAGAACGAAATCTGCTCAGCAGTATGATATTACTGATGAGAGGTAACTGCTTACTAGGTAGACATGCTACACAAATTGGTGTACATTGGAATGACTATTGTCGTGGTTATGGCAGTAAAAGAGGATGAATTTGTGTTTCGTCTGCTTTGTTAATAACCATATTTAGCCAATAGACGATTAAAAATATTTTAGGTCCCTTTTTTTAGCCACCATATATAAACTTTGGTCACACCTTTTAGCATTGTTTGTACGGTGACCCTTGCGGTCCTTTAGTATCAGATTTGAATAGTATATATCACAAACATTAGACGGTTTAAGAGTTATCAGGAAAAAAAATTAACAGTTTTTAATTTCCTTTATATAAACCTTTATGAACATAAATAATTTTATTTCGGTTCATAAAATTTACTTGAAAAGTACGGATATGCCCCAAAAAAATTTAATAAAGCAACCATAGATAGAACCGTTATTATGTAGTACATGTCTATGCAGTTTCACAGGAATTCTACTGCACACATTCGTACAAAATATCCAGTAATATAGAAATAAAAAAAACTGTCTATAAATAAATGCATACACAATATAAGCCATTTTTATACCATATTTTTAGTATTCTGTATCTGGATACTTAATATGTGTCTCATATTTGTACGATTTTAGTTTTTTGTTTCAATATATTACAAATCTATTGTTTGATGCGAAAATTCTCACATATATGAGTACACTTAGCAAAGGCGGTGTTAATGGCTTCGTTTGAGTTGCTCTGTACATAACTCACAACAAAAACCTGCTATTGTCCGAGTGGCTTTAGAAAAATTGATGGGTTTTGAGATGCCAGCACAGAAAAATGAACTTTTTTCTTGAATAAAAAAACTACTTTAATTACCGCAGTATTAAGCTCAGTGACGTCTTTCTTCACTTTCGAATTCGATTGAAATCGGGTAACGAGTAATGGGTAACTTCTGTGCGTCGTGAAAATATTCTTAGAGTTCATAACCTTTAAAAAGATGAATTACTTAATGAAAAAATTATCTCAAGCGTGTCATGGAGGTTATTTAACTTTTATTGAAATATTGCTTTTAATACACATGTAAAGGTATCATATTTTCTTTGTATTTAGATCTCGTTAATATTACTTGCGCCAAAAACGAGAAAGCGAGTCTTTAAATTAAGAATTAAATAATGAACAATGCCAGTGTGAATGCTGGAATGTAATAAAATGTACGTAATTTTTAAATTGCATATCTAACTACATAGATAAACACATATTTCGTTCGTTTATCCGTTCACTAATAAATTGTTTTAACTCTGCAATAGAGTAATCTGCGAACAATCAGTACCAGCAGTTGTAAATGCTGGAGTATTTAAGGAATACAAATTTTCTTAGTAGAACATTAAAAATAACTTTAGTCGTTGCAATCGGTCGCATATAGGTGACCTTAAAAAAATCTGAAAACACACATTTGGCTATTGATGTTAGTTATTCTAAAGAATCAATATACGGATAGTTATATAGTTATTGCGCCAGAAAACTAAATCAAGATCGATCTCACAATTTTTTAAATGTTGTAAATGCTGGAGTATTTAAGGAATACAAATTTTCTTAGTAGAACAATAAAAATAACTTTAGTCGTTGCAATCGGTCGCATATAGGTGACCTTAAAAAAATCTGAAAACACATATTTGGCTATTGATGTTAGTTATTCTAAAGAATCAATATACGGATAGTTATATAGTTATTGCGCCAGAAAACTAAATCAAGATCGATCTCACAATTTTTTAAATGTTGTAAATGCTGGAGTATTTAAGGAATACAAATTTTCTTAGTAGAACAATAAAAATAACTTTAGTCGTTGCAATCGGTCGCATATAGGTGACCTTAAAAAAATCTGAAAACACATATTTGGCTATTGATGTTAGTTATTCTAAAGAATCAATATACGGATAGTTATATAGTTATTGCGCCAGAAAACTAAATCAAGATCGATCTCACAATTTTTTAAATGTATTTTACTATACAGAAATATAAAAGAAGTTTCTGTAATAATAGTATCCTTCTGGAAATCAAAAATTCAAATTCCAAAATTAATTCAAAAAACCTGGCTAAACTTATAGTTAACCTATGTCGTATAAGTTGAATTAATATACGTTATACATATCCTATATGTATACAGTTTTTATTTTAGCTTGGTATTTTCTGGTTGATCTGCATTAGTTATATAGCTACTACGCCTACTTGTGTCGGAATTGAGAATAGATAATGTACTTCGTTTTCTAAGCAATCGATTTTTTTTATTATTATTATTTTCCAAATGACAAAACTATGAAATTTAAACTAAAATTTCATTTTATCCTAAGGTATAAGGTATCCTATAGTATAAAGTTGGCTTTGTAGCATGAATACCTTAAGTAAGCTGTAGTTAATTACTACTTTCTACAATCTAAGTAGAAAAGTGATAAATATTTGTAGCACTGTATGTTTTATTAAGTACTAAAGTTAAAATTTGCGTATCATCTAGTCTTAACAACTTTCATTTTATTTTTAACGTTATCTGCTTATTTTAAAGATAAACACATTATCTGTAAAATATGACTTTATCAAATTAAAATGTTTTTTTTTATTTTTATTTTATACATATTTTTAAATATACTATATATATATATACTATTTTAAAAAGATTTAAAACCACATCCAAAAATGTAAAAAAAATTTTACGAGCAATATAAAAGGATATGCTCTTATTTTGTTTTTGTTTAAGGCGGTAGCCTTACTATGTTACTGTAACTATGTTGCACAGCTACCGATCAGATAAAACTGCCAAAATGTGAGCTGGTACATTTTTGTGGTGCGGTCCTTTTCTCGTTAGTCTATAAACAACATGTGCAAGACATTCTAAAACACACTATTCACGATCCTTACGGCTAATAAGACCATATTTGATTTTTTCGAATACCAAATATTCTTTGATTAAATATTTTAATCAACTGTTTTGATTATTTTTTGTTTCCAGATCGTAGCAGTAGATCTAATTTAATGTTAGCAAACGCGGCACTCAACGCGTGTAAGTCTTAGAGTGTGTTAGGAGTGACAGCCTTGTTAACCAAAGCTCACTTAAACACAAATAATAGCGTGTTAATCTGACAACTCACTTTAAAAATAGAAGCTGCGAACATCTAGTCTACGAACAACGTTCCTTTGAGAAGGCGCGATTCCTTCCTTTAAGAACAAGAGAGCCAATCTGAAAAGTATGGCTATGTTCTTAATTTTAAAGGATGACAGTTTTTCTGCTCCAAACTAATGATGAACAGTGATAAATGAGCTTCTAATTTTTAATCCATAATCATTCAATACCATTTGATGTACTTTTTTAATATACTCGTAAAATAATATACGCGACAGTTTTTGGTAGAATAGACCGGTCTTCATTAACTGAGCTGATTCGGTCCCGTTTGAAGTTATATACATCTTCTTTCTGTTGCATTTAATTTAATGCAATTCGGATTTAATTTGTAAAAGCAATAATGCAAAACAAAATTGTAAGATATTTAATAAAATAATTTTAAAATTAATTCGAAATGTAAATAAACATTGCTAGACAGCGACATTCTCAGAAATTTAAAAAATCCTAACCTTTAGAAAGTGTTTTTATTATTCTATAAGAACTATATTCGCTATAATTAGAAATTTTCCATAATAGACATATAAGGCACAATAAATTTTGGTAAATAAATAAATTGTTTATAATTAATTGTATTGAGTCGACGTGCCGTATTTGTCGAAAAAATGAATTTATAAGTAACAATGCCCCTCACCTTTCAACTTACAATCAGTAAGTTGGATGGTTAACTGCAAATTACTCCGTGCTTTGTGGTTTTTAGTTTTTTTTTTATCAAATTTAAATAAATTGCATAACGCAGGTATAGAATAGAATATATCACGTTTTGTAGAGAAATTTCCAATTTGTTTATAAAATATAAGTTCAATGTATAATAAAAAAATTTGATTCAAAGCACTTCAAGCAGCACTTCAAAACAGCTCAATTATTTAAGCGGCGATCCAAATGAGCACTATATGTATATTTTTCAAATATGGCAATTTTTTTCAGATTCCTCCCAAAATTGAGATTTAACTTATCTTGCGAATAGTTTCATAATTTATCATAAAAAACACAGATACAAAGCGTAAAGATATTGTTTAAATTTGTTACATCAATAATAATCTTCACGTGAAATGTATGATCAATAACTCGACTTATTGTACCTACTTTTCTCAATGTAATTGAAATAGAGTCAAACTTCCATAACTCGAAGTAATCGTTTTGCAAAGAAAAGGTTCGACTTATGGAGACTTTGAGTTAAAGAATTTTTTTGTCATTGAACATCTGGTAACACTATCAATTTATTGAAAAAAGTACAACATATATAGGTCTAAAAGTTTCTATCGACTTTTCTATCAAAGTTACATACTTATGTCACTGTGATACCATTTATTATTTGCTTCACTCATCTTCTAACATATATTAGAAATCAATGTTATCAATTGCGTTGTGATCAAAAGCCAAAAGGCTATTTTTATTAAATATTTCCTTAAAAGTGTTAGCCTTAAGTTTGGGTTCCTATAAATGAGCTGTTATGTTTCTAACCAAAGTCGATATAAACCCAATTTTTTCTGTGTAGTTTTTTGGTTCTAACGGATTTATTTGAGACACCCTGCACTCAAATTCGTTTTTGGTATATTTACTTATTTATGCTTTAATAGGGATTAACACAATCTGCTATGTATGAACAAAATTTAAACAACCTATATAAAGTATAGAAATTGTTAAACATTTTATCTTAATTTTTTGAGCCGATTTAGTTGTTCTCTATATTTTATAAATCTTTTTCCAACCATTTCCAGAACTTTGAGCAGTTGATCACTACACGCGCTTATATATGGGTATATCCAGATAATGTTGAGAAATAATTGCTCTGAGATTATTTTTTATGTAGAACCCATAAAAAGGAATTACTAAAAATCTATATTATAAGTAAAAAAGTTACTGTCTGTAGAGTATTGAAGTTTCAGCAAAGCCAAATGAAAACCAATTTATGATGATTATTTATTGTTTTTTATTTTTGCTCTCTCCATCTAGAATAGTAGTTATGAAGTGGATGCTAAACATCTTAGCGACTTACCAAATCTATAAATGTTGTGTTGTGAACCTTCATTGAAAATTTAAATTAATATTCCAAATGTTGAAGTTAATTGATCGATGCACTTTTGTCTTGATAACCCACGTCGAAAGTCGTAATAAATCTTTGCACGAAAATTTTCTCGCATTAATTCCATTTCCATTTATTCGCGAACACTCAATTTACAAATCACTGTAAATAACACAAATAACGTTCTTTTTACAAACTTCCATATGGAAATGTCAGATGCCACTTGACAACAATCGGTGTTGCCGAGGCTAAAAATATAAATAGTGACCCTCTTATATTCTTTAAATTCCCTCGATAGAGTAATTGTTTGCCCTAGATAAAATTATTTACTTTTAAGATTTAATTTGATATCATGTATCAATATTCAATACCGCTACAGTTTTATCCAATCGTATTTTTAAGGATCGCAATTAAGAACGAAAAGGAAAATTTTGTACAACTATAATTTGTTTGTATTATGAAGACGATATCTCTATGTTTGAGGTATGGATTGTATGTCGAATCAACTTAAATAATTCATATATATAATCAGAGAAACCATAGAATATTAGATATCATAGAATATTAAAATAGACCATGGAAAAAATGAGCTTGCATACACAAAACACTCAAAACGTGTATTCAATGAGTTCTTGTATACAGGTTCCTTATTCAGTGGAAAGTTGAGTACTGAAAATACGTTAGGCAGGGCGATAAACACAGTATGTCGAATAGGCTACGTACACGTTTAAGGCATTTTTGACGACTTAAAGCAACCGCTTTTAATTCATTATATGTTTTATCAGTTGAGAATTTTGTCTGAATCTATATAAATATATAGAGAGTAACGCAATTAAACTGGTGTATCAACTTATGTTGACTCTGACTTCCAGCTAAGAATGGTTGATTATTTTCCGGATGCAAATCCATTAAACTTTTCTGTTTGTTGTATTTTATAGGACAAAGTTGGCAGTAAACGATACACAAGTATCGGTCATCTAAAGCAATCGCTACGTCCAAAACCGCCTAAAATATCACATAATATCAAATAAAAAATAAGTTTTAATGGCTCAATTGTTTCACTCTGTGAATAATTCCCCATGTTAGCATGTTATCTATACATATCATCTAACTATAAGTTATCTTGAAAAATTTCTATATTTCTATATTGTAAAACTACCGGACAAATAATAACTCAGCTTTTAATATCGAAGTTATAATAGTGCCATTTTTCAAACTGCTCTTGAATGATCTACATTAGTCTAGCATATATAGGCAGCCAGTTAGTTAGCAGTAAATAAATTTCGATACGTTAAGTAGGCAATTACAATTAGTCTATTACAGCGTATTGGAAAAAGGAATCATTCCAAATATTTTCAGTTGGAATATTAATTGTAAAATTGCAAAAAAATGAAATTGAGATACAAGCGATCTTCTTAAAATTGTTTATTAATTTTATTTTTTTTTTATATTTAATTATATTTAATTAATAATTTTAAATTGTTCGTTTTCTAGTATTCAATATTTACAATTATTTACAGTCCAATTTTCATTGAATTTTTTATTGATGAAATTGTTCAGTTTTAATGGCAATAAAATAAACTTCAACTATTGTTGATTTTCACAAAAAATTGGTCACGAGTTAAATATTTATTATTTATCGAATAATTTCGGTTATTCGTCATTGAGTTTTTATTATTGTTCATAAAACGCAAACTGTTAGTCGGAGGCAGTTGTGAAAATAGATTAGATGAATCCAATTAAAGAATATCAACTATAAAATAAGTTTTCAAATTTACGTTTCAAATTTCAGATGATAGTTTGTGATTCTGTAGTAGTTATCACAAGCCATGGCATTATAGTCTATATAGCAGCAATATCAATTTCACGTTTTTTAACGCTTAAAAAAAGAGAGAAATCTTTCTGTATTGACCAAATTAATACAAGGTAGAAAGACTTAATGATACATAACGATAACTATTTGAAATTTTGCCGGACTCTTTCAACGAAAAACAAACAATCTCATTGACATGCTCGTTCTGGTAGGTCAATTAACGGGTCACAGCCGTATAGGGAACCGTGCTAGAAGACCGACTATCCGGTTTAATCATATTCGTCTGCTTTGTTTTGCCCAGCACCTGCGCGGTTGTGATTGACTATGCTAGAGGCTTACGTGTTTGAGGTTCTCAAACAAGAGGTTAACTGCAGAACCTCTTTATAAAGAGCATCTTAGGCTTTGCAAAGGTTTAGGGTAAGTTTTAAACCTAACCCAATGAACATAATAAATTTGCTAAAATTATTCTAATATGATTAAGCTTAAAAGGTAATCATAAGAAAAAAATGCTTTTATACCATTTACAAATGTTCATCTAAAAACCGGAAGATCGGTTAAGATTGAAACTGAGTAATATATAAACAATATAGCTGGATGTGTTTTGCGAAAATTTGTAAGAAAATATGTATTCCGACGATATTCGATGCCGTTTTTCATGCTTTACCAATTTTTCAGATCACACTAAGCATGTAAAGCGTATAAAAATATAAAAACTTTAGTATCCCCAACTATACTCTAGTGATGAGTGGTGCTTGTAGACTAGACATGTTATGGTTAGAATATTGCCGTTTTTGTTGTTTCTATATTATAATTTACTTTCTCACTTACGATTTTTCTGGTGAAAAATTCGCTTTAAAAGAGGCTTGTGAAAATTGACTGTCTTAATTTGACTGTCAATAGGGACAAGAACTTATATGGGAGAGACGTAATAAAATTACTTTCGAAATGACAACAAGTTATCGAACAAAACGGCGTATATTTGACCTAAATCGGATCATTCTAACTATCAGTAGCGAGGCGTTAGCTTTTTGGCAAGGTGTTCACAATTTGATCAAAACAGAATTCCAACTATAACATCTTCCCCCTACTCCTGAGTTTTGTCTTTCCAAAAGCAAATAGCGTACAAGAGCAACAAAACAATTTATTTAAATGTTCGTAGTCTGTGATCCACTGGTTTTTATGGTAAATATCTGTAGGAAAAAGGCGACTACCACAGATTTCGACATTTTTACATCAGGTACGAAATTCTTCATATCTGGAGGTGGTCTATTCATTTTATGACTTAAAACCTTTTTTTCAGAAGATCGTTTAAAAAAGATATATGAATCAAATCTTTAATCACACATTTATCCATTTCTAAATATTATTTTTCACTTCAAATTTCTTTAATTTTTTTCTTTACTTTTACTATTTGCTAGTACAAAAGTGCAATAATGACTTTGTTTTTGGTTTATTTCCAACCTCTACATAAGAGTAAGAAACTCTCATGCATTCATTTACTCTTTTACTTTGTATTTACTATACGCGATTCAGTTTTTTAACTGAATCATTTGCTCATATAAAACGGCAACCGTGATTGTATTTGCACGCTTTGTATGAACTTATGGTTCAGTTTAATCGATTGAACCTCTTGTCAAATGTAAAGCGACATGCAGTGATATAAGTATTCAAAAATGAAATTTAAATGTGAATAACAGTCGTTTTGTCTAAGCGCTTTAAATATAGAAATTTCAAAATTCCAAATTCCAGTTAACTTTTTAATTGTCAAAATTACATTTAAAAGACAACAGCCGTAGCCATTAGAAAAAAATTAATAATTGATATATTAATTGATATCAATTAATCAGTTGATAATTAATATTGAGAAAGATTTCATATCTAAATCTAACAAAGTCTAATCGAATAACTAAAATATAGGTCGGGTACTTTTATTAGAGACATCTTAAAAACAAAAATTAACTATAACGTTAAAAAAGTAGTTTAGTTGGAGAAAGTGGATGTTCTTAAAGTACATGATATATTCCAATTGACGGATCATAAAAGTAATGTGATTGATAAGGAAGCTATGTTCTCAATTGCTACCAAAACTAATATGGAAAAATGATCATTTTAATACTTATAAATTGCTTTGGGATTTGGGATTTCCGATTTCGGATTTTGGATTTCTAATAATACACAAATCATGAAACATAAATTTTTTTACTGCATGGTTAAAAATCTTATCGCCTATCTGCTGCCGTCTCCATCTGTACATAGAAATTTGACCTGTAATGATTTGTGGTTCCGACACATGAAGGTAGAAAAAAACTTTCAAGGAAAATCCTTCCCCAATCTACATTTAACCACTCCTCTCCCCCTCCCCTGTCTTTAATTTCACTGTCATTTGCAAATATTCTTGCTTTGCAAATTTCCTGTCTGGGTTATAACCTAACCAAGCAGTTTCATCACAAACTATGATGAACGTATCAAAAATTAACTGCCAAAAATATTTGCCAAGAACTTTTTAAGTAAAACGTTAATGTTTTTTAAAAAATGTTTTAATCTAAATAAAATAAAAATAAAATAAAATGTGGAATTTAACTAACTAATCATTATTGAAACATGATTCATTGAGTTCAATGAATTAAAAATAAACTTCTGACGAAAAATATTGAAAGCAAATTAGAAGCAAACATTTACATACCTATATTGTTTGTTTATTTTATTTCAGATATTATTATGTTCTTGTTTTCAGACAAAAATATTTGAAAACGTCGGCACGCCTCTTAAAAATAATGTGTGACGTATATAATATAAAATACGCAATAATATTTGGTATACGTATGTGTATGTGTATATATGTAGAAGTATGTCGGTTATTATAGGTGGACTTTCGTACATTACATATTACAAAAACTCAAAGCTTATAACATTCAAAATATGATTAAAACAAGAATGAACGAAAATATTCATTGCATTATCTCGTGCTGGGCACAAAGCTGCACAGGATGGAATGTCTGTGCTAATGAAAAAAATGTGAACGCTTTGTTCTTATCAAAATAAAGCATAAACATGCTAACAGTCTCTTAAACACAAGTGTAGTATAATAGGTCAAAGCCGACTCTGATCTTTTTTGTAAATAAAGCAGCAATTTTTAAGTTTTGAAAATAAAAAATAATTTTTAATGCTGTGTAGCACCTACCTCAGTTGTTTCAATAAATCCATGGATAGAAGTGGATGAAGGGCATCAACAGCCACTTCAGCAGCCCTAAAGCATTGTGTTCGGAAATTGTTTCAAAAACACACAATCTTTTTCCTTCAATTATGCGTAATATATAAATTATATATCCACAAAATCTATCTTTGAAACGGCGCAGTGACTAAGCTTTGGCTTTTTAAAGAAGAGATCATGAGTTCGAGGACAACACCAGGTAGTTCTTGGAATTCTACGTATATTTATAACTTAAATATAATTGAACTCTTAGTACAAAACAAAATCTCCAACATGAGGTCAGACATTAAAAAGATCTTCCTTACAAAAAAATTTAATTGAGTATTTTTATAGTTTTTTTTATAGTTTAGTGAAAAACATTTTTAAAAAACTAATACTGAAATAAATTCCCTCACTTTATTCCTGTATTCCTGCATGTTCACCTAGATCAAATAAATATATTTTAAATAAACAACAGCGAAAGTGCCAGTGTCATTAAAAATGGAATAAAATAAGATAAAAATAACGTTAGTTAGCTCCACAATGAAAAAAGTTAGGAAAATATGAAAATGAATTCATTGAAAAAGGTTCGTAAAAAACAAATAGATTTACATTGTTAAAAATAAGCCCACTATCAATTCTTCAGAAATTTGATGATGCTTTAGTTAATTTGTTTTTGCGTCTCGGATTGAAAGATAACAACTGACGCCAGCTCAATATTTTCCTCCCATCAAAGTGAAATGCAGAATAAAAACAAAAACTGTATAAAGGTCATCTTTTGTGAATTCTGCGCATTTCCTGGAATTCATAATTAATGTTTTTCTTCTCTTTTAAATATTTGTAGATTCATTTGTGTTCTCACACTGAAGGCTTTGCCATTGTATATCTGCAAAATACATAATATTAAAGAAATTTTAATTTATTTACATATAGGTATACATATTACTAATTTTGTAAGTGGTCAAAAAGAAATTGGGAAAGTCCTTTATTGAATATATAATTGACATCGTTAAAATAGACTAAAGAAACTATTTTTCAATATAAGTTGGCTAAACACGAACTTGATAAGATCTCAAGTTAGCAAAAAGTTGATTTTTCGCAATGTTTAGAAGAAGTAGTCTTTAAAATGTGATGTAAATAAATGTATACTGACGTAAACACACTAGTTCAGAAAGAGTTGTTATTTTAACTCATCTTGAAGTCTCACTAGTCTCATCACCTGTTATCACCTGTCTCATCACCTGTCCCATCATCCTGTTAAGTTGGCCTGTCTAATAATAGGTGAATAGGTAATTAGGTGAAGGAAAACACTTAGTCGTTGGCACTGAAGAGTGGGACATAAAACATAAACATAAAACATATTTCTGTCATAATTTACTGAACATTGAACATTTACTGAACTTAATTTTTAATTTGACAAAGGATAGCAACACAAATTCCAGGTTTAATTGTATTTTAATGATTTTTCGTCTACCATAAACTGATTTTAATAATTTATTATTCATTCATTTGTTGCTTGTGTACAATTGTATTTACTATATATTATCATTGTCTCTAACACATATTTTTAATAATAGTATTCAAATATCAATTTCCAATGATTAACATGAAAGCAAAAAAGCAAATATTTCCGAAAATAGTTATAGTTATAATAGATAGTTTTTCTCACGAAAGAACTATTGAAATCTTGAGAAATATATTGAAAAACGATTATTTTCAAATTTCCAAATAAATAAATCGAAAATACGAATGTTTTCTTCACAAAAAAAACTATCTATAATATGATAGAAATATTTGTAGGATCGATGAGTGGGAATTGTGAAAATAAATTAAAGGGAAAAAATTGGATTGATAAGGATCCGGGGCCTCTTTTACATAAAACCTCATATTCATTAGCGTCAAATATATGTACAAGGAGGGATAATTGAGCAGTTAGACGATGTTTTATGGGGTAGAATTGCAATATTAGGACACACTTTCAGTGTAAACGTGTTTATACCTAACTTTAGCCTGATTTTAGTTCAATATTTACAATATTTGTTGCTTTGGACCCCAGCCTTACGTCTTGTGACCAATTGCCCAATTAATCTTGTCGATATCCATGAACTTAAATCTACCATCAATATGAAAGTTCGGTTTGAGTATCTGTACATAATATATTATTGTATATAATAAATAAAACGAGTACGTAGCTCAGTGGTGTTAAGAAACAATAATAAAATGTAAATAAAAACGTTCTCTCTAGTGAATGAATGAATTATTGCAAATTGAGATTTTTTGCTTGATAGTTGGTAATTAGTTTATTTTTTATTATACCCGTGTGGATGTGTATATGCGTATTTTATTATATTTAATTTATTTGTAAATAGGAATTTAGGAATAAGCAAGATCAGACACAAACATGAATTTCGACGTATTTTCTTGTTTTTGTTCTCATTTCGTCACCAAGTTTTATTCAAATATAGGAGGTTGCTACAATTTGCTAAACAACGTCATCAGTAGCATCGGCCTTATACGTTATCTATTTGCATTTAACTAACGAACTGTGTTTGTTTTTGTTCAGTATTTCGTTAACATTTTTAAAATAAACACTTGAGAGGTTTCGTCTTTTCGTGTTCACGCGAATTGCAAATAAATTCATTTGCGCAATTACAAAAATAAATTTCTTTTTCAATTAAAAATTAATAGACACGAGTAAGTTAAAGAACACATTTCAGTTTATATAAAAAAGTTTTATAACTAAATTAATTATTAAGGTTTTATCCAGTTTTTAAACAATGTTTAATTTGAATATGTTTTATTGCAGTGCTTTTAATTGAGACTATGACAATTCCGACACGACCAGCCCCAGCTCCGCCAGGTTCTCGTGCTCAAAATGCTGTAGCTGGAGCAAACGCCAGTCTCGAGCAATTACGGTTGCAATTACAACAACAAAATGGTAGCATACAAAATTTCACTGTTAAGTTACCTCCTCCACCCAAAGGATCAACAACAAATGGTGTACAACATAGAAACATATCGAATCATAGCAACAATAATAGTGACACAACAACTATAACACGGAAATTTCCACAAGCTCGTTACGCACCCGCCACAAGTTGGGACGACAAACCGTTTGATCATATTTCAAATAGTAATTTCAAAAAGGTTCCACCACCTAGACCCCCACCGCCTAAAGCACAACCGCTTGGACGTAAATTAAATGCACCACTACCACCGGCACAACAATCAACGAATATTTTAACGAATATTTTCAATCGCAAGAAATCTACTAGAGCACCAACTCCCACAAATACAGTGGCACGTAATTATAATTCCAGCAGTCACACTTACGGCAGTACAGTTTCAGCTTCCTCAACGTCACAATACAACTCAAACAATTATTCGTCTAATAATTGGAATAGCAGTTGGAATACAACTACCAACACTATTAGTTCTCAGTCCTCGTCAAGCTTAAGTACACTTACAGCGAATATCAATCCTCAAGAAGCACAATTAATCAGTTTTGATTCGCCGCCAAGTTCACCTACATTTACACAGAAATCGAATAAGTCAAACAGTGATTGTTTGAGTGTCGATAGCTTCAGTTCAGATTCAAATTTCAGTTCACCTCAAAATGGTAGTGTTTCACAGCCAGAAAGCGGTTTTGAGGATGATTTTAGCGCTACACGCAGTAGGCCGCCTACCACAAGTCCATTAGATCCATGGGAAACATTAGACGCATTCGATGCCGATTCAACAATATATGGCAATACTGCTACTATTGGCACAGCACCAGTTCGTAATCTTAACTCCATAAATACACGAATACAAGCCAGTAACGATAATCCACTATGTAACGGTAAAAGTTTGTTACCTCCAACAACATCATTAACTGTACCTACAATAATAAAACCTAAAATATCACAAAAGCCAAAAGCTCCAAAACCACCGGTGTTATCAAAACCAACATTTGGTTATAATAGCGTGCTGGATACTGATTTATCGACACCGCCTTCACCACCAATGCCACAGTGCCCACCACCAGCATTACCGCAATCAAATGTGTCTCTGCTGGATGTAATTTCTGGCAAAGCAGATGCCATACATTTAGGAACAGGTGCTGCCTATACTGAAGAGTTGCCTCAACCTTATGGCACAGCCTTATATGATTTTGATGGTGTCGAAGAAGGCGATCTTAGTTTTAGGGTGAGTAGTAAAAGAGAATTAAACTCTTGTTTAAAAATAATGTAAAGTTCAGTTTCAGTTTCACATACTGTTTTAATTACTGTTCTAATTAAACATACATTCTCATTCTTAAGTTCTAATTGAATTTAAATTCAAAAAATAGATTTAGGTTTTGCGCATATATGTGCTTTTAATTGTAATAAAATCAATTAAAATCGTATAAAGCTTTAAGCATTTAATACATATAAAATAAATGAACTAATTATAATGTAAGATTGATTAAAAATCATATATATAAGCGCTGTGGACTCCTGGTACCACAATACTTACATATATATTCTATATAATATGTAATATGTATATATGTGTAAATTTTTTATATATATATTGAATTATCGTTATAGGAAAACGAAAAAATTTATTTATTGGAACAAGTAAGCACTGAGTGGTATCGAGGTCGTACAAGAGCGGGCTGTGAAGGCATTTTTCCGGTAAACTACATTGATATTAAGGTAACACTTGAAAGCGTTAGAACTCCAACCAGTCAACAAGAGAGCACTAGAGAGCGTTCAAGCACTATTGGAAGTCAAAACATTTATAAACCAATAGCAGTACGTTGCCTATATAATTTTCCGGCGGAAGTGCAAGGTGATTTGGCATTAAAGGTAAATAAGAAACTGATTTCAAAAAAGTTGTATTTATTGAATATTAATTATGAATTATTTTATTTAATTTTCAGGAAAATGATTTTGTCACTATTCTGTATAAAATCAATGAAGACTGGCTTCATGGGGAATACGGTGGCAGGCAGGGTCAGTTCCCATCAAATTTTCTTGAATACGTTCCAGATAATATACCAATGCCTTGAATAAGTAACATGTGCGACTGTATGTGTTTTTTTTTCAAACCAAATCTGTGCTATATTACTAAAATCTATATAATTTTATATTTATAAGAATTATTGTGATGACTTATAAATATTTCGGTTTATATTGCAGAGTATTAAGATTAAATTATGATTGCGTAAAAATAATTATGTGAACGGACCTTTTTATAACGTAAAATTTAATTCAAAATTATATATTTTATAACTATTTATGCAAAAAATTATGGCTTTATATTTATAAAATTATCGAAAAATGTAAAAAGTTTTTCGTAATGATATGTAAAATTTTAATATATATTTACACGATAAAAAATCTAAAATATACACTTTATACAATTTAGTAGATATTATAGAAGATTATAAGATTTTAAAATAAACATCAAATTTATTAAGTAATTTTATAAATTTATAGGTAAAAAATTGTTTAAAATGAAATATTTTGCTTGTCACGGGTGTACGTCTTAAGAATTTAGTTTTATTTTGTTTAGTGATAAACTTACATGTTTGTAAATATGAAAGTGTTAGATTTACTGTTAATTTTACAAAGTACATTAGTTTTTATCTATAATTTATAATTGATTTCAGTTATTTAGTGAATATAATTTCTAGGAATTATTTGCCAATTTTAGTTAGCAAATATTGTTAAACTAAATAATAATAAATAATTCAAATTGAAATGGTCCATATATTTAAAACTACGGATGATTAAAATTTTGCTAAAATTCGCTTGTCAAATTTTGCTAATTTAATTTATTTATTAATAAGTATTTAACATTTATATATATATTTTTCATTCTTTCAAACAAGAGTAATTGCAATGAAAAAAGATACGAAAATTGTAATCTCTTCAATTTTAAATTGATAGCTGCACTAGTAGGAAAAACAAATTATAGTATTTCTAAAAAAATTTATTTGTATAATAAAAACGATAATAAAATATGTAAGTTGTAATCTATTTTTTATTGAAGTTATTGAATTTCATATAAAATATTTAAATTCATTAAGGGATGTTAATAGGGCCATCTTAGAAATGTCAGTCAGAAGCAACCATTCAGTTAGTAAATATGTAAATATGGAATTTCGCATGCGCTGGCACAGGCGTATTTTCAGGGGTGAAAGAAAGGAAACAATTTGTATCAACATTCGATAACGTACACAGAATTGTCATTTTTATATTAAAAGTCTTTTTTATAAATTTAGCAATAAATATTTGTATTAAATAAAACATGGCTGAATTTCAAAATATGCCGGATGGTGGTAACTATTGATTTAATATAATAAAAAAAAAGCTAGCATATTTAAGAAAAATATAATTAAATGTTTAATGTATGAACAAACATAGAAATTTTCATATTTTTTCCTTTTATAATTTATATTTAAAGATGATTTGAATTCAGAATCTGTGGAGGTGTTACGTGCACGTCTAAATACAATGAAAAAATTAATGGCCGAACGCACTGCCCAACAACAACAAAATCCTGCTACCACGGAAGAAATTTGGTCCACGAAGCGTCACACCACAGGCATCATTGATGGGAACTTTCTCAGTTTCGCATTTGCTGGTGCTTTAATGGTTATAATAACGGTTTCCATATATGCCTTTTATAATTTATACCACGCAATACTTAAAAAATTTCCATCGCATCACGAGGAACTTTAATTACATACATTGATATTGTACGTTTAAATTCGAAATAGACTTGAATATAAAATCGCTGTAGACAAATTTTGATTAAATTGTTTTTAAGTCGACATATAATCCTAAGTTTTAATAAACGGTTTTCTAAAGTGAAATCAATTTCGAGTATATAACATGAATATATATATATATGTATGTATACATAAAGCAATAACGAAAAATACAATTCATTAAACATATTGTTTGTTGTTGTATTATTGTACTTATTTTTCATCATGGGAGAGTGCTGTTGGCAATATACGTATACAATATAATTTAAATTTTATTAAAATTTAACTATAGAGAAATAAAAAAATTCATATAATTTTGGAGTTACATAAAAATTTTATAAAAATAGATTTTCAATCTATTAGTAACATAATTTGAACAGCAATATTGATTTAATATTTTAAATTCAATCTTTAGTTACCTCTTAGATGTGGGCACTTTTACTCTTTGATAGCTGGGGAGTTTCTGCAGAGTCCCACCGATCTCACTGACTAATTAAGTATTCCTCATAATCTTTGTGATTATTCAGTGACTGCTCTAAGATGTGCGCACCATGCGGTTAGTGATTTCTCTGAGATTAGATAGTATTAAGTAGGACAGTCTGTCGGTTTTCGCATATAGCTTCAGAGCTCTGTCCCTTATGTATTTTTTGACCAAATCTATTTTAAGAGCTCTTAGCATGTCATTCGTGCGGATCTACCATGGCACTTTGAAGAGCCTTCGAAGAGCCTGACTTTGATCAACTTTTAGTTTCTGGATAGAAGAGTCGGCAGCTTTGCTATACGCGACTTTGACTTGTATGTGCCTGTGCCAAATGAACCGCTTATTAAACGTGATTCCTACGTATTTAATGCTGTCATCCCTAATAATCACGATGTCACCAACTCTCGCTCTCGGTAAATGTTGCCTGTGTTTACGAGTAATAAATAGGGCCTTAATTTTTTGCATTGTTAATTTTTATTTTCCATTGAGATTAACATGCTCCTGTTAATCATCCATTGAGAATGAGATTAACATGCTCCTGCATCATGTTGGTCACATATCTGGCCTGTTTATAGGAATATAACGGGCAATTATCATCTGAGTATGTTATAAGGATAGCACCGAGAGACTTATTATAGCATTGGTATGTCTGACGTGATGATGTTGTACAACAAGGGGGAGAGTGGAGATCCTTGAGGAACACGGCTTCTATTCTTTGCACTGACGAGATGGTACTGTTGATTCTTACACAGAAGAACCTCTCGCGCAGGAAGCTGCCGAGAATTTTGATTAGTTCGACTGGGATATCAAAACGAGACATTTTAACTATCAGGCCGTCGTTCCAGACCATGTCAAATGCTTCGGCGATGTCAAATGTAGTCGTACCCGTTGATTCTCTTCTACTTAGGGCTGACTGTGTCATCTGAGCCGGTCGCACCAGTTGCAATTCTGTGTAAAGGTGTAAAACCAAGTTGCTCGTCAGGGAGAATATTCAGCGAGTTTACTGAAGTTTTAAGCCTGTCTAGAATCACTTTTTCAGCCAAGTTACCCAGAGCTGACAGTAAGCTTATGGGGTGCCAAGTCTACGGATATTTCGGGTCCTTGTCGGGTTTAGGGAAGACTACAACTTTGGCCTGTGTCCAGGTCTTAGGATATTCGCTTAGCCTAAATATGCAGTTGATTATATTTGCGATGTGATGGATCGCATCTCCCGGTGGGTTACGTAAGCATCTGTTACTAATTTTTTGTACCCTAGTGCATATCTTATATTCAATCTTGGGATGATTAGGGCGATTTCATCACTAGAGCAGGGCGTGATGTCTTCATCAGGCTCTTGGTCCAGGATATTGCAAGCATCCTCGGTGATTGTGGGGTTGTGTGTTATATATTAGAGGTGGAGTACTATCGATAGCACTATCACCACTATCGATGGTTTACCGCTATCAATCCAACATCGATGGCAGTGCCAGAATATCGATAGTCTACGATAGTTTGTCACAGCAACGCTTCACAAAAAAAGCATAATTTTTGGCATCTGTAGTTTGCCACGGCGTAAAGTGAATTTTAAATTCCGAGCGCATGTTCAGTAAAGCTGGACAAGTAGTTTCAGACTCTACTCGACTGAAAGAAAAAAACATCAATATGATGCTATTTTTAAACAAAAATCTTTGGTTTCTAAAAAAGCAATATTGTCGAAAAAAGAAAATAAAATTTATGATTTTTATTTTATTATATTTATGTAAAATATTATCTCCAAAAATTATATGAAATATATCATATTAATTAAATTTTAGTGGAAATTAAAAATAAAAACATGATTTTTTTGAATTGAACAGACATTGGTATTGAAATTAACATACTATCGAAAACTATCGAGAGTAATCGATGGTTTAGGAAAAAACTATCGCTCACTATCGATGGCGCCGACTATCGATAGTTCTCCACCTCTATTATATATAAAAGGTTTGTGAAGTTCAAGGAAAAACTAGTTTATATTGGTTCGAACATTTATGAGGATCAATTAGTTTTTGTTTTCATTTTTGTTTTGTAGATGCTAGTTCTGTTCATATTCGAATTTACGAAGAATTCGAATAGTAAACGAAGTCTTCGAAGTTGGAAAAACTTGGAAAAACTTCGAAGACTTCGTAAGCAAAAGGTGAAGTGAGAGCGGAAAATGCAAACAAACGTGCATCACACAAATTATTTGAGGGATGAAAGCATTTGCTTTGTTTGTACGGTTTTATGTTT
>NC_051847.1:113554601-113627781 GCF_002237135.1 Teleopsis dalmanni | reverse complement strand
TCAGCATCTTCAGCCAACATACGAGCTTCTTTCAATTGATTAGTCAATTGATCCATACGCTCTTCATCTTGTTGAGAACGATTTTCCAATACTTTGCACATACTAACCAAACAGAAATTATTTGTTTTTTTTTTTGTTTAATTTCAATATAAAAATTTTACAATTACCGGTTGTTCTCATCAGCAGCTTGTGTGGCTTCCAACAATTTTTGTTGGGCAGTGGTTGAGCGTTCCTCAGATTTTTCTAAATCTTCTTCAATTTGTTGTACCTTCCTGTTTAAAGTGGCTACTTCAGATTCAGTAGAAGTCAACAATTTTTCTTTCTCTTCTAAATCTTGGTTAGCTTTTTCGAGAGCTTCTTTTGAGGCGACTAAATCAACCTCAACCTGCACCAATTTTTTTTCCAAATCACGTAATTCTTCATTGAGCTTATCGGCGCGAGCATTTGCGTCTTTAGCTTGATTTTCACAGGTATCGGCCTTATCAATGGCGTTATCCTTTTCAAGCTTCATCGCTTGCATCTTCTTCTTGATGGCATCCATGTTGTATGTGTTTTGTTTTTATAACTGACGGAAGGAAAAATAAATGAAGAAAAACACTGAAAAATAAAATAATTTATATTATTAAATAATTAAATACTGAAACAATAAAATGATAAAGTTAGGTAGAAGTTATCAACGGCAAATTAGTAAGCGTACTGGTTTTAAACCATTTACAACCTTACAACTTGATGCGTTGATATCAACATTGTGTCCAATTATGATATATTGCACTATTTGATCTGCTTAGTTTTTAGTTTTTTAATATAAATTTGAATTGAAATAATTCATTCTGTGGTTTTCATTTGAAAATCTTTTCATTTAATTCATCTCCACTATCTCAGTTGCAGTGTTTATTAAAAGAAAAATGGTATATAGTTGATAACATCGCTGTTATTTTTTTTTTTATTAAACACATATATTAATTTCAAGACTCTCTTAAACTATTACTAACCTTAAGTGGAACAGAAATTTAGTTTTTCATTTTTTTATTAAGTTATTACCAAAAACCTGGTTTTAATCGATGAGTGATTTTATTGTTAATTTTTAACAAATTATCTGTTTTTTTTTTCAATGACGGGTCTAAAGTGCTGGCAACCAGACAAGGTAGATTCTGTCAATAAGTATTTAAAACTATTGTATTATTATTGTACTTATTAATACAATTGTACTAATGTATTGAATAGTTTTTGATTCTGTTTTGTATACAGAAATTATTTAAAGATATTAAATGAACTGCTTCAATTATTTTATATAGTTCTTAGGAATTATAAATCTGAAGAAAAGAGCATTTTAAATACTTTTGTATTAATATATTTTGTATAGCTTAAATATTTTGTTGTAGGTATATGTTTAGATTTAATATATACACTGCTTAAATTAATAGTATTATGCATGTAAAAGAGAATCAATTATAATGACTAAAAAATATTGTTATAATATAAAATTTTCATAGAATGAATTTGCATAATTTACTAATCAAATACTTAACGAAACAAATTTATCAGTAAATTCTTTTAAAATGAATTTAAGAAAAAATAAAATTTCTTTGAGTACGATATTGAAGTGATTGCATTTTTAATTATTAACACCAAGCAAATATTTAATATCATCAATTTAACAGCCATGACATTATAGAAAAAAATGTTGAGATCTCATGTTACAGGTTGAGATGCAGCAAAAAATTAATTTTTTTAACTAAGTTCACGTTTACTTTGATATTTTATGTCCATAATAAAGCTATAAAGTTCCAACGAATGAGGATACATAAGTTTAACTAACAAAGAATATTACTATATTATTTACAGTTTAATCACGCTAAAGATCTGTGGGTTTAATCGTAACATATTGCTAACAACGAGTTCAACTTATACATACACTAAAAACCGAATGAATGCCTAATATCAAATAATTTTTTTATAAGAAATGTATTTTGATATAAACAATTTATTTAGTGAATCAATAAACGTATGGCTTTTGCGCTATAGATAGATTTTTCAAAATTAATTTTCATACCCACGCAATCTTAGTTTGTTGTTGTTGTTAATTTTTATTTTTCAAAAAAGTGTAAACGAATTCTTAGAGCTTTTCACCATTTAAAATTTAAAAATAAATTTTTTTTTAATAAAAATCCAGCAGTGGAACATGTCATTATTTGGACTTCTATCCGAAGGCTTTGAAATTCTAGATGTTCTAATAAAATTGCTTCTTTCATTGTGTGTGTAAACTATGTATAAGTTTTTGAATCGAATTCCTAGCAAATCAACAATAGATGAAGTTAAAGCTTTCTGGGTCAATTTTTGATCGAAATGTTAATTCATATTGGTACTCAATTTTATAATTTTAAAAATTCATTTCATTGAACCTCTTTTTAGTTTAATTACTTGAAATTGTGTGCATTTCATTTATATGTAGGATGAATGTACATCCTACTTATAAGCTTTTTTTTATAAGAATACCCATTTGCTTCGATATGTAGCAAATATATATATATATATATATATATATATTACCTCACAAGAATGCAGATGTACAAATGACGATGTTAATGGAATTATTATGACATCTTGGTTTCTATTTTAGAAATTTCATTTTCTAAACAAAAAACTTTAACCGAAGTAAAAAAAAGATGATTTGAATTAATAGCAGTGGTATACATCCTTATTCAATCTTATCAGCCCCTAATCAATTTTCTTAAAGTTATATATGTAATTTTAAGTACAATACTACTTGGTGAATAGCATGACTATAGAAATTTAAGATTTATACTCTAAACTACATTCTATCTTACTTTCTTGATCTACTTAATCTTCTAATCTACTACTTCATCGGAAGTATGAACCTCAAATACTTTTATCAGTGTTATTAAAAATTATATACATTTTATTTTAATTGAAATATGGTGAGGAGCGTTTGCTTCCAATTTCAGTCTTTAAATGTAAAACTATCCTATAGGAGAGCATAGTATCAGGCTCAGAGAATATGATATATTCTGTGTCTCATATGGAAAGAAAAAGAAAGTATTATATAAAAACTAAAAAACAAAAATTCAGGATATTATTAGAACAGTAAAGCATATCTAAAACAATATTGTATATCAATAATCCTATATTTAGGATAAAAATACAAAGCGCTACTTAATTAGAATTTCTTTCGATTTGCTCGCTTGGCATTGAAAAGTGAGAAAACATCTATTCAATTTAAGATTGTCTAGAATCAAAATAACAGCATGTATAAATTAACACCTAAAGCACAAGCGTATGTTACTATTTACTTAATTACTTAGGTGGCTATTATAGACGTGAGTCGTCCTTGGCCCCATACGTTATTACTTTTCTAAATAAAGTTCACATTCTGGAAAGAGAGAGTAATAGTATATTTGCCCTTACTCTTTAAGATTTGAATAATTGTACATATGCGGTGTTGTCTTTAAAAATCAAGAATCAATACTTTAATTTAGATTTTTATTTTAGCATCTTACTTGTATAAATAGTATTGAATTTGAAATAGTTTGTTGTTTTAAATTCGTGAAACCTAAAACAATTAAACTTACTAAAGACAAGGCCGACTAAAGACAACATGTAAAAAACAATATGTATTAAAATAAGACGTTAAATTAATTTTATAAATATGTAGATATACATGAAGGTGAAACAACATAAGGCAAGTTTTAAAAATAAACTAAGAGCTTGTCTCCATATATTGTGTACAATTTATATATTTGATAAAAAAATTTATATAAACTAATGGATTAGTTGATAAGATTGTGGAATATCTCGTCCGATTGTCTTATTTTGTCTTAACGGTGATCAAACCAATGATATCTTCAACGCATTTAACCCATAAAATACTATAATACGTATAATCTGTACCTGCCTCTTAATATACACTCTTTATTAATTATGTTAAAATTTAGTAAATGAGTGGGTGGACTTTATGATAAAAAATTTATATTCAGATATATAAATATTTCGACAACGACGATCTCAAGGATAAATTTTTATAAAAACGATTTGTTTGTATGTGATACGAAAAGCTTTCAAAGTTTCGATACATACAAAGTACACACATATTTATATGTAAATGCTTTGTAGTATGCTTTGTATATGTTTGTATGATCAACTTTATTTTATGTGGGTAAGTTTTAAAAATAAATTGTATGCAGGTGTCTCAGATATTTTTATATATTAAATACATATATTTATATGATATTGAGTTTATACTAGCATTGTATATATATTTGTGTGCAAAAAAAATCATTAGGAGCTTTTATGTTAGACGCATTCACTTAGATTGAAATTGCATTTGTATTTGTTTCAAAAGCGATTTGGTTACAAAATTCCATTTAAAGAATTTTTTATATATAATTATTATATTTGAAAGTTTATATAAAAGACGGTAAAAGTACAGTTTATATTTTCAAATAATTACTAGGATTTGTTGAGTATGACTTCTCTCTATATTATAAATTTTTGAATTGTGTGGTCAGTATTTTGAAGATTTATTGTTGCATAATACATATAAAATATTTTTTATTTATTTGATTTAATAATATGGGTGCATATTTTTTTATATATATATATTAAACCATAATTGATATGCTGAAAAATTTACTGACAACATTTTTTACTTTTTATGAATTAAACTTTGTCATTTTAGTTTGTTAATTTTTTTATACTTTTTACAATTTTTTTTATACAACACGCACATATATACAAAATACATATATATATACAAATGTATATATATATATATATATATATTTATATATATATATATAGAAGTCATTCAATCATACATATAATTAATTTTATTATTAATTTTTTATTTTTGAAATGAAGCACTACAAATTTTTTTTATTTTATTTTAGAATAAATGCGATTTCATATTTTATCCATAAAAAAAAATTTCACACTTATCCTTAATTGCAGGAACTAACCTTAGCGTTCCAAACACACTATACGCTGTCAAAACCCCGAGAACACTGATGTCGGCCAACTTTTCTAACCCACAAAGCCCTCTACAGATCATATGCAAACGCATTGTGCAAAACTGTCTCCCATAGAAAAGTCACCAATACTTTAAAAAGTGAATTTCCACAAATATAAATACACAATTTTGTTAAAACATTTATTGTATAAAAACAAGAAAGAAAAAACAAAAACACCAAGAGAAAATTTTATTTATAATCCAAAAAAAAGTCCCACTATTTTTCGTTACGCCTAAAAGTTTTCTTACCTACGCTATTGCTATGTGCTTTCATGATGTGCTCGTGATGGGCACTCATTTGTAAGAAAACTTTTGTCTCGCTTGAAAACAAAAATATTTTCCCACTATTTTATATATAATAAATTTCCTACACTCAAACGATATGATCAATAGAAAAGCACCTGCTTATGGCTTTCATAAGAAGTCAAACTATATGTAAAAATTGAAATTTGTACAATTTTATTAATACATGCATACACTCACACCAATTTGGTTCCTTTTCCATGTACATGTGTACTCGTAGGTTGTTCGTACGGTTCTCGTAATGCTTATTATGTTATTATATGTTGCGCTTTTGTGGTGGCTAGAACTTTCTATAGAAATTCTTACAAAATTTTGCGTTAAATATTTTCGTTTCTCATATTTGTTTTTATTTCTCTATATCTTAAAGTTTTAAAAATAGCTATTATAAAAATTGTTTGCATACATTTTTCTGTATAAATTTTTATTGCTTTGTGCGCATTTCCTTACGCTGAAAATGAATTTGAAATAATTAAAAATATTTATATAAACGATTTTCCATCATAGGTCATCACATAAAGTGCAGTGATGATATTTTTCAAATTTTCACATAAATCATATTAATATTTTTTCACTTTTAATTAAACGAAAATATACTATTTGAAATTTCTTATTTTAATAAGTTTTTTTTTAAATAAACAAATAGTTTTTCGTTTTTCAATAATTTTTCTACGCAATTTGATATTTAAAAAAAAGTTTTTAAAGAATGCAAATATTTTTTTTAAATTATTTTAATTTGGCGTTAGTGAACAATGGTGGGGTGTTCATTTGTTTAAGCATAGGATTTGTTGGAGATCCTACTCAACAAGGTTCACGTTAAATAATGTTTATAAAGCTTATAGTATAATATTTTATATATTTTATTACACAGACAAACTTACAGATAGTAGAATTTCTCCATTCAAATAATCCTATTCGCATAACCTATTCGAATGATACAAACATTTACTACAATACAATATACATATATGTTATAAACATATTTGTTATATATGTTAAATATATGAACACTGAAATATTACATTATTTTACTTACACCATCCTAGTTCAAGTGCGTGTGAACCAAAAGACTTAGCTAATGTTGATGACATACAGTTAGTAATTGTAGCAGTGTTCCAGTGTTCCAGTTTGCTATACAAATATGATTTGCCTTAGGGGATTAGGGGATTTTTAATTTGCAATACTCATCAAGAAAGCAGTACAAAACAGTACAGTTCTGTTGATGCCTACAGTCTAATCCTAACTTGTATTTTCAGTATAACTTTCCAAATATTATTTTTGTGATTTTCACGTTTTTTAAATTGCATGCACGCAATTAATGCTGTTTTCTGTAAAGGCGGTACGATAGTTAAAAGCTATCTTAGCAATGTAAAATTATTAATTATGTTCTATAACTTTCAATTAAACATACTGACATGACAGTTTATGTTAAACTGTTGAAAGGTAAAAAATGCTTGCGATGGGAGAATGACGTCGACCCGAACTTTTGTAGCAAAGAGGTGTTCAAATTAATGACGTCGATCAGCAATCGAGATCGATAGAAAGTTGAAAGAGGACAATACCGGATACCGATTATTGTTACGATTCATATAAAATACTATATGGCATACGACATAAGCAAATTTAAAAATATTTAATATTTCAGTCAGTTTATATTTGGATATAACTTTCATTTGTTTGATGGTTCAGATGTAATTATACACCTATACCTCGCCTAATGGCCTTAACTCGTTTCAAATAAGTTGACCGGAAAACGAAAACCCGTTAAACGAAACCAATAATTCCAGATAACTGTATGGAAAATAATTAAACTGGTACCAAAAAAACAAAAAACCTATATATATCGACTTCAAGAACAACAAAAAAATTTATATTGAATTCCTATATCTGATAAATATTTATTTACTGATATTTATATTCTTACTATCTTTATGATTATTTTCAAACCAAATATAATGTTCGCTGTTTGACTTGTTTTTTTTTTGCTGCTGTTTTAGAGCTTCTTTATATGGTTACATAGCTTCATAAACTTTTTTGGGAATGTCCGAGCTATGCTTAGAAAGTGAGCCCCCAATTTTATGGTCATTGAGTACTCCATCAATTTTATCAAAATATGCTTTCAGAATTTGCGATTTTAGTTAAAACTATTATTCTATTCTCTGTCGTTTCTTTAATCCAACAGTTTCGAATGATATAACAGTTGGCTGACGTCATCTATAATGTAGACAACAAAACCAGCTTCTACTGCCCTTTTTTGCAACATCATTTATATTGGTATCAACTTCAGACACAGGATTTCTGAGGACGCATTCTGGCCATAAAGATTGCTTTTCTAGGAAGTTTTTCGGCACCTTCGATTATCTGTTGCTTCTATGAGCATTCGAAAAGATTTTTTGTAGATAATGCGCACCATAAGGTGTCTAATTGATATGACACCTTGATTCATCGACTGGAGTAAAGCCGTGGTATTTTTCGGCAAAAACTCCACTTTGGATTTGACGTTACATTATCTAAAGCAAGCAGAGCTTTATTAGTTAATTTATTATTCCCTTAATATGTTTTATTTTCCAGACAGGAATATGTATGAACCATTCTTCAAAAATAAGGTATGCTTTTAACTTAAATCATCAAATGCATTGCCAGCTAACAATAAGGTTAAACGTTCCTTTGAAATTTTGCACATACAATATGTTTTGCTAATTCCATAATACAAAAACCTGCAGAAGAAAACTGTTTCTCCTGCATTCATATTATGCATAATCTTCAATTTAATATCTAAATAGTTTTACGTCATTTCTTCAATAAAACTTTACTTGCTGGAGGAGCCATCCTGATATCGTTTTGTTCTCAATATAATTGTTCTCAAATTACGTTAAACATGAATGTAAACATATATCGCTATTTATCTATTTTCAATTTCGTACTAAGTTAATAGCATATACACAAGTTTTAGCAACTTGCGAACATTAAAAACACAATGTGTATGTAAATAATTGCACACCTTTATTCAGTGGTCCTAAAATGCATATCAATGCATTTTGTCTGCAGTTAAATTTAATCAATCACTAACTAAGATATGACTATAATCACTACCAAAAATAATGAAATTGGGTTTTGATATTTTACTATTTCACCAATTTATTACTAGTATATTAATAGTTTATAATTTAATTACATTTAACATATATTTTATATATCTATTATGTATTGGGTTTGGTGCGCGTGCCCATTGTTTGCATTTAACTTAGACAATGCCATTGAAATCCTTGTCATCCTCAATCTAAGTTGTCGCACAGTCTCTACGTGGCATCCCTGGGTACTTACCTGCCACCCGCTGGACAATGGAATAATAGTACAACGATTCTTATCTACAGCACCCTAAGTTTGGGTTATGCATAAGGGTGTGGCACACATCACGCAAAATCAGACGACAATGAAGGAAGTGACAAAGCCAGAGACATGACGAACCACGTGAACAAACAAGTGATCATAATTTTCAGATATTAACCTGGAATGTCCGATATCTCTGTCTTCAATAAATGTAAGGCTAATATTACCGCCATTTATGCGATGAATAGTATAAGGCTCCTCTACAAGAGCAAACTGTGATATCTACTATAGCTGTCATGCAAGCCATCATCCAGACCTATAGTGTGAAATAAAGAACATCGTATAATTTGTTGTTAGTATATCTTTGATGCTCACACATCTTTTCTTGAAGCCGTGAAAGTTAATCGTAGTGTTACAACTAGTTAACTAGAGCATTGTTCCTATGAAAGATATTAACAGGTCTTAAAAATTAAATCTTCACTGGAATAGAACTATGGCATTAATGAGACTGATATCATTTTACTTAATAAAATAGATTAGCGGACAGCTATCTGGGATGTAAGAGTAACGTTTAAGCGAAAACTCGAGTTAACTTATTCAATATACGAGTATAATCATTGATCGTTTGCGCTGTATAAAGCAGGTGTTCAATGAATTGAATAACTTCACGTTTCATTTTTAATTGTAAACCCAATAGGCTGTTTTGCAATAATTAATAAAAAAAAAATTATATAATAGAATTTTCATTTCATTTAAACAAAGAATTGTTCTTGTTTATTAATATAATAGCCGATATATGGATTCCAGCTAAAATCGATTAAAAAAAACTTCATAGTAATCCTACTCGTATAATTAAATTAAAGCACTTTGAATTTGTAATATACTTGTAAAATATTATTATTATTTTATAAATTAATGCGAAAAACACAATTTATTTATCATAAAAAATCTTAAATATACGTTTTACTCTTAGTTTTATTATTTTTAATTTATTTTTTTTAATAAAAGCTGCACTTTATTTGTGTTAGGTTTTTTTTTTTGGTTATCCTGTTCTTGTTTTAAAAATGAATGCATAATATTTAATAAATACAAAGTTTAAAATATTTTTAACAGATTTTTATTTTTTATAATTAAAACTACAGCTAAATTAAAGAGTGAAGCAACAAATCTAGGCTCCAATTGCAATTGCTGTTATTCTGCAAAATACAAGCATTAAGTAGAAAGCATTTACTTAAAGATATGAAGTACAATCAATTAAAGTTTAAAGAAAATTAAAAAGAAAATTAAATATCATCATTTTTTCTATATTCCAGCAGCTAATTTCATTTATATATTTTTTTTATGAAGTTCTGCCGAAAATATAACACAATTTCGATATATTGGACATGTTGAATTTGACAACTGCATTTGTGATCATATATGGTCATAGTTCACTTAAAATTTGTTCCTTATGTATGACTCAAAAGATGAAATATATTGGATCCTTAATATTTTCATATTCATATAACAAAATTATTATAGGAATGATATTGTATATTATTATAAATACATTCCCTACATACATGTAATGTGAGCATAGTATGTTGAGTTTGAATGCTCTTTTGATACTTTTCTTATTTCTTAGAGGAACAACTTTTTTATATGCTAACGTAATATGGATATTCCTACGACACATGGATGTTAAAAATTCCATTTGTTTTTATTATTAGAATTACATTAATTACATAGTAAGCAAATGGCATCCAAGGCACTCAGTTGAATTCAGTTGATATTCAATCAATATTCCAGATTTCTATCAAAACTTAAATCAATTATTACCAACATCTGCCATATAAGTTTAAGAGTTAGAGCTAAATTTTTTAGAAGAAACTTTCCCATTTGAGTTCTCATTATTAATGTATAAGTTGTTTAAATTTTGACATAACTATTATACGATTTAATGATTTCGATTCATGATCTTAAAACAAAAACTTTTGTAAATTAATTTTATTTTATTAACGTTAAAGCAAAAGAAATGCTATTAAAGCAAATTCCGTCATAAGGATAACTTCGATGTATCTATTGGATTTGCTGTTTTTGTGTTGAAAGATATTTTGTTGCTTATTTGTTGTATTTGGAAGATTTTATTTTTAAGACATTTCGGATTATTTAAACCAGAAAACATCGTTAATGTCAAATATTAATAGGCTTTATATGTTTGCATTGCACTTCATATCGATTAGTAAACTACTTTTTTTTATAAATAAATATATAGCATATAAAAATTAAACCTAAACTAGTATAAAAATGGTTTTTTTATTTTTTTTTGTAAAGTTTTAGTTGTTAATTTATTTAACTTATTAATAGAAAAGATATAAGGCAGTTTTATATATTAATTTGTTCTTCTATTTCTACTGAAATGACTATTACTTAATAATTGTTATGGACATAAGTTATGTTATGTGTATTTTTTTGTAATTAAAAAAAATTATTTTTTTGCTTGCATATAAAGCGTTCTAAACCGTTCTCTAAACCATAAACTGTCATAATGAGCATTAAATTTACTGGCAATTTTTAATGTTGAACTGCAATTTTATGAGTTGCCTCGGTCGGTGTTAGTACTTCGATTTTAATATTGTTAATGATATAAATAAGTGCTTTTAGTAATTATTCAGGTCGGCATACTCCAATTCTTGGGCAATTGTTTTGTACTTCTCCTTACCTTTACTGACCTCTTCTGCAATAAAAAGCAAATTTTCAAATTGACTTAATATGCAAACTTTAAAAAAAAAACAAAAGTTTTTAATTATTGTAAATGATACTTTTATTTAAAATGAAAACTAAAAAATAAATTATATAAGTTTTTTTAATAATATTAAGAATTTTATTTAAATTAAAAAATTGCAAAGTGTATACTAAACAACAAATTACAGATGTACATTTTAAAGAAAGCAAAAAAAAATATTTCTGATGTAATAAATACTTGATTTTTACTTTATTTTACACTACAAAATCAAACATCTCAATAATATATTTTAACAAAAAATTTAATTGGGTTCAACTGCATTAAGCTGTGTTTGTGCTATAAAACTGTTGCTATAATTTTATAGCAACATTTATAATAGCAATATTTATGTGCCGTTTTTTTAGCTGTTGTGCTTGTTGATTTTGTTGTTGTTTTCTGTTGTTGCTGCAAGCTAATGAATAATTTATTCCTTGAGAATAAGTTCGACAAAAGCAGTGTCGAGATCGTCTCCAATATCCTTGTACCTTTCCTTCTCCAAGACGAGGTCGTCTATTTTTCAAAGTTTGCAAATAATTAGAAAATAAAAAATAATTAAAAAATTATTAACTAATGGAAAACAAAATACGTTAAACTAACAATTAAGAAAAAATAATTTACACTACAAGTACAGTAAATAACTAAAACATGTATAATCTATAACCAATGAAACACAACGAAATTATGTCACTAAATATTACATAACTTAAAGGATTTAAATAGAATGTTACAATGGAACTAGAAAACGTATCTCCTCTATCCTCATCTCCCAATGGAGCATAGGACCTCAGTGATATTTAAATATTTAATTGAAGGGAAATGCAATAGATAAACTCAATATGATTTAAAATGAAATATATTAAATAATTTATTGCAGTAGCCAGATGATCTCTTGTAACTAAGTAGTGTAACTAGATAGTTAGTTGCTGGATATAGATCATATAAATTGAAAAAAAAAAATCGAATAATATTATAAAAACAATAATACACAATGACATTTGATATATATTGTACTATTTCTGAAGGAAATGTCCTAACTTAACAATATCCATTCCTTCAAGACTTTAAATTCATTTGATTTAAAAAATACCAGATGGAGACACTGTGTCCGCAGGACACACGCAGATAAGATAGAAAATGTTTCATCCTGTATTTCACAGAATATACAAGTGTCAGTGTTCTTCATCTCGATTTTGAAAGATGGCATATGAAAAGAGCATATTAAGTAAAAATGTCAGTGATTAATCTGAATTCAGATCTATAAGGTCATCATCCATTTATATTTGATGTTTTTAAGTATATACCTTTTTTTAAGAATAAAATAGTTGTACTTTATACATAAAATTCACAAATAATATAACAAATAATATATAAAACAATATAACAAATAATATATAAAACAAAATATTTAAAATAAATAATATGAAACATAAAAAAATTTATTACCTTAATTAAAGCAGCACATTCGTAATTTTTAGCCTTGGCATTAGTAGTTGGTGGTAAAATTGCTTTAAACTTTAATTACAAAAAAGGCAAAGCAGAGGCGAAAGAACGGAGTTTCTTTCTTGTTTTTCAAAAGAACTTTCATTTTTTATAAATAAAAATTTAAAATTATTTATGCTGTCAGCCATTTATTATAATCTCAAAAAAATAAAATATTAAAAAAAATACAAAATTATAATTAGCATGCAAAAAAAATTAGTTGCAATATATGTGTAGCCTGATTTATGCTGGAGGAGCGTCAGCAGCTGGTGCAGGTTCCGTAGTTTGCCCCTCGCCTGCAGGTGCATTGTCAACAGCCGGTGCAGCTTCTGCAGGTGGAGCAGATTCCGAAGCGGGTGCAGCCTCTGCAGCTGTTGAAGCTTCTGCAGTAGATGCTGCTGGAGCGGCATCAGAAGCAGGTCCTGCACTTTCTGTAGGAGCAGCTGCAACATCTGCTGGTGGTGCAGCCTCTGTTGTTGTTGCACCTTCCGCTGGTGGTGCTCCCTCTGCTGAAGGTGCGCCTTCTGCTGGTGGTGCACCTTCTACCGGTGCGGCTTGTTCCTCAGAACCGGGTGGTGGGGGCTCATAGTTTTTGACGTATGGTACTTCAGCACCTTCTGGTGGCAAATCTATTGAATATTCAAATGGTGGTGGTGGCGGTGGTGGTGGAGTTGGTTCTTTAGGTGCTTCTGGTACTACTTCCGCTTCAACAGGTGCTGCACCTTCTACTCCCTCTACAGCTGCTTCACCAGTAGGTGCTTCACCATTTCCTGCTGCTGCGGCTTCTGCTGCTGCTTCAGCCTCAGCTTTAGCAGCTTCCATAGCAGCAATTTCTTCAGGTGTAGGTGTTGGCAATTTTGGTGTAGGTGGTTTAGGATTACGTTCCGTGTAAAATGGTTCAAGTCCAGGTATAAGATCGAGAAAAGCCAGATCAAGACTGTCACCAATTAGACAGTAACGCTCTTTTTCAACAATAAGATCATCTGTGTTGATTTTATTTATATTTTGCATTTTATGCAGCATTAGATTAAGCAAGCAAGTGAAAAAGCATATGAAGTGAATGTCGTAAAAGCGATATAATTACATAAAAAAAGAGAAAATAAAGAAAGAAGAATGATAGCGAAAGAAAAGAGCAAAGAAACAATGTAAATATAAATAAATTTAGCAAAATGAAAATTTAGACATGTACAAAAACAGGTACAAAATTTAGTAGAAAATATTAAAATTTAGTCATAACATTCGTAAGTATGAGTAGATAAATTAAATGCGGAAAAGTGAGAGATTGACAAATAGATTGAATGTTGAATTTCATAGACACACGGCATCTTTAATACTTTATCCTTTTTATTTAAGAAAATTTATTTTTCAATCAACTGTATTATTAATGTATCGGTAACATTAAGTTGATGATGTCTCTGTTGAAGTTAGAGTAGGTTCTACTACAGGTGCAGGTTCTGATGTAGTAGCCTCAGTTGTAGGCGCAGATTCTACTACAGTAGCTTCAGTCGTTACAGTAGCAGTAACTACCACAGCTGTTTCAGCAGTAGCCCCAGACTGATTAGAAACTGCCGTAGCTACATCAGCAACAGCAGTTGTTGTTGTAGAAGCTTCTGTGACTGCAGCTTCAACTGTTAGTACTTGATTCTCTTGTGGCACCGGCGTAACTTCAACTGCTAATGAGCCTTCTACTAATTCAACTTTTACTTCTGTTTCAGGTATTATAATGTCGATTCCTTCAAAATTCTTTACATAAGGTACTTCAGCACCTTCTGGTGGCAAATCAATAGCATATTCAAATGGTGGTGGAGGAGGTGGTGGTGGGGTTGGCTCTTTAATTACAAGTTCAACAGCAACGCCCACTTCACCAACCACATCACTAATAGCTGCTCCTTCAACAGCTCCTACAATCAGTGTTGCTTCTGTTTCACCACGTTCCGCAGCTTCAGCGGCTGCACGGGCAACAGCAGCTGCTTCTTCAGCAGCAGCTATTTCTTCCGGGGTTGGTGTCGGTAATTTTGGTGTTGGTGGTTTTGGATTACGATCATTATAATCTGGTTCCATTCCCATTAAATCAACAAATGCTGCATCCAAACTGTCGCCAATAATGGCGTAATGTTCTTTTTCAATAATTAACTCATCTGTACGTAGAATTGTTTGTACGTGGTTAGTTGCGATTAAGCGTGGAGTAGGATAACGCGTTAGGTTGGTTTGGTTCAAGCACAGTTTGGAAAAATTTAAAATGGTAAATTTATTAAATTTTTATAAAAATATATATATTACATGTATAGGTATAAACATTTGGACTGTGAAGATCACATAGAGAGTGTTGATATATATGTTTTTGTATTTCATAAGTTTTGTTAAATACTTTTACAATCTTGTTGCCAAACACTGCGTTATGTAATTTTTAAAGAGTATAAACGTATTGTAATATATCAGCATAAAATTCCAATATACAAATATACAACTCTAAAAATAGAGTAAATGAATTTTTCGAAAACGAAACAGATTTTCATAATTTATCGTCGTCTCAATGATTGTTTGCAACGAATCTTATATTTTCAGAGAATATTGTATTTCATATTAATAATACATATAAAATCGTATAATACAGATTTATTTATTATTATTAGAGAAGTGGCATTTTATTGTCATAAAAATTTTTTTATATTATTTTTCTTTTAAATGGAATATATTTATTTTACCTTCTTAAAGGTTTGAAATAAAGCACTTAAATACAAAAATAAATGTAATTGGTTGACATAATTTGTTACGGCTTTAGTTGTTCTTTTGAATTTGTGTTAACTTAATATATATAATAAATTTAATATAATCAGCAAAATTAGCATTTTTAATACAAACAAATAATACAATTGTAATCGCCAAAAAAATATAAATACAAAACATGCTCTATTAAAAAATAAATTTAATTTATAAATAATATTTTTGAATTTTCTTCGAATAAATTTTTTTATGTTAGTAATAGTATCTTCAATGAATATATTTTGCAATATTTTAGTTTTTTTTTTTTGTTGAAAATAATGTAAAGTAATATTACATAGAGTTTTATAGAAAATAAATAATTATTTATTTAAACTTGTATTGCATCAATTTTTTTTTTTTTTTGTTGTTTTAATAAATTAAAAATAAATAGAAAAGAATGCATTTATTTTATTACTGGCAAATTAAATACATAAAAATTATAATTTCTATAATTTAGTTTTTGTTGCAATTTGTAGCAGAAAATAAAGCAATGTATAAAAATAAGTTATTTTTAAAAATAAAATAATATTTTAAATGGAATGACTTTTTAATGCAAATATCTCTCACACACAACTTTAATATTTACTATTTCTCATTTAATATTCATTTATAGTAATAGAGAAATTATGAAGTAATTTTAAAGCGGTGAGAAGAGAGTAGCTATACTCTGTCTTTTATTTATTGTCTTTTAATGTCTTCTGCATACAAGATTTAGTAAAAATAAATCTTCAATTTTATTTTTTCTTCATTTCTTTTAATTTGTTGTTGCTTTACTACTTTTAAAAAATATATTATAAAACATAAACACATTGTCCGCTTCAGCTTCAGATACAAATGTATATTTTACATTTGGCAACAACTTGAAATAATGGTTTGTCGTCGTTGTTTTAATGCATTGCCGTGCCCACTTATTGAAGTTCATATTTTATTTTATAATATTACTTTAATTAATTTTAAGAAATATATTGAAAACTGTTGGCAGTGTATTTGCAGTTTAGAAAAGACAACAGAAAAACGTTAGTGGGTATTTTTTTTTTTTTTTTGTGTTTTTGTGTTTTTGAAGCTGAACCCTTCAATGTGTTATACGTTTTGTTTTTATTTTTATTTTTATCTTTTATATTTTGTATTTTACATATTTTGTATGTCATGTAGAGTGGCCTCCATCTCTTCTTGTAACAATTTATTCTTTGCGCGCTCGGTCATCAGATCATCTGTAATCGAAATTTTTGTGTTCGATTGTGTGTTTTAAGCGGGCAGCAACAGAGTTTTAGCGATTTTAAAGCAATATTTGGCAGCAATTTTCGTTTCAATTGTGGATTTGATTGATGATTTTATTTGGTTTGGTTTGGTTTGGTTTGTATAAATCAACAAATAAGCACAAACAAATCCATTACATTTGGATACAGCATAGCAAGCAATTAATTTATTATTCAATTAAATTAATTTAAATCATAAACATTAGATATGTAGCGATCAGGCGGTCAGGTGAGTGGAAGATAATGGTTAATCAACACAACATAAACATAAAACGAAAAAATTTATTTTAAATAAAATTAATTTAATTAATATGAAGTAAAAAACAAAAATATGGTAAAATAATATAATATATATTAAAATAAATTATAAAATAAATTAAGCAAAAAATTATTTTTCAATAAATTAAAATAATATATATTTAAATATTTATACAAAATTCTAAAAACGTATATATACATATTAAAAGTAATTATTAAATACAAAGTCAATTCAGATATATCTATAAAGGTTGTTTCAGTTTGAAGTTTGAAGTTTAAAATAAATACATTCATATATATAAATATCAAAAAACAAAATGTCATTCCTTAACATTTTTCTGGTGAGACCTGGAAACACAGATTAACAATCTGTTTTAATTATAATTACTTAGAATTTAATATAAAACCTGTTATGAGCCAATTTAACAAAAAATTTAAAAAAAACAAAATTCTTAATATCCACTGCAAATTAAATTTACCTTTTAAAAAAATAATTTAAAAAAAATAGCGATAGTGGCAACTATCAGCACTAAAAAATAGGAAGAAAAGTGTAGTTAATAAATAAAACACAAAAAAAAATGAAACAGTGGCGTGTATTGGCATTTTTAACGGGAAATTTATTCTTAACTTCAAACTGAGACACACACACCCTTTATCATACTCTACTTAATAATATAATAATATTAGTAGAATATTATAGAATTAATATTTACGTAATATAATTATGATAAAAAAATTTAATTTGAAAAAAAAAAAATTTACCTGTACCTTAAATAAAATAAAAATTACTAATAAAAATATTTAAAATATAACATACAAAAATTTTACTAATAAACTTTAAAGATATTTCATCAAAATAATTTATAACCTGAAATATCTTTAAAAAAACTAAAGGAGGAGACAAACTACAAGAAATAATATGATACAAGAAAACAATACATATAAAAAAGAATAAAATAAACTATAATATTATTAAATATTACCTTATTTAAACATATCAGTGAAAGAACTTAAAATCCTAACTGACAAACACAATACGACCTTGATAATATTTACCTTTAAAATAATGATTATCTATATAGTAACACATATCTAAAAAAAATTTTTTTAAATACTTTTAAATGTGAACTTGGGGATAATTTTCTCAAATCGGAAATCTAAACTTTTTGAAGTTTGAATTTTTTAATATGTCTATATTACTTCAATGATTTTGTATAATTTAACTCATATATTTAATCTGTGAATGAAATTCGATCGTGACAAATGACGATTCAGCCGAACATGGAAACGGCGGAGAAAAAAAAATTAAATATTATTTCTTTAAAATATCAAATTTTTTGCATTTTACGGATGTTTAAAAGTTTTCCAAGCTTTTAATTTAAAAGTTGAACTAGTTTCAAAAATGAATTGAATTCTCTTAATTTATATTACGAAGGTCGTATTTAGTTGTTAAAATATAAATGTATAGAAATTAATTTCTAGAAAATATTGTTTTTAATATATATTTCTAATTTTATAAAAAAGTTTATTAAGACATAAATACTCTCGTCACTTAATCTATTTTTTATTTTCGTAATTAATTTTGTGTCTTAATTATACAATTAATAATATTTTCATTTAGTACAATATATAGTAAAACAGTTTTCGAATATCTTTACGAAACATACCTTCGAGCCTGTCGACTTCCTTTTGTAATTTTTGAACGGAGCGTTCAGCAAATTCAGCACGGGCTTCAGCCTAATCATAATTTTTTTTCAAAAAATAATAAATATATACATTAGTTCATGATTATTTAAAAGTTTATATAAGTAAATACTTTGGGAAATTTTTAAGTGGATTTTACTAAAATATTGACAAAGATAAATATTATAAAAAATATTACAAGTAAAACTGAAAAAAAAATTTTTATGGGTAATAATATAAAATAATGATTAATTTATTTTAATATAAATAATTAATAATATATGTATACTAATATCCTTGTCAATATTTTAATTTGCAAAAAAACCAGAAAAATGTTTTTAATTCTACCAAAATCAGCATTAATAATTTATTCAGTGTGCAATTTTTATTATATCTAGATTATTTAAAACAGTATAACATTTATTTAATTAGTATTCATAATGTTTATAGTATTATATGTTAAAAAAATTAACACCATATATATGATTTATTGCAATACAATAAAAACAAAATTAGTAAAACATTCCAATCAACAAATTTAGTACTATTATTAATCTAATTATTTACCAAAAATAATGTAGCACTCTAATCTTTTACAATTTGCTAAGATTAATATTATACTAAAATTAAATAAACGAAATTTAATTTAAAAAAATACAAAATTATAATATTGCTATAAACTATAATATTCTATTATCTACTAAATTCAATAAAATAAATAACAATTGTTATACTACTTGACTTTTAATTTTGACATTGAAGATGTGTTCTGCATCATTTCTTACAAAGATTAAATTTTTGATTGTTTTTATTTCGTTTCTTCCTAACAATCATCCACTCACATGATAATGGTTTTTTTTAATTAACTATTGATTTTGATTGAGTTTTTGCTTTTGTTCATGTGTTTATTGTTTTCAACTCGGAAGAAAGGTTGAAAATTAGTCCTTTAAAACTTTTATTTTTGAACTCTAACCCATTAACCCATGGTTGCCAAAAATTCAGACGTTGAAAACAACGTTGCATTAAAAAATCAACAAAAAAAAGTAAGAACACACTTTAAGGACAGCAGAAATTAACCATGAATGCCGACTGAATTTAGTTCCTTTGATTGATCGCTATGAGAACTTTTGCAGTGTAAATAACTAGAGTCTCTCAGTGCGACCTAGAAATCTGTTGTGCCCACGTCATGTATTCAGAATATTTCTCAAGCCCAATATTTTTACTAAATACAAAACAGAAATTCAAAGCATTAGTGCAAAATTCAGAAGCTTAGAAAAACAAGTATAATAAAGTAATTAAGCACTCACTGGGCATTTGTAGTTGATTGGTCTATTAGTAAATGTTGTTGTAAAGTGTGCTTTTTTCTCACTATTTTTTATTATATTTTAAGTTCTTTAAAAACGAAGCACTTTTAATTGCCAATGTAATTTTCATTGTTTATATATTTGCAATTTTTGAATTCGAATCTTTGCTTAAAATAAAATACATCTTCAATGTATATAATAATATATATATTACACATATATATATATACAATAATGTGTTAACAAGGTTGAGGAATTTCTTAAGTGGTGCTACATATTGTAACTTACATTTTCTAGATTTATTTTCATTTGCATAATATCCTTTTCAATTTGAAATTGTGCTTCCCGAGCCTTAACGTTTTGGTTTTTTTTTTGGTTTTTTTTTGTTGAGAAAGACAAATAATATATCATGTTTTTTATTTCAAAATAAAACTTTCGATTTATCATAAAATGTCTACCGAACTTTTTGTTTAATTGCATAAACAAATAAAATTATGTGGCCATGATCATCTTCCACATGACTAAACGTGCGAATTATGTATAAACACTCGGAGTAAATATAATTTAATTATAATTTAGACACAAATTTTTTATCGTATTTATTTGTTTTTTTTTTGCAATTATGCACAAAAAGTTGTTTTCAATTTTATGAAACTGTACATTGTCTTCAAGAATTCGATTGATTAGAACTTACAAAGTCCAGGCTCAATACAACTCAATTACAACACAGAGTTTGTAGGCAAATTTAAAGTTCAAAAATAATGAATATATAGTATTGTGGAGGGACACTTCTCATAAACACCTATATAAACATTAATTCATTTATTGTTTTACTTGCCATGACATATTCTGCTGATTTGTCTTTCTTCTATTTCAAAGTTATAAGCTTCAAGTTTTAGTTACATTTTATATATACCATTTTTAATATGAACAAAAAAAAGAAAATATCAAATAAATAAAATAAGATTAATAAAACATCGTTGAATTCGCTACAATATTTTTAATATTTTTATGTACATTAAATTAAAATTGAGAATAACGATTTGTGCAATTCAATATTTTCTTTTTCCTTTTGATTTTAATAATAATAAAATGCTAGTAATTAATACTACTTAAGAGAAATACTATTATTTAAATGAGATAATCTAATAGAGAAATACTACGTGATGACTAAATAATGATTATAAAATTACAAAATATAATAAAAGTTCACACACAAGGAATAGGATAGCTACAATTAAAATCCACTATATTCACTATAATGTTACCTCTTAAATGTTATTCAAATATAAATTCAATTTTAATCCTTAATTTTAATAAGTGAAACAAGCGTATCTAATTACATAGATTAGATGAGGTTAGGATAGGACAATGATTTTAAGAAATCTCATACAGCCGGTTTATATTGATATTAATATTAATATCGTTAAATACTACGCATCTATCTAAAACAAGTTGAAAAGTTGGAAACGTATCTAAATTAAAATATATTGTTTGATAGTCAAGTGGCAATTAATAGCGATCAATAGCGACCTGTAGTACTTCTTTTAGAATTTAACTCTAATGGAATCATTAAAGATGGTATAGTCTATGCATGATTACTTTCCGTAACAACATAATAATGTATATAAAATATTTTATTAATACTATAGTAGTAACTTCTTGACTTCCACAAACTTACATTCGAAAATTATTTAGAGAATTTTGTTATGGATTTTTATTAAATAGAATTATATAACTATATTCAACAGATCAAACACTTTCTCTTTTATATAAAAAATTTAATTGTTTGTCTTAATAAACAAACGTGAATATTTTCCTCAGCCGATATTAAATATTTTTTTTTAAAACCAAGTTATACATTTACAATTAGATACAATATAGCTTAAAAACTACTTTGCATAATACCTCTTTTAACTGATGATCCAAAACTCTTATTTGGCTCTCAAAAGTTTCCTCTTTTTGTGTAGCCTAAATTTCATCATTTTCCATAGTTTTAAATTTTAATTTTTTTTTTTTTTTTTGCGTTTGAAGATACAATAAAGCAGTACAAATATTAGACGTAAGTGCGTTGTTAATTGAAGTTTGGTTGCGGTTACATTGTTTGAGGTTGGTGGATCGGTGGATCGGTGTATCAGTGGTATTTGTTGTTTTAGTAAAATATTTTTACATGCATTGTTATATAAAAATTGAGAGCAAAAGGCAAAAAATAAAAATAATTCGTCGAAAATTGTTGAATTGCATTGAAAAAAATAATAACACAAAACAAACAATATTAAAGCAGCAACATCGAACATTATATGAAATGAAAAAAAATTAAAATAAATATTAATAAATATTCAAAAATATTTGATATCATATCAAACAATATAAAAGAAAATATTACGTAATTAAATATAGTGTATCTCGTCGGTAGATATTTTATATAGTAATTTAAAATTTCAAATAATATTTATAGATTAAAAAATACAAATAAACGTTTGAATAACTTTTGTAAGGAAATTCATTTAACAATTTATACTTTAAAACAAATATATAAACTTATACATTAAATATAAATAAAAAATATTTCTTTTAGAGTAGCATTCCATATTAATTATATATATATAAAACAATTAATTATTTTTTAGAATAAATGAAAATCCTTTCAAATTTACAGATATTAAATAAAAGAAATAAATTAAATGAGATCATGAATCAGACATTTATAAATATATATATATATATAAATTTAGCGGTATTTTGCGCTTTATAATATTTGAAAATCAAAAATGATAAATTTATTTGACATAAATGTTACAAAAAATGGTTTCATATTAGAACAGTTTTAAGTTGTTCCTTAAATAAAATGTAAGCAGCAATTTATTTGAAAGCAATTTTTTTTAATTAATCGCTGACTTGGTGCAAATTGGTTTGTAAACCGTAAAAGCACTAATTATGCATTAATTACATTTGTAATCTTCTTTAAAAGAAACCATTTCAAATAATTTTTTTTATTTTCACATATAAAATCCACTTGCGGTTTCCAAAAGCCATATATAATAAATTTGTAATAATACCTCCTTTAGACGTGTGTTCAAGGTCTTAATTTGGTTCTTGTATTCTTCTTCACGTTGGTTGGCCTAATAGTATTTTTGTTTGTAAAGTGGCATATGTTTTAATATTTCAAATAATATATTTTTTTAAACCGGTACATATTTTTATAATAAAAGAAGAAACGAATTTAATGAATATGAAAATAATTATTTATATAGTTAAAAGAATAAAATAAGAAATATATATTTACTTAGTATAAAAAATATTAGCATACCTTTTCCTCAGATACTTCAAGGGATTTCAAGTTGTTACCAACAACGCGAAGTTCCTCTTCAAGTTCCACAATTTTGCTGTTTAAGAAAAATAGTTATATATTAATATAAATTTAGGTATGCAATCAGTTTAAAATCTTAATTAAATATTGGACATTTCAAATCTAAGCTGCGACTGACGCTAATTTAAAAAACATTACATCAATTTAATAAAAAATCTAAATAGTTTTTTCAGACTTTACTTTGAAAAAAGAGAATGATGTTTGTATGGATGTCTGTTAAAGTAATCGTAACAGTCGATTAAGTAATAATTCTTTTTCTGCAAAATATATTCGGGTTTTTGATACCGTAAATTGGTAAATTTCTTTTTATGTAAATTGGTAAGTTTATATTATGTTAACATAAACATTTACATCAGCTGTTTTTACAAAAATAATTATATTTTTAAGTGTTCAGCATTGACACAAAACCATCGTTAGTCACAGTCGACTAAAGAATAAAATTCGCCCAGGTTAAAGAGCATACCTAAATTAACCAGAGAAAAATGTATGGACAATCGGTTAAAGCGCTGCCATAGCTGTATAGCACTTAGTTGGATGTACTGATGATTTTGCCTGATACTCTTTATCCGAACTTCAAAAATGGTATAACTTAATATGCTTTTTTGTATTGCACCAAAACATGTAATTTAAAAATTGTTTTATTACTACCCCAAAATTAAATGAATTAAAATTATTACAAATATATCAAAAATATCATAAATTTAAAATAAAAAAAAATTGTACTTCTAAAACCAGTATGTAATGTAAGGTTATGATTGTTCTTAATAAAAAGTAGAAATTAAGAACTAAAAGTAAAGAAATATTACTTAACATCAAAAATAATTAATTAAAAATTTTCTCTCTACTACACTCATTTATACGAGATATATTTTATACAAATTTTTTGTTTTGATTCCGTTTAAAATATACACATTTGAGCTATTTTAAAATATCCAATATTTAAATTTGTATTATAGAAAGAAAATAAATTTATATATTAAAAATGGAAATTTGTTATATAAAAGCAGCAAATATAATTCAAATACATTACAAACCTTTCACTTAATTCAACTTTTTCCTCAGAACGTTCCAAATCTTGTTCCATGAGAACTAATTTTCTGGCAACCTTATCAACGCATTCAATTAGTAGCGACACACAGTATAACGAAACGGAACGAAATGTACGTAACGGAATATCAGCGTTGGCAACGCCATGTATAAAAGTTAACAATGTGTTTGGCAACATTATCAGTATAGGCAGTCAGGCAGGCAAGCGGTTATATTTAAATTATGTTAATAAAAACAACATTAAAGCGCGCAATAGTAACATTTAAAAAATTAGAAAAAATATACAATTAGTCTTTTTAAATAAATTTTTTAAATCAATTTAAAAAATGTGAATATTTTACGATTAATCTGAACGTTTTTTAATTCGGTATGCAAGGCAAACACAATAAATGACGTATATTTCAATTTAGAAGGAAGGTGATTTGAGGTGTTGGTGGAGATTGTGTGCATGCTTGCAAATTACTTATAAAGATTTTATTCACATTTTTTACATTCAACTTAATTAACAAATTAACAAAAAACTAGCTAGCTAAGTTTAAAAATAATAAAAAAAATTCAATTACAAAAATAAAAAATGTATGCTGTAAATATGTATGAAACACAATAAAAATTAATATATAAAAAATAAATCCATATCAATTTGGTTAATAGAACTGAAATAAACTCATTTTTAAAATATGTATTTTAATATCTTAAACTTAAGTAGCGTTTTGCATTTTTAGTGATTTAACAATAACAAGACTCTCAGTTTTCATCAAATTTTTTTTAATATATTAATACTAATGTTAAACGCATTTTATCAATTGCTTTCCATTTCTCATAAGTCTTAGTCTTATCTTAAACTATTTAAAAATTTTTATATTAAATTTTTTCCTTAAGCCTAAAAACGTACTTTTCTCCTTGTTCGGCGCGTTCTTCGGCACGTTCCAAATCAGCTTCAACCATAGCCAATTTACGGGCAACCTTTTCGTTTTTATCGCCATTTTTACAAAATTTTTATATAAATTTAAAATAAAATTTAAAATGAGTTTGTATATATCACAAGTTGATTTTGTAGATTTTTGGGCAAGCAAAACAAAGCAAAAGGGCGTATTCGAGCGATTGGGAAATATTATTATATAAACGTATAGACGAAATACGATGCATGTACTTATGTATATATACACATATATGAATGTATGTAATGTGTAAAAATATGCGATTATAATTATAGTTATTATTTCATTTTTTTTAATTTCAATTATATATTGCTGAAGTAAAACTTGTGCTTTAATTATTAATTTTTCTCTTTTTAAGTGCTTACCAAAGTAGAAATGCTATTTGACAAGAAATCTATTTTTGAATAAATTTAATATATAATATTATAACATAATATTGGCAATTAAACCAATGAAATGTTTCCAAAGTCGATGATATATGTATGTTTGGCAGCATTCAATTGATATAAAAGTTTTCTCACTATTACCTACCCCATTTCTCTATTTATGTTAATATGTATACTTTACAACTATTGCATTTTTTTGTTTTGGCACAGCATAAAACTTTAAAAAATATTATCTCAAGTTACAGTATTTTAAATAAATAATTAATGTTCTGTATACATTAATTGGCTTATTTTTAAACAGAAATTTTCTTGTTAATATTTTTGTCCATGTAACAGGAACTAGTTATTAAGTTCAACTAAACTAATTTACCTTTAAAACATATTTTCAAAGCGTATTTACTTTCAGTTTAATTTGTAAAAAAAATGTTTCCAATTTCATTCTTTTATTATTCTTAAAAATACATCAATACATCAATAAGGTCAAAATTTGATATAAATAAAGTTGATTATAAAATTAACCTAAAGTTAAAATTAAGTAAATAAAAATTCAAATCATATTATTTTATATATCTTCAACAAATATGCCTTCTGTGTATTTTCTACATAAAACAAGTCATTTCAATGCGTTCCAACAAAAGCATTTCTGAAATCCCATCATCACTACTAAAATGCGAAAAAGTTGCATTATAAATAGATACATCCGCAAAAGGATAAAATACTTTCATTATTACAAAATTTTAAAGTTAACACAGTGTTTTGTTTTTGTTTTGCTCTTATAGATTAATTAGAAAGTATACACAAGTCCGTGAGGTAAAAAATCAACAACGATTTTTTAAATTTTAAGAGTATTGGAGTTGGCGCGAGGACAAAATATAAACACTTAAGTCTATTATTAAATTGGCTTAAAAGTTACACAATTCAAGGGTGAAAAACTGATAACTAAGCAAATTCAATAAATTTATTATAATATTGTGGTATCGTCTATAGATAACTTGTATGAATCAAAAATGAGCTAATATATTGGTTAGCTAACGCTTCATTTGAGATTAAAATCGATAAATCGTAGTTTTAAATTCTTCTAAAGTCTATATCTTTACATAATTCAAGAATTGTATAAGCAACAAATTTTTTTGTTAATCTTCTAATAATGTAAAAATGTAAAATGTAAAAAATTCGACCAATAAAACACTATATAATAGCAGATTAAATTTCAACAACTATTTTTTTTTATTTTTCTTAGTATTTTTATTTTAATATAACATTATACGACTCACTGGTTTCTTGATCCAAAAGTAAAAGCATTTTTAAATATCTATTTTCAGTACAATATGGAATATTGCATAGAATTCCAAATTTGTATCCAATATTCCATACAACAACAAAAAATAATTTACACTTTTGGAATGTTGAAGTCCCTAGGTGTAGGTAAAGTTTATATTATCTCCAGATTTCTTTATAACAATCAATCAAAAATAATAAACCAAATCTCAATCTTAGAGCAAAATATTAAATGTGATGAAAAAAAATTATGATGTCAACTTTATTGGTAATCCACTGTAATTAACTTGTTACATATAGAAGACTGCTGAAGGAAACACGATCTCAGACGCCAGAGGACAATAGTGTTATGCATTTGCACTGCAATTTGCGTCACATCATTTAATATGCTTGCTTATTTTCTCTATGCGGTAAAACTTTATGTAGCAGTTTCATATGGATATGTACGCTGCAAATCGAGAAAACAATTTAATGGACTTGTTTCATATAACTACTTTATTGTCGAAAATTATGAAATAAGCACAGCCTTTTCATCCAGAAAAATGTGTGATGTTGAGATGTGTGTTGAAGGGGATAAGTTATGACTCCTATAACATCTTGATAAATTTTCTTATAGGATAAATTTAAGTCATATATATCTAGCAAATAAACATCTGTATTAAAATTTATTTTGCATTATAATTGATTATATGAGTGATAAATTTTTTGATTGATGTAGTAGTGGTTAGGCGAGCGGTTATAAATGCCACTACAAAATTGAAACAAGCAGACAAAATGATATAAACAGGTATACCATTAACTTTATAAATATTTTAAACAAGCACCCAAAGGAAATATGTGATATAAAACCAATTTGCAAAGCGGCAATATTAGCCTGGCCAAGAAGTAAAAAAAAAATAAACGCTTATCCTTAAAAAATTAAAAATTTCAATAAATCTTCGCCTGAGTAAAATAATGTCTCTTAGATGATACTTAAATTAATTGGATTTTTTTCAATATATTTATATTAAATATAATTAAAGCATTTTTTTGTATAAATATACTGAACAGGTTGTATGTTGTACCAACATATCATGAAAATCGAAGTGATAAATATTTGTTCTAAGGAATTTATTTTCTAAAAATGCTTTATTTCTATTAATTTAAGTATTTAAAACGTGGTTAGAGACAGAAATGATTCAATTTGTTAAAGTTGAAATTTTATAAATAAGAGCTTTATTGATATAATTTTTAATGAAACTGCAAGTTTCAATTTTGTTAATTTACACATCAAAGAGACAAAAAATTTATAGGAAAGTTAACTGTCAAACTCATTCTTCAAAGGCATTTCATTTACATAACATAAAGGTGAAATCTTTCTCATTAACTTATGAATCACTTCACCAAATTATAAGTAATTCAATATTTAAAAATATTTTTAAAATAATTTAAATGAATCACAGAAGTAAATTTAAAAATGTTTAATGTTTATAGTAATATCTTTTCTGAGTAAATCAACTCACTAAATTTTTGTGAAATGGTGAAAACACTGAATTCAGTATTCAGTTAGTTGAATATTGAAAACTTTACAGGGAAAAGAAGAAGTATTTGTCAACTTTTACGAGTATCTATATTGCTTTTGGGTAAACATAAGATAAGAAGTCGCATTATAAATAAAAAAATAAATTTTTCTTGCTTTTCAATTTACTTGAAATACTCGTAAGTTGTCGACTTTACGATAATTTAAATTGATTTTTTTTATTTATAAAAATTTATGTACATATGACGCTAAAAGCTCATCATAAATATATAGCAAATCTATGACAAAATGACGTCCGCGAAAGTTTAACTTTTAAATGGGCTAAAATAACAAAATGATAAGTTTATAAGTAGATTTCTTTTGCTTTTCTTTACGTCTTTGAGGTTTTTATCAAACGAAGCTTCGTTCATTGATATAGTCTCGGCCTTATCAATAAAACTTTACTAGAAGCCATTACAAAATACTTTTAGTGTGGACTGTATTGTATTTCTTTTCACCACACACTTTTTTAATTAAACAGGTTTAATTTGTATTTCTATGATCTAATGAAATAAACTCGTAATAGGATAATTTCCTTGTAACAATTTTCGACTTGATAATTTTAAAAGGTATCTATGACACGATAACTATATAAGATATCTTCATTCTTAAGGGTGGGATGAGTGCCGACATTTTCAATTTTCTGTATCTAGCCTAACAACTATAAATTAACCATAAGTGTCATATATAATTATATGCTTGTTCGTCTCGCCATAATTTTGACTATACCGGGGCTTCGAACCAGAATTTAACCGAACACTGAAGAACCGCAAAATATTTCGATATATTCATTTAACATTGTACGTTCAGTACTTGCTATGTTCAAACTTTAATCAACCACAGTAAAATATTAAAAAATATTTTTTATTTGTTTTATATACAAAAAATTTTTTGTTGTTTAACAAATAAGTTAATTATGCTTTCTTAAACATATAAAAAAGTATTTAATCTTTAAAAGAAAATTAACTTCTACATTAAATTATATAAAAAAAACATTCGTTCGGAAGTGAACCAAAAACCGATAATTTTGCCGTAGCGAAAACCGAGACCAAATCAATATATTTTTTTTACTAATTATATCGGAATTAAAAAATATCCGGTTCAAAGCCTTAGTTACAACGGAATGCAGATAAGTATAATATGTGTCATTTAGGAAAACCTGCAATTATATAGTATTCTCTTAGATGTATTTATTATAAAGTTAACAATATTACAAAGGATAACGAAAGAATTAATAATAATAATCGCTACCAGTTATTATTTTTAATAGACTCATATCAAGGGCTCAAATCAAACGTTATGACTTTACACGAATAAATTATTTTTGTTGGAAAAATTTATAACCAACAACTCTAATAAATCATGTTATGGATGGATATACTTTCTATAATTCTTGTCATGTTTAAATATTAACGAGAAAGCATATTGTGCATATCTAAACATTTGAATATACATTCTTTTTCAAATCATTTGAATTCACTATTAAATGAGTAACACCATAATGGCGTTCTTCCTTATTTAATCCTTTATATGAATTTCTATTTTTTACATGGACAAATTATTTTAAAAACAAATTCATTTCTGTTTCCTTAAGCTAATAAATGCTCCAGTTGCTCCATAGTATTTATTTAAAAAGACTTTTTTTTTAATGTTCTTGCTTTGGATATATATTTAAACTTTATTTGAAATATTTCTTTTATACCATAAAAAATATGTTTATAAGAAAATTATAAAAACATTTCACATTTTACATTTTACAAAACTTTTAAATAATTAACTATTTAATTTTTAATTAAAAAAAAATCAAAATTATATGTTAGTTGCTTTTTTATAATAAAAATAAATATGAAAAATTGATTTGTATCTAAAAATCATTTGCAAGATGATAAATTATTTTGAATTAAACAAAATATAGAAAATGAAATTGGTTTCAACTGGCCAAACAGCAATCGACCCAAATATAGTTAATACAAAAATATTTATTAACGATAAATATTGCTGTTATAATTGACTTTTATTTAAATATTGTTACTGTATTAAATGTTAACGTTAAATATTAAAAAAAATTTTTACTTATTACTTATTTGTTTATAAGTTTTAAGGCTCAATAACAAGTTTATGACGTTTTAAACGCTGCAAAATTTCATTTGAATAAAGTTTGTTCTTTCAAAAATTGCTTACATCGCATTTCATTATTTTTTATATTTTATATGAATTTATTAGATATATTATCTATCCTACATTCAAAAGAAAAACTCTTAAAAATTTATAAAAGTACTGGTTATTGGAAACTTATATAGTGCGGTATACATTATACATTATACATTATATTAACAGATATACTTTTTATAGCTATATGGTATATAGCTTCACTTATATTTTACAAGTATTTATACAATCAACTTGACCTGTTAGTGTAAATATCTTAAATATATGTATATTTATTAATCTAACTATAGCAATAGCAGCACAAGTTTTACTTAATAACTTTTTGATATTGTTTCAACAATTTTATATAGGTATTTCTAAAGACTCTAGAAATTCACCAATTTCATATAATTTCATATATCAGTTTTTTAAGCATCAACGCTTATTTTTTACATACATTGCATATTTTTTCTCATTTGACTAATTAACATATATATCATATGTACATTATTATCATGAGCATATCCCATAGATTAATTTAATCAATGCAAGCCTAGGGCAAAAGTGCGTGTTAATATGGATGGTAAGACAATATTGATATTGGTATGCGTTAAGATAGAATCAAGTTATTAGAGTTGGATTTGATGTTGTTGTAGAAGTGTCATTTGTAATTTCTATTGTTCCAACAGTTGCATTTTGCATAATGTTAGTAACTGTGTTATTAGCTGTTTCAATTACTTCGGTTTTAGTGGCATTTGTTCTTTGAGTGTGATCATCTGCATTGTTAGTGGGATTAATATTAATATTTGCTTTTGTGGTGTTTTCAAAGGATGAAGCAGATTCAGCGATAGACTTAATTGCTAAATTATTTAATTGTTGCACCTCATCGTATTTCTTGTCAGCCTCCTCAGCAAGGAAACGTGCTTCCTTCAATTGATTCTCAAGGGCGTCCATACGTTCTTCATCAGAGAGGGCGCGATTCTCAAGAATCTTGCGTGCACTATATATGTTATGTGTTTGCCCATAGAAGACATGTCAAGAAGCAGGAGATGAGTTTTATGTTGTTCCATCGTTTTCATCAGCATCATCAGTGATTGGTTGGTTGATTAATTATTTGTTTATTTGTTATGTTCGACAATATCGTTGAAATTTGACATGTTATAGATATTACACACACAAGGGGTTGTAATAATCAACATTTATTCATTAGCATATTAACAAAATGTGTTGTTTAGTTTTTTTAAATCCCAATTGTTGACAGTTGATAAGATTTTGTGAAAAAACGAGAAATTGTTTTGTTTGTTGTTATGTCATTTTTTTGTTATTAATCATTTTAATTTAAAAAAAATTTATACGCATATTTTTTAATAGTAATTTAAAGTACTTAAAACATTACTATGCTAAATGTTAGGTGTATAACTATAAGAAAAATTTTTTTATTGCTATCTTGTTTAAAACATTATGCAATTTATTTGTATTAGAAATAAAATTTAAATGAGATAGTAAAAAATCTATGAAGTTGGGTTAAAATTGTATATACATATTAAAAAATTTATCAAATTTATATCAGTAACTTTTCTTAATACCCTAAACTAAAGAATATGTAAATATTTTGAAAAACACCTCCACAATATTATGCGCTTATAATATGTTTGGTAAATAATCTAGTCATGCATAATGAATTATTTTTTATGGCGAAATTATATACTACTGAAGTTTGAGATATATAATGGATTTTAGGTAAAGTGTGATAGGTCACATAAGGTTTGGTTAGGACGGCTATGTCCAGAAAGATGATCCACAATAGACCAGTAAGTCTATTATTTATATTCTAGCGTTTGATATATCATTGCGCTGAAAAACGTTTGTTTTTTAATTATGCAGTGTATTAATAGATAAGTTTGCTTAAGATAGATGTCAAAGGGCTTTACGTTAAAGTAGTCATTTACTTAGATACCTATATATTTGTTTGATAGAAATAGATATTGTACATTGTATTTAAGTTCGATTGGAGTAGTAGAATGTAGCATATATTAAATACATACTACTCATGTATTTAATATATGCTGTAACATTTATTTACATTATTTCATAAAACATTTTAAATACAAAAATCTTAGAATTTATTAAGTTATATGATTATTCTTTTAAATCTCGGTGTATTTGGACTAATTGTAATAAAACACAATATTTTATTTTGTAATGGGTGTATCCATTTGTTATATATTAAAGATTCATGAGAGTGCTATTGTTGAAAGTGCAACAATAATATCATCAATAGCATTTGTTTTAGATTCATGAATGTTTAACGATTAGGTAAATTTAATTCATAACTATATGAAAATGTATTAAGTACTTTCAATTTTTAAAAAATGTAAATTTAAAAATCTTTTACCAAAAAAATATGCGTATTGCGTTTATCATATAAAAACATTTAAAAGTGAAATATACGTAACTTAAAACTACATCATTTACACATAGTTTACATATAGATACTTGTGTGTAGATATACTTATATAATAATTATTACTAAATACAATTATATTCATAAAATACTATTTACTAAACTATAATGACTTACAATAATAAATTGTATATTATAAAAAATTCACGTGGAGCAATAAAAAAATGTCTTACAGAACCGTCGAAAAGAGAGCATTACCCACAATTAACTAAAACTTTTTTAAATAAAAAAAAACAAATTAAGCGAAATAAAATATACCAAGAAATCTCTAAAATCATGCCTATTTCCCTAATACCCTGCATTTTTTTAATATCAAAGAATATTGAGCTCGAATTTTGTATACCTCTTCATATTTTTTATCAGCTTCTTCTGCAATTAATTTTGCTTGTGCTAATTGGGCTTCCAAAATAGCTACCCTGTCATCTTCCATATTTGTGCGATTTTCAAGCGCTTTTCGTATCCTGCATTAAATATCAATTAACATAAATACATTTCGCGCATTATCATAACACTCGATTTTATCATCATTTTTTAACAAACCAAATTTTTGTTTCTTTAAATAAATACTTATAAAATTTCATATCAAAAAAAGACTAAAGAAATTAATTATATAAAAATTAATTAAATATAAATAAGTTCAAATACATAATATAATGAAAATCAAAAGAAAAATACTTCAGTACAATTCGCAATTGAAGTAATACTAACCGTTCACTTTCATCAGCAGCTTGGGAAGCTTCGGAGAGCTTAGCTGTGGCTGATCCAAGACGTTCTTCTGAACGCTCTAGGTCTTCTTCGAGCAATTGAATGCGACGGTTTAATGCAGCAACTTCAGATTCGGCCTAAAATTTTATCAGTGCAAAAATTTGTATAAAGTATTTGTTTCAATAATAATAACTTAAATTACTAAAAATTATGAAATACTCGAAGATATATTTACTTAATATTAAGTAATTGCTCCACAGGTACTATATTATATTTCTAAACCAGCTATTCTAAACTAAACAAAATGGAAGCCCAATATTTCAACTATAACTTAAATCAATAATTTATGCTTTAACTACAATATGTTAGGTATGCTCTCTTTATAATTTCCATTAAGTAAATGGAGATATAATTTCACATCATCGTTTCGTCAATTCAAATCCAGTAGCTGAAAATATAAGCAATATTCTTGTGTTCTTTTGTCCTTATGTTCTAACATATGCAAACATTTTCTACTTAATATTTAGCTGAAGATGACTGATTTTCTATACATAGCATAAACTTTTCTGCAATTTACTATATACATATCTGTTAATCTGATAGTCTATTACACCAAATTACCAAGAAAAACAAAAAACGTGAAAACTGAATACCCATATATTAATAAAAACATAACATAAGAACGCAACTTCAGTAGATTGAAGATGATAGAAGTTCAAATGGAATAATACAAACTTTTTGTTTGAAACTTAAAAATAATATTGGTATATTGTTTAAGAACATTATTCGTACGATTCATACAATTCTTTAGAGATTTGCTAGTGCAGTTTAGTTGAAACAATATAACATAAATTAAGGAAAGATGAAAACAAAACGGTGGAAAAACATATATTAAACAACGACAAAGAAATGTGTTTATTACCTTATGTAAATAAATTTCTGAATAAAGCTTCAGAAATGGAAAAGTCTAAACAAAGATTGAAGAACTTTGTTTGCTTTAGAAAATAAAACAGAAAGTAGTATTTTTTATATTACAAATTCTGCTTATTTTCGACTCACTTTAATTAGTTCAACAATTTTGGTCGATGTTGAACTCTTTTACAATATAAAAGTGATCTGTCGGTCATTTTTGCAGATAAACTAGTAAAATCTTTTAATATTAATTATCGAAATTAATGTTCTTTAATTAAAAAAATCACCATAACAGAAATAATTATAACAAAAATATTTATAGTATTATCATCTACCTACACTCATTAAACATTGCTTAAGTACATGAATATTTATCTTTCTTATCCAGTTAAAAGCATAATATCTGTAAAGGAATATTTCAAATTATTTAAATCTTGCTATTAAGGAGCAACTATTAAAGTTGCTCAGCTTACAGGGTACTTCTAGGGTTTCTACCATAGAAAAAAATTTGCTAATATTATCGTTAAAGCACATAACACGAAAGGAATTACAAGACGAACACATGGATTGGAATGTGCATGTATTGGTATTATTTATGACTGAGAATGGATTAAGGGATGAATGGGATTTTGTTCAAATTGATCAGTCATTATACCATTTGTAATTTTGAAACCAGTGGAACAAATGAACGATTTGGCGCAGTTTTAATGAATATGTATAGAATATTGTGCTATATACTCTTAACAGTAGTAATCAACTGACGATTATTATGATAAGCTCTATAACAGGAATAGACCAATAATGAAATATAGAAATTGGAAGGAATTTATTACAATTCTATGAGAAGAAAAAGTAAAAAAACATCTAGCTAATTTAAGTTTTATCAAAGTAAAAACTTATACAACACATACAGATAGTGTGACCAACATAAGAATAACAACTTTTTTCACTGAGAATTTTCTTTAATAATATAACATATATTTTGTTGCAATAAAAAATCAGTAAACACAAAAATACTTGAAAGTAGTTCAAATACTAATAAATGACCTCAATAGATTTGATTACACCCATGTGTCAAAAGCAGTTAAAGCACACTTGAATTTATTTATTTTTTACGGAGAAATGAAGATGACTATATGGTGAGGATAAATTATATTCTAATATTCTACTTGGTTTGTTTTCTGGATAAGACCTTATACAAGGTCTTAGAATGTTATTAATTGATTTAAGTGAATATTTACTTTATAATATTTATAAATATATACATCAATATTTCAAATGTCATTAACATTGCAAATACCTCCATCTAGTTTCCATTTCATACAATTAGCTTACAAAATACTGTGCAGACAGATAAGCAGATACTTTTGACTCCATAAACACTACCTGACCGCCCGCCTGCCTGCCTGCCTGCCTTCACTAAGAATACAAAAAAATGTCAGGATATTCAAAATTTATGACATCAGCACAGAAGTACTTCATTTCTTAGAAGTCAAACGCCCTCAGCAACAACGATAAGAATAATAACGATAACATAAATAAAACAAAACTTATATAAAAACTTATAGTTTTCTTAATAAAACTTTTAATAGAATTTTAACACTTTTAACACTCTAGTTGTAAAAATTTATAATTGTTTTAGTTTTACGAACAAACAGGGAACAGAAAGCATTTAAAGAGGGAGCAGCGAGTAGAGCGCGGCGAAGTTTTTTCAAATTTGGATACGATTGTATGCTATTTTATGCGATATTTTCCCCCATTTTCAGTTACATTTGGGCATTTTTGTTTTTGCTTTGTTCTGTACATTTCTCGTTGTTGTTTTTTAATCCATAATCCAAAAATTTTACGATATAAAAATTGTATGAACTCAGGCTTACGTCACCGACAAACATAAGCGAAATCATAAAAATAGTAGCAGATAAAAGCTAAAATTAAATATGAAAGAGGGAATAACCACAACCCGAGCAATATTAAGAGAAACTGAATAGAAAGATAACAAAGGAAGAGTCATGAAAGTCAAATTCCAAAATTGGGTAAAATAAAACAACACCACATATGTATATAAAAGAAATTATAATGAAAAAACGTTGAGCGCAAAATCTGAAATCGCTTGAAATATTTTAGAGAAAGAATAACAAAATATGCCAACATACTGCACTGCACAGCACAGCACAGCACAGCCAGAATACAAAATCTCCAAATTCGGATTAACCTCGTTACTAATGAATTTATGTTGGACAAGTTAAAAAAACAACAAAAAAAAGAAAAAAATAAAAATATGGTTAAACAATTTCAAGCTTACGTGTTTCGTTCAAAATGTGAGAGGCGCTTGAAATACAAAAAAAAAAAATTTCGTTTTTTTTTGCTTTTTTATTTTTTAACGCTTTCAAATTCAAGATAAAGTTTTGCAATATGGCGTTTAAGATAACATAAAAAAAGCATAAAAGCAAAAAAACTGATGAAAATAAATTGTAAAAAGTAAAATTATGTATGAAGAAAATAACTGAAATTGCTAAAAGCTTAGTCACACCTTAATTCATTTACTATTTTTTCGCTTTGCATGACATTGAATTGTTGTTGTTGTTGCAGTTATTGTTGTTGTCAATGGTGACAATGACATGACAAAACAGTTGGCACTAAACAACCGTCTGTCTGATGTTCTTTCATACACTATTTTCATTAACATTGGATGTCATATATGTATATGTACGAGTATTTGCATGAAAAGGTAATAATTAATTTAAAACTGTGAAAATTTAAGCATGAATTCAACATGAAATATAAATAGCTCATGTTTATAGAATACATAATCTATTCTCTTTTTAGAATAAATAAAGTTAATTACATGGCCACATTGTCAAAATTTCATTGAACTTGCAAATTCATTAAAAAAAACCATTTACATCATATACTAAAATTATTGAGTCCGACATAGGGCATAGAATGTGTCTTTTTTTTAATATATGTTAGGCTTACAAGTACAAGTTGTAACAATTTTGTCTTAATAAATGCTAACTAACAACATTAAAAACACAAAATAAAAATGAAACAAATTTAATGAAATAATATAATTAAAAAAATAGGTATTTAAAAGAAAAGTTGTTTGTTAGCAAGCAAAAGCGATATGCGAAAATATCAGCCTTTCTGTACAGATATATAAATATTATATTAATTAGTTTATTAACAACTTTCTTGTCTTGAAATAGTGGTGAACGTATAGACTCTGTCAACGCCTTTCTAAAATACCGATTCCGAAATACGATTTAGCGTTAATAATAAAGAACACCAAAGTAAAAATTCTCAACCTAATATATAAATTTATTTAAAGTAATTAATTTAAATAATAAAATTATCTTTAGGTACAAAAAAAATAGATGAAATCTTAAAAATGTTTGGAAGAAAATATGTAATTATTTTTAAAAGAACAAATAAACAGTAACAAGCATAATACACAAAATAAATCTAATATCATCAAATATAAATATATGTCACCTACTAAATTACATGGCTACTCATGGAGGAGTAGATTTAAAACACTACCCGCACTCCCCCTCTCTTCTATATCTCTCACAAATTTCGTTAACTTGCTTTTTTTTCCTTAACTTACATTCCAAGGTCTAATTTTTTTTTAGTGATGGTTATCAATGTCAACAAGGAACTGCAGTAAATTAAAGTATGCCAATCTATAAGATATATGCAATAATTTTGTTTTTTTTGTTGCTGACAACTTTGTAGATAATTGCTGTATATCTAAAATATGTTAGTTTATCTTACTAATGCAATCAATTTTTATGGATGATATAATAAAAATGTAATCCAAAATCATTATTTGGAAAATAATGCTATATTCAAATTTTAGATTACTCTAAGCGGGTTGGTTTTTAAAATATCAAATAATTAATGAAGGCATTCTAGGATCCCAATACATGCCATTGTCGATACATGTCAATAGTCGAAAGATAACATACGTTTAAGAGGCAATTTTAAAATCGCAAAAAAGCGATATAAGTAAAGTGTCGTCTCAATTAAAAATATAAACGCAGAGAATTAAACATAAACCGGAGAAGTAAATAAAAAGTATTATGCGTAAGGATTATATTGATTGGCTCTCATTAATAAATCAAAATCGAAATAAAATAGTAGAATTAAATGCTTTGCTATATGTGTTATTATTTACTTTCTGCATTAAAATGTGTAAAGAATTTATTCGCACGAATTTACACTATTTTTTGATAAATGACATACATATGTACAATAAAAATATGTCCCATCAAAAAATTTATATGTACTCGTATGAATTTTGTGTAATAATGAACCATTGACTTGCTATGCAAATTTGACAACACAAACGTTTTAAACCGTTAAGAATTTTTGTATGATGTCATACCAGCTAGCAACAAATTTTAAACAAATCAAACCATTTGTAGCAATAACAAATATACAGTTAAAGTAGATCAGATTTCTGTAGATTATATGTATGTGGCAACGAACGTGAAATAAATGAATGGATTCCAATGGACGCCGTGAACCATAAAAAATTTCCACTAAATTTTATGAAGTGTAATTTATTCAAAAATAAGAGATTTTTTTTTGCTGCTGCACTCTGAATTTAATTTATCGTATTAAGTGATGTTTACAATACAACAAAAGTATTTTTTGCTGATCATGAAAATTTTGGTTTTTTTTAATTAGTTCAAAATAAGAAAATAAGTTTGCTGGTAGAATTATTTCATACTTAAGATTTATGCTATAAAAACGACAACATAAATTCTTATTCCAAGTAGTTTTTAAGAAAACTTAATTATCAATTACAAGTTTAATTTTAATTGTAAGGGCAGTGATTGAGTTCTCATATAAATTGAACTGATATTAATTATTAAACTTTGGTCTAAAGGAAAATGGCGCATTTGACCAAAATTTTAAATACAATAAAATTTTGAAAGAACCACAATAACTAATTTATTTTTCGGCTGTTGTGGATCTGGATCTTTTTACGAAAATAACGAAATATTGTTATAAATTCATATATTAACGTGAAGTGTAGACAAAAATACACTCATTATTGCAGTCACTCAAATTAATTGAAAACATTAATTATTTTCATAGGAGAGTCATCCTTTTCGCACGCACATCAATTACCGTAGCAACAAAAATGACATAAGAAAATGTGCCGAAAAAATGTAAGCATTTAGTACACAAAAATTAAATGATTTTTTAATAAATTCTAACTTCTATCAATTATCTATTTACACAAATTAAATCAACTGCTATTTAAGACCTGTGGAGCACCTGTTCGATAACGAACATATAAAGCATATGACAAGAATCATAGTCGGCATGATTAACCAACTTGGAAACTTACTTCTTCGCGTCGAACCACTTCTAATTGCAAACGTTTGTGGTACTCATCACATTCATCCTTAAACTTCTCCATTTCTTCTTTGGTTTGACGCATTTTCTTCTTGAGCACATCTAGAAGAGTGCCTTGTGGAATGTTGGTGGTCATTTTTGACAGGTTGTTTTTTAAAATACTTCAACAAAAATAAAAAAAACTCTAATATGCAAAATTTAGTTTACGACTCTTTATTTCTTTGTTACTAAGTCGAAGCACACTTATATGTATTAATTTAATTTTTATCTATTACTCTTTAATTTTAACCACAATACAAAAACAATTATTGTTTCAGGCACCAAACTTAAATTTTATACACTAAAAATACGACTCAAAATGACGACGACAAACACGAAGTGCGGAAAATACGAATGTGAAAGAAACCACCGGTTTTTCTGCTTAACGAACGCAAGGTGGTGGCTTAAGATATTTAAAGCACTTTATTTTTAATGAAAGAATGTGTAATTGATTCTTTAAAACAAAATTTTACAAATACTTCACAACACCCAAGTAAAACAAAAATTTTAACTATTTTAGCAAATCCAAACACAAATTCTTCTTCCAACTTCAACACGTCTTAAACTATTCCCAACAGCACTGAGCGAACCGTAAAATTAAATTAAAATTTTTAAATTCGTTACAAGCGGCACCGATTACGATTACGTTAACAAGCTGTTTGTATCAAATGTAACTCAAACATGAGAGTTAGGAGAGCCTCGCCTTATTTAACAACTCAGTTCATTTAATAATGTACAAAATCGAACTTTGCACTGAATGTAGTTAGAGTGAAAAAGAGATAAAGATAGTTAACAGTATAGTTGAGAGGCAACTAATATCAAAAAAGTGCTCAAACAGAAAGTATAACAAAAAGTATAACAAAAATTAAAAAATTTTAAAATGTTGGGATTAAAGATTTTGTATGATGCCACAGCCACTGTGTGCTTACAGTGAAATGCTAACCTATATCTATATTGTTATATTGTTTAAATGTTTTCATCTGAGTTATTAGTTCATTTAGAGTACATATAAAAAAATTGCGAGAAGTAAAAAAGAAATGGGATGTATTTTGGGCGCATTTGTCTTATCAAAAAAATGCAATCACTAAAATAGAAATATAATTTGTATGAGTTGATCGGCGGCATATGCCTTCTAGGAAATTCATTAAATGCTGCGAAATAATATTAAAGAATAGTCGATAAGAATTATGAGTAAGCAATGCTTGTTTTGTTAAATGACGTGACTCTAAAAAATTTATAAATATTATAAAAAATATTATTTTCAAGTTGACAGTTATAGGTAATTTGAGCAAAAACTACGGAGCTATGGAGATAAGAGACTGCCACGAAATACACTTGAACAAACAAATGCAAATAAACACCACATACGAGAAGCACAAACGTTCAAATCGATAAAGAATAAAAGTCAATTTATGAAGTTACAATTATTTTTGTAATACAAATCAATTATTTGTGTATATAATTGCGCAATTATGCATGCTGAATAATAATCACAAATAGTTTTATCAACATACATATAGGTATGTAGTACATACCTATATGTATGTACGTACTTTTATAAAATAAAAATATGTAAATGTGGCGCATGTACCTAATGAAAACAAACTTAAAGTAGGGTTTGCGAATTATTATAAGGAAGTTTTTAAAAATACATTATGATATATTTTAATTATGATGCATTTTTATGTAATATCAGTTTGCCATGTATGTATTATATTTCATGAAACACATATCCATGACATATGTATATGCTTTCATATTTGATGCATTACTAAAGGTATATTATAAAATTACTAAGTAAAATGAATAGAAAATAGGACCGTTACGCCATAGTTCCTTAATCTTATATAGTGCATACCACATAATACATATTACAACTAAGTGAAATAAAACCGGGTATAAATTCAATATATTAAATTTCCAATTCTTACAGGATGCTATAAAAGGTAATATAATATTTAGGTATTCAACACTACATACAGAGAAGGGATACAATTGGTTTTCTAACCCTATAAATCATAGAGATTTTAACGAAGGCACACTTTATTATATGACGAACTATGATTTCCTTTTAGATTGTTCACCATATTGAGTGTTGCCATAATGCCATAATGCCATAATGCCACAATGCCATAAAAATAGTAAATAAATTTACACTTTGGCAATGAAAAGAAATTAAAAGTAAAAATTCTATTTAAGTATGTTGTAGGAAGGTCATTAATCCAATTGATGAAATTAAAAATAATTAAATATGTACATATAAACAACAAAAGCAACGCATACTCGTAGCAGTTATATTGCTCAGGTTGAGGATAGTAGACAGCGATTTTTGTGAGCATAACTACATACATCGACTGCGATTACAGCGCAGCAATTATTTCAGCTTGAAACATTGACTTGCTAAAAAGTTGTACTTGTCGTCTAAGCCAAAATACTTCTGATTACCATAAAAGGTATTATATTAAAAATTATATTGCAAAAAATACAATTTTCCATATATAAACAAATTTGATAATGTAACCCAAAAAGGCAATCCATACACTGAATGCTGAACGCTAAACACTGAACACTGGACAAAATTAAAAAATCTAATTTTTGTAAAAAATTTTGTAAAAGTTCATATATGAGAAGTAGCAAACTTTGGCATTTTACTCAATTTCAAGAAAATTTATATCATTGCAAAACTTTTGCTAAATTTGCTTAATTATTAAAACAATTAAATTTAATTAAAGAAAAATATTCCGCACTAAGCAAAAACTTAAAAAATAAAGTTTTTCAATAACTAAAACACAAAAAATTGTATGGGTCCCGCATGAGCTCAGCAATTTGTTAGTTGATCGCATACTCGTTGGAGAGGGGCAGCCGTAATAGGTAACAAATAGTGGGAAGGTCATCTTTAAGTTTTAACTTGAGTGCAGAACTGGGTCAACATGTCATTATACGCTTACGAGACGAGTATTGTAAAAATAAATAAAATACCGCAAACTCATAACCGAATACGTCTTTATATATGTACATATCCAAATATATACTCAATCAGTATGTAAAATATTTTAAAATAAAATAACAATTGGTAATGTCACACGCATAAAAATGCTACTTCCTACAAATCATCTAAACGTTGTAGAAAACGAAATTAGAGTTGATGTGCATAAAAGTTGTAATCATTTTTAGATGATCCTCTCTATAAGTTTACAAATTACAAATACAATTTAAATTTATATAATTTAGTAAAAGAACAATGTGATAAGCATCCAGTGGTGCGATTTATCACTGCGACCATAGCAGATCTTTTAAGCCAGAGTTGAACCTAACTGAAGTATTCGATATAATTGGTATGAGATGCTGTGCAATTCCTAGTAGTATGTAGGACCTAAAGACACCGTCTCAAAGTAGTTAGGAGCAAATAACACCGTCCTAATAATTTTCATATGTATGAAAGTTATAATTCTACAATAATATCAAAATATCTAATCGAATATCTAAAAATATTTAATTATAAAATTTTTAGTTTCAAAACTAATTATGAATTAAATCATTAATAAAAAGATTTTTATGCAGTATAATCAGAAACTTTCAGTTACATATAGGTTTTTATTTATAGTTCTATGAATGGTTCCAATATACTTATCAACCCAACGAAAATTTTATGCCTACCGAATGGAGTATAACTAGTTTTATGTGACATATTATATTAGTAGTCTATACGATAAAAACTTCGAATAAACATCTTAAACTTGCGTCTGTATTATATTTCAAATCTGTTCAATATTTTGATGTTTCCACTGATAACCACCCAAGCCATAACAAGGCCATAACAATCCATAACAACTAGAAGCTGTCATTATTATGGTTAAAGTATGCGTAGTTATAAAATTCTTATTTGTAGCTTTATAAGATTTAATTTTATGAATTGAAAATTATGAATTTAAGAATAAAGTAGCAACAAGTAGAAGCACACGTTATTGTCAAATTAAATGTAATATACCATCACGATTCACAAATTTCTTTTTTAACCTTTAAGCCATGTTCAGTGTGTATAAATTGAATATTTATTCATAAATATATGCACACATAAAAAAGATGTCTTATTGCACTTATCTATATTTTCTTTTTTATTTACTAACCGATATAAAATTTATTTTTCCAGCACCCTTAACTACCCCAAAAGATACAGAAAAAAACTATATCATCGAATGATATACCACAGACCTCTCTGCTAAAATCACTCTTTAAAGATGAAACAAGAAGCTTCATAACTTCGTAATATAAGTGTTGGTTTGTATTTTTTGCAAACTCGTAATTATTTTATATAATATTTGAATTTATGAGAGCTGACCTAATGATTCCAAGAGAAAAATATGTTTTTCCTGCTGAAAGACCAATTACTTTCTAAACCCATTCATATAGTGTTAAAAAGACATTACTTGTGATCAAAAATTTTTTGTTATATCCTAATATACTAATATTAGTATAAGTGTAATACCCTACATTTATCACTAACTAAGTATACCAAAATAATTTATAGCGCACACTAATTATTAGTGTTAAGAATAAGAATAAGAAATGTACAATATTTTACTTCATAATTCACAACATTGTTTGTTATCGCATTTTTTTAAATATTATACCATTAGACACAAAGCTAAATAAAAAATAAAATAGACAATATTTGCAGAAACTAAATTTAGTGCTCTCAATTTTAAAGAAAAACGAAAAGGAACTGGGGAGTGCATAAAACGCTATCTAGGAAGGTTATGTCATTCATTTGTGTATTTTAAGATTGACACAGAATTAATTAAAATAAATCAGAATCTTAGCACTTAATTGAGAGTAAACTTTAAAAGTAATGTATTAGAGGCAAAATAAAACTATATCGCATCTGTATACATAAAATGTCTAATAACATGCGTTATCTGAGTATGATTAATCGAACAATTATGTTAGGATGACGATGATAGAAAACTGGAATAAACATAGCGAATACCTTAAAGGTTTACATGCGCGAAAGACACTTACTCCATTCCTCAGTGAAATGGAAATATGGAAACGTAAGCATTAAAGGAACAGCAGAACTGCAGCAGCGGTTTTGTTACAGAAGCGCTTTCTTTTCTAAATATTAAAAGCTCTACGAAGAACACCAGAAACTAACTACAACTGTATTTCCTAGGCTAAATTATCATCTAATGCTTGTAGCCAATCGATTTTTATATATATAGATTCTCTTCACAAAATATCTTTAAGAAAAATGTTTGCATATATATTAGAACACAAATACTATGAAAAAGAATTTAAAATTATTAATGCAAAAATATTTGTTAGATATTTAGTTACCCGTTTAAGCTGTGTTTTCATTATATTATGCAATTCATTACGAATTATGTTAAATTTCATCATTGTATCTGAACTGAATATGGAACGGCCGAAAGCCAAGCCGGGATAATCAGCACAACGTTTATTGCGTCGTATTTCACGTTCTGCTACAATTTCAGCAGCTTCACTTGTGCAACGTAGCTTGGCCCACTCAGCTGATTGGTCATCTTCATCATTCGCAATGCCTTCATCAGGGTTAGTCAAATAATCTTTACCGGTGTCATCACTCGGGCAAGCGGAGGCACGTTTATTTTTATCTCTTCTTGATTTCTTCTTTTTTTCTGACCTATCTACTTTTTCGCCTCTTTCGCCCTTTTCGCCTTTTTCACGTTTAACTTTTGTTCTACCTGATTTCAATATAGGAGTATTGCTATTTGTTGTAGGCAATTGAGCTGTAACTACGCCTTCATCTAGCATGCTACTATCATCAGTTGGCGTGGGACTATTGCTGCAGATAGAGTTTGTTATGGACTCTGTAAGTGGCAAGCTTAAGTTTGATTTTGTACAAGATTCTAATTCAAGTTCTTGTGAACCCGTTTCATCTAGGGTGGATATCGTATCTGTCTCACTACCGTCTTGCTGCTGTTGCTGTTGCTGTGCACGTATATTAGAGAGCACACCTTGTGAGTCGCCTCGATACAAGGCTTCTAAGATTTCTTTTACATTGGGCACAGTTGGTCTGCGTGTACCTTGAAAACGTGGGTGATTCTGATGGCCTCTACGTCTTAGCGATGTAGGTACCAATGGCGATGGTGTACTTGAAGCAGAACCAGCACCACTCGTGCTACTTATTGTTGATTGCGTGTCACTTTGCGACATTTCACTGTAGTCACTCTTGTATGAATCGTCGTAGTAAGCGCCGTCGAAATTATCGTAATCTACGCTGCTATATTGACAATAATACTGTTGGTTTTGTTCATATCCGTCGTCATCACAATAATATAAAAGTTTATCTAATAAATCTAGTTGTTCCTCTATTGAGTTCCAACGCGATGAAATCACTGAATCCTCACTGCACACTGTTGTTCCTATTTCTATTTCTCTTGCTTGTTGTTTTCTTTGTTTACCTTTATGTTGCTTTTTATATCCTGCCTTTGTTGTCGTTTGCACTTGCACTTGCACTTGTTTGCTTTTGTTTCTGCCAACACTGTGGGCATTTTTCTCAAAGTTTTGCTGCTTTAATTTTTTCTTTTGCTGCTGTAGTCGCTGTTGTTGTGTTAGTAGTTTCGCCGAGTACCAGCTGTTTGTATTTTGACAATTCACCACTGATGATTTGGTTTTTTCACTTTTTAATGTTGCCAGCACTGCTGTTTGATGTTTCTTGCCATTGTTATTGTCGTTACCACCGCTCGTCAGTAGGTGGCGATGAGCACGTTTTATTTGTCTTATTAGATTTCGTTGGCGATGCGAGTTACCAACTATTTGTGCTTGACTTGTGCTTGAAATAAGTGACTTATTTAAATTTAATTTTTTCGTCGACTCTATTTTAATTTGTTTTTGGTTTGTATGATCCTTCGTTGGGGGAAGTGTAGATGATATATTACTTTTGCTTGTAACCACTTTAGATTTTGTATCATTAGCAGTACATGCAGCTGCAATAGTATTTTGTTTAATTGAATTTATTTTATTTGCATGTAATCCATTAACGACGACTGCGTTATTCAACGTTTTAATGTTTGAAATGTTTTTTGATTTTTTATTATATATTACTTTCTGCCATACGTTTGTGTTTAATTGTGCATGCGTTGTTATTTTCTCAATCATATTAATAATGTATAAGTTTTATTATTATTAACATTTATGCAGAAGATTTTTTGCTAACTGCAATTAATTTACAAACTTTTATTTGCTTTTTGTTTTTAAATCAATAAATAAAAACTTGAAAGTTTTGTTGCATCTTTTGCATATTTGTTTGTTGCATACGTTTGTAATTCCGAATGTTTTAAATTATATCACTTTATTTATAGTTTTTTCTTTTCTCATTAATTATTTGACGTCAACAGAAGCGTTTGTAAAATATAAGCAGTAATTGTATTTTATATTATTTACTTCTTCATTTATTTTTTATTATTTGTAATATATACATTTTATTTTTATTATTTTTCTTGAATTAACGATTTGGTGCTCAATTTCATTCGGCTGCTGGTTGAAACTTAGTTAATAGTCAGTGAAATTTTTTTTGTCTTAAAACCCAATACTAATTTTCCGGTTCTGCCCTTACTGTTGTGAGTGCTTTTGATAGTTTAATTCTGTTAAGGTTTCTTTCGCTGCTGCAATTTTTACTGATGTATCAGACAGAGAGCAGTATATCGTAAAACTGCTTGTTCTTGAAGACCATATGATCAATGTGCTTAAACAATACTATTACCCACCCCACACCTTAAAGAGTATAACCGCGAATTCGAATTTAGTTAAAGTTTACTACAAATGCAGCAGTATATTCTTTATTTGTATGTGTATGAGATCAAGAATGATGTTACGTTCTCAAAGCATGTTTTAAGTTTCCCACTCAATGCAGGAGATCTATTCACTGCGGTACAAAATCAAAATGCTTGAATGACTGCGATCATCCATCCCCATGCAACCCACACAAAATGCTGTCATCATTGAACTTTTGTTGTGCTCACTTTTGGGTGGTTCTTTTATGCTCACAATTCTCTCTCATATTTCTTCCAAGTGTACTCTGTGTATATCATATCCATTCATTTTAAATATTATTTACGTCAGGATTTAACGGAGAAAATGTGATAGACAAAGATTTTATTCGTTAGTCATATTTATTCTGGTTGCATGCATGATTTTTCTGTCACTGGAGCAAATAAGAAATATTAAAGAAAAAATGTGTGTACCCTTCAGTGTGGGGCTTTTGCCAAAAATTCTCTACAAACTTTGCTGTTTTATCTAATGTACATCAAAAATGTTTACACTCGCTTTGATTATATACGAATATACACAAATGTATGTATGTATAATTAAATATTTGTCACATTGACGGAAATATTTTCACTTTAGTTTTTATTCAAACAATTGATTTCACTTCAGTTCGGAAAATACAAACTGTCCTTGAAAAATAATGATTTTTTAAAATTTAAGAAGTTTTTTTTCCAAAAAACTTTCTAACATGTGAGATACGTAACAACGAATTCTTTAAAAAATACCATTGATTTTTGCACATTTTCAAATCATTTGCAAATAAACAAATTATAAGGCATATGTGCATTGAAATTATATTATGTATATTATATACATATATTGGATTTATATAATAATGTATATTACATATGAGCGTATTGTGTACCGTTTTCAATTTACATAAACTTTTAAATCATGCGCACACTGAGGATGACAATAAGAGCGTTTTGCTCTCTCGCACTCTCTGAAAATTGGTACAGTTTTATGTTATTTGATATTTAAATGAGTCTAATTTGCTCGCACCTCCTCCGTATTTGGCAATGAGTAGAAAGTTGTGAAAACTTTTTAAAACATTTTTTTGTATGTACGAAAATTTATAAATAAATTAGGATTCTTTATATGTTCTCTACAGTTAGTAACGCAACTAAAAAACCTATGTGTATGCAATTGTAATTTGCTGGTTGTCTATAGAAACTAGATATTTGTATGTATTTTAATATATGTTATATATTTCCAAACATCAACAATGAAAACGTCATGAATAATATATTAAGAATATAATTTTTTGATTATAATACATTTAAATATTTTGAAACAAATGGATTTTTCGTGGAAATCATTTATGTGGAATTTACTGCTGGCATTGCAGATATTTAGGTTAAATATTTCGAAAATAATGTTATAAATTGCAGCTTAAATAGATATTAGATAGATATAACATTTTATATAGATATATACAAGAAACTCAGTATATAATTATCAGAAATTTATTATATACTATAAATATGTGAATGTGTAAAAATGATTTTTTCAAAATACAATATACATATATATATTATATTTCACTATTAAAAAGGAGATAAAACATAACATTTTATGGAGAAAGAAAATATAAATTAATCATGATAAAGTACCTCGATTAGGTAGAAATTGCGAATAGCCATCAAATCAATCATGTAAAATTTTCAAAATTTACTTTTGCTCTTAAAACAATCGAAAAATTTGGAAAAATAAAATTAATAATTAATAATGTATCATACGAATAGTAATATTAATGTCAAAATCTAATATAAAATATAATTTTTTACAGTTATCTAATATCTCTAATATTTCTAATATTTCTCAATTTTTCAATTGTTATATATATGAAATAAATTGTGTTATCTTGGTAACATGGATGTAAAAATATGTTATAAATCAGTAAAAGTTATCTCAAAGTACATATTTCAAAATTCATATTTTGGTAGAGGATACAGTGCGGTTCCAATTATATAGGATTTATAATGGACCGTAAGCGTAAGAGAGCAAAATGAGCCCTGGTTATTGACTTAGATAAAAAGTTTGATCGAAATTCTGATATTTAACATGTTTATTTTTTTTTTTTTTGTTTTTTTTTTGTAGGTAATAAACATCAATTTCCCACTAATAAAATTTTGGGAATCTATTAATTCAATTACTGAAAAATGTGTGGTTTATTAAAATAATTTATTTGTTTTAATATCAAAATATATGAACCATACACTTTTTTTTTGTAAATTTTCAGAATACTGAAATAATTATATTTTATTATTAAGTTTATATAAATGATATACTTTCTAATTCTACATACACAAATGTGTATCTTAATATCTGTGATATCTGTAAAGTTCCATAAATACTTCAAATTTGTTTTATAGCCTTCTTCTAAGTTCTTAGTATTACTTTAAATATCTTCGAGTATTTCTTTAATATATAATCATGTTTAATACGTATGTACATAGCCTAAATTTTAATACAATTTTGTGTTAAAGTTTATATTATTGGACAAAATAAGTTTACTATAGAGTAACATATTAATGTTCCTACTAAATTCGTAAGATGATATTTGACAAATATTCTATGCTGTTGAATAGTTATGGCATAATCTAAGAATTGTTTCTTTTATAAAAATTCGAAGAAATTCATTTTATGTGTAATGAATTCATAAATAAAACATATATTAAAAATTAAAAGCAGATCTATAATATTACAATTAAAAGTTGAGATTTCTATATATTTTTCTATATGAATCTCAGCATGTGGAAAACAAATTCTTGTTGGGATATAATGAAACAAACTAATATAGAGTATATAATATATATAATATATAATAGACTTATATATAATATATATAATAGACTTGATTAGAGCTAGAAGAATAATTTTTTCTAAAGTTAGGTGATTAAATCAGTGTAAGAAATAAAAGAAAAAAAAATTTTCTTTGCAAATGATTTTGTTGAAAACTATTAAAGAGTCCTACGTTCACTCGTCATCTAATCTACAAGTATTTTTATTATATCCAATTGACTTTCTATCAATAAACTTTAACACATTATTATATATTAAACTCTATATAATAAAATGGAACATTTAACTTACATTTTGCAAAGCTTTGTTCTTTTCTTCCAATTTGCCTGTGACAAGAGTGAGGGCTTCTTGTGTCTGATCCAACTCGTTTTCAACTGTTTGGATTTTCTTTTGAAGTTGGCGAGCTTCTTCTTCGGCCTTTGTAAGAAAAATAGTAAATAATATGTGGAATTGAATTCAATTGGTATTCATAAAGATATGAAGTGGGTATATATAAAATTAGTATTGCATAAAAAACTAATTTATTTCGCTTTTATTATTAAATCGTTTGTTTAACATTAACAATCGACTATTTTACATTATTAATTAATTTTTTACCTTTTCGGCGCGAGTGTTAGCATCACGTGCTTCTTGTTCACAGACGAGAGCGCGCTCTAAAGCTCCATCTTTGTCGATTTTCATCGCTTGCATTTTCTTCTTGATGGCATCCATGGTGATTTAGTTTTTTGCTTGCTCTGTTTACTCGAAGAAACTGAAAGTGCAAGTTAAAATAATAATCCAATTAAAAAAATAATAACTCAATTATAAATTTAAAAAAAGGAAAACAAATAAAAATTATATTTAAATGTTAATGTTAATTGCATCGAACTATTTTCATTTACCATTAACACAAGTTGCAAAAAAGATTACATATTTTTCGAAAAGTTTTTCTATTCAATAATTAATTTAAAATTAACGAAAGCGAAATTCATGATATATAAAAATATGTTCATGTATCAGTGGCGTAACTACATTTTTTAGGCCCATAAGCAAATTCTAACTAAGGCACTCCTACTAACATCTTTTTACACCCTTTACACAAAAAGTGTAAAAAGGGTATATTAAGCTTGTCAAGATTTTCATAATGCATTAAAGGAAACGTCGAAAATACCATAAAGTATATATCATTATATGTATGTATATACCTATATACTTTTTCAGTTCAAACTACTCTCTCAGCTTTTTAACTCTTCGAATGAAACTTTACACACATACTTTTCCGGAGCGGACGCTGTTCACCATCTGATTTGATTGAAATTAGGCTACTAATTCTTATAGATGTATGTATTTTAATTTTTCCTGACAAATTTTTCCAATCCCGAAATCCAGAACACCATTGATTTGTTTGATTAGAAAATAACCAGCACAGCTTGTAATATACTGAATCCAATAACTTTGCATAATATAACCAAAATCGTGGCACTGTTTCATATTTTGTTTTTAAATTATAGTATGAAGCATTGAAACTTCTATTTTCTTGAATAGGAACCTTCAGCAATAGCCCTTGTAAACTCTCGTGGTCGGAAGAATTAGTCTGTTCAGTATTTCTTCTCTCGTGGTCGGAAGAGTTAGTCTGTGCAGAAGTCTGTTTCAGTATTTGAACAATGTGTCAATGTGTTATTCTGTGTATCAAAATTAGCAAAGACGTCATTTAAATCGTTTACTTCTTCACTTTTGTTTTCATTGATTTTTAGAAAATCGTCTAGCTTTGGTAATTTCTTTAATGTTTCTTACCGTTCGTTTTGCTCTTTTCTTTTCTTGGCTCCACTTAAATATCAACACGAAGAAATTTTAAAGATTTTCTTGAAATTACAAATGAACCTTGTTCAAAAACCAAAATTTAAGTTATTCCAACATTTATTCCAAAGCATTTCGTCCCACTTTTGAGAATTTATTAAAAATAAATATAATGAAAACATAAATTTATAATGGGCCCCCCAAATTCCTGTAGTTACGCCACTGTCATGTATCAATTTTGAAGTTTTTATTACAATACAAAATGGTTTCAGTACTTTTTAATAGCTAATATACATATATAATACTATAAATACAGGCTGTTTTCTAACTAAGTGATTTCTTGTTTCAAGAACAAAAGATAATTCTACCCAAAAAAATCGTCATCAGAAATTCTACAAAAGACTACTAAGTCTTGTACCAATTTTTAGACTAGAAGAATAATACTTCAAATTAAAAGATATTTAAGGGACTTAAGCTTTGCATGGGAGTTTAGTTATTTGTTTTATCCGTTGTTGAGATATTGAAAGCTTTACGCGCAATGTTTACACATCACTCATTAAGAAAGGGACACGTTACGTATTTTAACATTAGTAGTATAATTGAACATAACCTAAACTCACAACTTTTTGATTTATTAAAGATCGATATTCATAATTGTAATGAACTCAATATTAATAATTTTTTAATTTGTCTCTTAAAAATTTTTTTATGTAAAATCTAAGTTTATTAATTATTAAGTCAATTAATTTCTATAGGAGCTCTTCAAGTAATAATATAATGACCAATTTTAACTTTTTAGTCAAGATTTATTGAGAATCTAATAAACAATGTTATTTAAATAACAATAGTGAAATAGTGTCCTTTTTGTTTCCATCCATATTTCGGTCTCCAACTTGTTGCGTGTATGTGTATCATTGTTTTATTTTAAATTTATTAATATCTATATATATTTATCTTTATATTAAACATATTTTGCACTTGGTATTTGTCCAAAGTTGTAGCATTGCAAGAGTCTATTTTATTACTGTATTATTACGAATCTTACAAAAGTCTGAAGTCCACATTAAATACAATATATTGGAGTACCATATGTCTTTTAAAAGATATAAACATTTGCTAGATTGGTTTCAAAAATAACGTACTCCATACACATAATGCAAGTGACTTATAAAAAAAATCAAGAGTGAGAGTGTATTATGCGATTATATGCAATTAATATGTTAATATTAATAATATATAAATATTAATACGTACAATTGGATTATGATTATCAAAAAAAGAATAAATTGGTAACGGACAAGGTTCATTTATATTAAATTCAGAATAATATAATTTGAGTTTAAGCTCTCTGCCTCCAATATAATTGAAATGGAATTAATTTAAATAGAAACAGCATTTCTTATGCAACCAAAATTATAAAGAAACTATCCAAAGAGCCTTAATATTAATATTAAAATTAAATAATGTACATAATGTAAGAATTTATAGCAATTTAAATGTTGAACTACCAAACTAAAGAACTACCACTAAAGCTAACAATTTAAGAATCAACAACCAGAAACAATTACTGTACAGAATGGTTGAAAAATATGTGGTTTTCCAGCAATAAAAGTTAAAGCAAATAACATAAAATTTTCTATTTTATCCAATAATCATATTCCTATTAAGACAATAAGTTTAATGACTGAAATAAAATAGGTACATATAGTAAAATATATATGCTCCGAGTCTCAGATTCTATTCTATGGGCGTATTTACAAGAGCCGAGCAAGGAACATTGCATCAAACGATGAACCTTATTAGGTCATTTGCCCACAAAAAGTATTAAGCATTAGCGCACTTCAGCATTAGTGGGTAGTGGGTAGATATTGCTCTGCCATATTACTTCAAAAACTACCTTACTTCATCTTAACAAGATGTATTTTTCATCATACTGAGTATTCTTGTTATATTCTACAAATAGCTGGCTTTACTTTGCGCCATGAAGAGCTGATGGAACAGGTCTTCAATCCCTCAGTAGCCAGAAACTCGTCGACAAACAATGTTTTAGCCATCATTAAGCCAACAAAATTTACAGCATAATATAATGAAATTGTAAACCTCTTTAATGGTTATAATATTAATGGTTATAATAATTACCAGCATTGCAATCAGAGAAAGTTTATAGATATAAATTGTATACACTTCCTGAATTTCACCAGAGGAACATAGCTAACTAGGTACATAAGTAGGATTACTACTTTTAATGACAATGAATGAAAATGCTTGCCCTACTTTTAAGCATAGTATTACCTTCAGTTAGTATATAGACAAGTGTTTTAGTTACCAGCAGTAAAGAATAAATGACAATATTAAGTAAGAACTTCAATTTAAGAAATTGAGCACGCAGTGTGTTGCTAGAAACCATGACTTTGTAATGAACAAAAAAGTCGGAAAGACGCGACTCGAGGGGTATTCATATATATTATTTGTATGTAATATATTGTAAGTTTGTATGCCAAGTAAAAGTGACAAGTGTGTGGAATGAAAATCTGAAAATCTGGCATATAAAAGCCACAAGTCACCTTATGACTAACTGTCTCACAGCCATGTTCACTGCTGATGCATCATAAGTCATTGCCACCTTTCGCATTCGTTTTTCTTTCGAACCCAGATAAAAAAATCTACAGCTGCTGACTCTGGTTTTATTTTTATACGATATCGCACATACGGCTTTTTCTGCTTTTTATTTAACAAACATAATAAATTAAGAACAAAAAGAAAAACAAAAACAGTCGTGAAGTATCTGAAAAAATAAAAAATAAATCAACCTTACATTTTCTCAACTTCATGAGGAGCTTATGACTCATTTCGTATGGAATTTCGTAAAATGCATGATTATATGGAAAAATACTTGTTCATTTAATTTATTGAAATAACAAATAACAAACATAATTAAATGGAGTAAAGTGCATTTCATCAAGAATTTGGTAAAACAAATTTATTTTTTTCCATTCACCATCCATTCGGACTTATTTAATTTAACGGGTGAATTCTATTCCTGTTGTTTGCGAAGGTCGTTTTTTGAATCAAAAAAAAAAACAAAAATGGTACATTCTCAGACGTTACTTCTAAAATTTCTTTTAACGGCTGACAGTTCTTTTGGGTTCATTATAAGTCAAGAAACGTTGCTATAGAATTTTATTGACTTAAGAAATATTTTATTTAATTTATTTTATTATATTCGGATGCTCAAATATATTCCAGGCACATATATTTCAAAAGAGAGTCTGTCTTGATTTTGGTCTTTATGGATTTGTTTAACTTTAAATGTATGTCAAATTGTCGCCTATAAATAATGTAAATATAATAATGTCAACGTTCGTGATCGTTTATTGCAAATATTAGATATAAATTTAAAAGTGCGGTCAATGGAGTTTGGATAGACTTTTGAATGACTTATGCAGTGCCAATAAAGAGTGTTCGAGTGGATAGCGCCAAACACAAAAATAAAACTTATAATATTAACGTAAATAAATTATTATAGAGTTATAAAGTGCAAAGTTTTAGAGGTAATGATAAATATTGGACACAATATATATTCTTGATCAACCTTGATGAGATGAATAAATTAAGGCATATTCGCTATAGTATCGGCCTGACTAAAGTTTTGTCATTGAGGTTTCAAGAATTCTGGCAAATAAATTAGTAAATAGGAAAATAATGGTGGAATATAATCTTAAGAGACACTTTCTAACTACAACGATGATATACTGGGATTTACAAATATGAATATAAAAACTGTATTTTATAGTTTAGATGCATTTTATACCTCCGATATGGTTAGAAATTTTAGTAGACTCTGTAGTTCTTCAGTTAGACAGAAAACAAGGGTGCCCCTAATTCACAATATTTTGAGTGTTAAATATTTTAAGACTTGTGTACATTTAATTATTATAAAGCATACAATTTGTAAAAACTTTTTCGAATTCATGTATTGTACTATATAAAATTATTTGATTTATTTAAATTCAAAAATTTAAACATATTCAAATAAAATAAATATATTTTTTATGGTTAAATTTTATATGAGAAAAGCTAAAAAATTATATTGATCAATGATCAATATACACATATTACAGTTTGCACAAGATACATATTTAAACTTATTTTTAGAATATTAGGCGTACAATATTTAATATACTGCAACAAGAGTATATACATTAAAGCTTTAAAATACTTAAAGAATTTAGGAAAACATAAAATCACTTCAACTTATTCCTAAAAATAAATCATGGGTAAACGTATATATCTATAGATATATATAGCTTATAAGTATATAAGTGGGTAGAAAAAGACTATTTTGCGCTTCAGGAAAAAAGCTTTTCTAAATATTCTTCATTGCGAAATATGTATTAAAAGATGAAGGTGTGAAAATATATGAATACGGCAAAAATAGTGTCTAAAGTATGGGAATTATATTAGTGCTCATTATCGCACACAATATATTAAATACTAACTAATCTTAAAATTAAGATTAAGAAAATTGTTTTATATTAATATAAATTATTAAATAAATAAATTAAACTATTAAAATTAAATTTAATATAATGCTTGTTTTGCTAAGATTTTATGTTGCATTAGATTTATATTAAATAACTGCTTCAAAAACTATTCGATGGAAACCATTTCGGTTATACAAAATCTGTTAAGATACTGTTCTGTTTAATCTGTTTAAATGCAGTGATTATTTCCCTTAGGAGCCGTCGTTACGGTTGTTTATTTATTTATATTATATTTTACCTATATGTTGTCATGCTAACAACTGCACAACATTACACTTGATAAAATCTGTGTCATTTTGTAATTGAGTTAAATGCGGTTTGCACTATACTTCTCTTTAAACTATTTTAACCACTTCAAATAATAATTGAATTTAACTAAACTCTTGTATGATTTTATTTGAACAGCATGCAATTGAAAACCTTTCAGTTGCGGTTAATGACTGCTGACATGCAAAGTATGTTATCAATATAAATACTCGACTCGTATGGGATAGCCTTAATTTTTTTTTATAAAAATTTATTTCCAAATATTTGCAGTTAATATTGGTTTTGAATGGACCAACCCAACTGCAAAAGCATTACTTATAAATACAAATACATAATTTTTAGTATCCAAAACAAATCAACTTATAATTAGCCCACACTCTAAATTCAATTAATAATTTTATTAATTTTCCCATTCAAAATATATTTCTTTTAAATACAAAAGTATTAGGATTACGGAATCATACCGTTTTATTTCAAAATATTCATGTAATTTGAAAATAAATATAACATTCACTTATTTTATATATTCTTCTAATTTTCACATAATATATCATTAAAATTTAAATTAAATTTGCATGTCATTTTTTATTAAATTTATATATTGCTTAAACTAAAATAATAATATTTTTATATATAATTAATGGTGCTTGAATAATGGTGCTCATATCAACCATATGTAAAAACAATAAAAGAACAATATAAAGTATATACAAAAATATTTTTAAAGTGTTATTATTATAAAACATTAAAGGACATACTCTTGGTTTTATAATACTGTCCCTTTATCGAAAATATGTTCCTAAAAATAATACACTTAGGGTTGATCACAGTAACTTCAGTTAATAAACAAATTAAAAGGACAATAAAAATCCTTTTTGGAATTTCTTTTTATAATTTTTTTTATATATAGCTTTTATTTATTCCTTATAAGTGTAGAGTAAGCACTTTTCTATATATTGTTGCATATAAAATCACTCAAAAAAATATTATTTTTATTAATGGGCAAAATCGAATAAAATTTAAAATAGCCTAACGTTTTTTTTTTTTAACTGTAAATTGGCAGCACTTTTTGTTGTTCTTTGGTAATTTCGAATTAGTTGAAAATTAAACGTTTTTCAACAAAAAAAATTCGTAAATTTATTTTTTATAACAATATAACTTGAAATTATTATTTTCCTTTATATATTATTTGTTTTAATAATATTACTTACAATATTAAAACTTTTATCGGAGATATCCGCGACTTGAACGGATTGTGATGTTCAACTGAAAATTTTCTTAAAACGCTTAGACAATCTGCTGATTCGATCGTATTCAAGACGATAAATACTACTTTTGCTATTTTGTTTTGTATGGGTTCAAACAGTGTGTGTGTGAGTGCGCGCGCATCTGTATATTGTGCAATACAAATTCTTATTTGTGTTAAAAGTATTTTTATTTTACCACTGGCTCATTGCTGCTATTTTAAAATATGTTTCTGATTAAAATTTTCAAATTAAAAAGCAAAGCAAACATATTTACCTTACTTTTGCTGTATTTTTCTCTTGTATTAGTTTAAATGTGTGGGAGCAAGGGCGGTCGATTTAGTAAGTACGTTCGAACGAACGAATTTTTATTGAGTACAGAACAGCATAATTCAATTTGTGTCTTATTCTCTTCCCGTATTTTTTCCTAATTGTGAAGAAATCAATGCTCTCAATGATGAAGAGTGTTCAAAACTTATTTTAATTTAAGTTTCAAAACTAAGCTTTATATATAAAAGCTGCTAATTTATCCTTTCGTCTCATTTTACCTGTCATTCTTCGGAACTTTTTTCTTTCTTTGTATTTGTTTCACACAAAGTTAAACTTTGGTTTGTATCTGTAAATCTTTCATTATACATTTTTGAATAAAAATAATTTCCCCCTATTTTAATATATTATTCACGCATAGCTTTCTTCTCACAAATTCGTTATAATGTTTTGCAAAATTTATATACAGAATATTTAGAACATGTTGTTGGATATATTTTTAAATTTTAGTTATTGATATCTAAAATAATTACTTCACAGCCCCCCAGATTTTTGCTTATGTATTTTGTGTGTATATATAATTTCTATTATAGAAATATATTATGATTTTTTAATTTTCGATGCAAAATTTTGAAGTTAATTTTGTTATAATTATGTATATTAATCTTTAAGTTTTTACATTCTAACACAACCTAATTTTTTAGTATTTAAATTGAATAAAAGTTTGAATATTTATGTTTTTACATTCTAATTTACTTAACAAAAAGAGCCAGATAAATTTTAATAAAACTTCAAATAAGTTTTGCTAAAATGTTAAATTTTGTCTAATATTAGCAAAATTTTTTATAATCCTCACACAAAGTATTATTGAAAATATTTCATATACCTTATTAAGTTATCAAAGAAGAGTGTAAAATGTCAAAACGTATATTATGTTCATATAACTATTCTCATGTAAAGCTAGAATGGACCAACTGATCCAACCATACCTGTATATATTAACACAACCTAATTTTATAGTATTTAAATTGAATAAAAAATTTGAATATTTATGTTTTTATAAATGAATTTTAAAAATTTATCATGATGATCAAAAGTAGTTCTCCTTTATTAACTTTTGTTATATTAGAAATATTACAATAACTAATATAACCATTTCTATGATACTAGAATCTTTCAGCTATTTCTCGGAATCTATTCCTCTATAAACGAATTAAAGATGCAGGTTATCACGCTTTAATCCATTTGAAAATTCCAAAAATATGATAATATACCAGAGAAATTAAGGATGTGAAATGTTTAAACCTCAGAAATGATTGAACATTCCTTTGAAATAGAACCAACCTCAAGGATAAAGTAGCTGACCTTCAAACAACTGTAATCACATATGGCATCTTTCCAACTCTGCTTTGCAAAGGTATAGACCAGCTGGAATAGCATAGGTAATTATTATCTAAGAGATTAACATCCTCTTAGGTTCCCTATTGTATCCGCGTCAACTAAAAAAGATGCCAAAGTAGGGGTTTATAGACTGGTTCTAAAGTACTAAAGGTTCTAAAGTCAAGTATTATACAACAATACAATTATCTTTTAAGTATGTTAGAAATTTATGCGATAAACAAGACTGTTTGTTTCAAGTTTGTGCATAACAATCAGAAGCATAGAATAGTCATCCTAGCTGATAGCCAGGCATAATAAAGGTTTTTAATTGTCATCAGGTGATATTAAGAATGGTGATAAGCGGTCTTGAAAAGCTTAATATCTTTTTTTTCTTATAATTTTTTCTTATTCATTCACAAAGAAAAAAAGAAGTTGTGAATGTTATAGTTGGACAATCTACCAGGGTTATTACGAGTACAACTAAAATCTTTTATAGGGAATTTCAATCTTAACCGATTAAAGGGCTGCCTGCAACTAAATAAAAATAACGTAAGAATCATTACAGGAATTCTACCAGGTTTAATTATAACTTTATAAAACTCAGAAGCAAAAAATATCTTTACGTTATTCTAACGAACCTGAAAACACATTAAGTTTACCGCCACTAATACTCGTACAGAAAGGTACTTAATTTTAAAGTGTTCGTTTCACATTAGTAAATCTATTAATTTGTAAAAGACTTTTCTAATCCGTCATGCCGTTTGTATATTATTATATGCGATTTATAGAGTAGAGTGCTCTTAATAGATCATTCTTAACTTCTTTAAGAAAAAGTGCACTATCAGACTGAAAATAGAAGTAAACATATTAACTTCCTGCTTTACCAATGCCGTAGTAGTTACTTAATCTGAGATATTTTCTTGTATTATTTTCTTTGTAATGCGAACTAATAGTTTAGAGACGTGTTATTAAAAGAAATACATTTTCATGATTATTAAATATTTTGCCAGCTTTTTAAAATAACGGTTCTAAACTGTTACAAAAACATTATCATAATCTGAAAAAGTTTAGTTATTAAGTTGTGATAAATCTATATGAAGGGTTCTAACTTTACGTATTAAGTTAGTTAAGTTATTACTAACTTTATGAATTAAGAAAAAGAACAATGAAAAGGCATCTAACAGTAGCTGATCATGTTGTAAGGATACCGGATGACAGATTATAGTGTTATATTTTATTAATTACTTACCAGGAAACAGAAAAGATGACGACCATGTAATAGATAGTAATAGGTGAATAAATTTACAACATGTGGCATCTATGCCAGCAACTTGAAAAAAAGTTAAAAATCTATAAGAATGGGAAGCTGTTGAACAATAGGCGTACTTAAGAACGATGATAGAACTATTATAGTTTTGTTATATTATTTATCGTTATTACAGTCTATAAAATTATTATAATTAAAAACGATCAGAGTGAGAAAAGTGCTTTTTCAGTTGCGTTATAAATTCAATTGCCTATTTCTGCTATTGTTTCTTTTCACAAATTTCTTAATAATATAAATCACCAAAATCGCGCTTACGAAATTATAAAAAAATTATGTCAATTATTTTTTGTTTTAGTAACGATTTATAGAAACTGAAGCACTTTCTCAAGGCCATTTAGTTTCCACATAAATTTCTGATGCATAAATTGTGTCATAAAATTAGCGATACTTGTACGTACTCGGTCTATGAAGGAAAATAGACAAAAATGTTGAAACGTTGAACATTATGTGAAAAATTTTATTAATGAAAACTCTTTCCTTATATGGAGAACATGACTTCGACCATATATTGAAGATCTATCGTCGCAAATCTACTGTATATTAACACTGCACAGCAGCATTTGAAGTGCAAATTTAATGAAAATTTGTTGTTATTAAGTATTACTAACGATGCCTGAACACATTTGACTTAATTCCGAAAATAAAATGTTACTAAAATAATTTATTTAATGTCTGTTCTCGTAAAAAATATTTATTCAATAGATAATTGATAATTGCATCTTAAGAATTATATTTAATACTTTTATACTGGGGTGGGGTGGGATATTTTCCAAGAATACTAATTTTCTAAGCTCTTGCAACTGATCGTAACAGACTCATGAGAATCTTTATCCAGACTGCTGAATGCCTAGTTAAAGGATGACGTTTTAGTTAACTAAAAAATTCCAATTATGAAAAATACATATTAAATTGTATCACCGGATTATTTGAGCCATCATTTTGTCTCCTATTAACTTAAAGATCAAAAGATGTAGTGACAACTAAATGTCAGTATAAACAATCTTGGCATGCAGTTACAACAAATCAATTGCAATCGGTTGATATGAAAAATTACGAGCTATGCAAACTCCAATAAACTAAGAAATGAAAATTGGTTACTGGAATATAGAAGCTATATTACAATCAGACGAAAATTTGAGATCAGCTCTCATAATATAAAACGGTAATTCTTAAATGATGAATACCGGTGGTAAAATGGATTTCGCATAATGAAAACAGCTAAGTTATGCAATGATGCAATGATACACTACCTACATACTGCATTAACAGATGAAGAATTCTAACAAACCAAAACTGATTCATATTTATTTCCCAAGAATATTGATGAAAATTGTTTTTTTTTTATTCATTTATGCCGATGAACAGTAACTGAAATTAAAAACTTGTCAAGTCAAAATTTGAAATTGAAGATTTGGAAAAAAGAAAAGAATAGGTCTGTTTCACGAGTTACTCGTAGTAAAACTCGAGTAAAATACATGTAAAGTAAAAACTAAGAGTAAAGTAAAAAAAACTAATTACCCAAATTTTCATGGAACAGCTCTATGTAAAGTCTTTTGAGAACAGCTGTTTTCTAAAAAACAAAACAGAAATAGAAATTGCAAAATAAGGGCGCGAAATAAATTTTGAAAAAAAAGAGTTTTGTAATAATAAGTGTAAATATTTTTAAATACTTTTTATTTTTGTAAAGTAAGTCGAGTAACTCTGTGTACACGACTACGAGTAGTTCGTGGAACAGACCTAGTATTTAGAAATTTAGATTACAAAATCAAGTGAGGGTTATTATCAATTATAAAGTATAAAAAAGATGCAGTAAGCGATAAAAGAGTATTGTTAGATAATATGTACTTAATACTTGGGTGCTTATTGTATGTATCCGTTACCAATCGACCAGACCTTCAATAGGTACCTGAACTTTGCCACATAAAGGCTTCATCGCCAACACAAAACAAGCGGAATGACATAAAGCAATTTCTGCGATATTTTCGCGTGACAACAAATTTTAAATTGATACTTGCAAGTAAAGAAAATAAGGATATTACATATATAGTACGGCTACACAGACGCAAATTAACCTAAAAGTCGAAGCGACATAAAACAACAGTAGTTATGTGTTTATTGAAAATGGTACTACAGTTAACTTGTCTTGCGGCAAGTAAAATAGCGTAGCATTATCATCAACAGATCTGAAATTTATTGAACTATCAAAAGCGCATAAAAACACATTTGGCTCAAACGATTACGTAAGAACTTGGATCCAAATGCAACATCGTTTGTCCTCTATTTAATATAACTCGATCACCTCTACCGTTCTTGTTCTCGTAGCCAAATTGTTATATTCTTTATTTTTGACATTCATGTTAGCATTATTAACTTGAATATATCACATTTACGAATTGAATTGTTTTCTATCTAGCTACCTAGAAGTGTCCACGGATGCAACATAGACGAGATTTACTATTTAATTACCTTTGCAAATAGCGGCTCCTGATATTCTGTGACATTTGACCTCACCATTATTGCGACTCTCATGAGTTTTGCGTATTCCTACTTAGCGGTTTTATTTTAATTTTCATTAATTAATTTTTACTGTTCAAATATTTTTAAAAGAAGTTAGTTTAAATCTGTGCAAAAGTCTTATCAGTTAGTGTATTTGTTTAAGTTGAAAAAAAAAAAAATTGAGAGTACATGACCTGGTTTTATATACCTTTCATTAATAACTCCAAATGTTCACAGACAAATCGTTCTGTTAAAAAACAATCTGCATCACTGAATTACATTGACAAACGTAAAAGAGATATATGAAAATTAAACTAAATTGGTACCGAAAACTAACAAATTCTGAATAATACATAAATTTTGATTCCCTTTATCCTTTTCATGTAAATTGAATCACAGCATTAAAGTTGATCCGACGTATGTTTATCATAATAATAATAATATTTTAACCAAAAAGAATCTCTCCATCAAATTTTTTAATTCTTTGCTTAAAAAACAAAAACTACTGAAATAAGTAAATCGGACCACCAACAGAAATTATTCACACCAATGACTTACATTCCTGGCTATTCTAAAAATTTCCAAAAATCAAATCACTATAACAAAATAAAAAATTTGTTTAATAAAACAAAAACGCCCACAAATAAGATGAACCAATTTAATTTTTTACATAAAATTGTCTATAGAAGCGCTAGTGCCTACAACTAAAAATTAACTTCCATCGAGAATCGATAATTGTATAAAATTGTATGTAAAATAAAATGATCATTACTAAATTATTCGAAGTAAGCACTAAATTAAAATTAAATACTATCTATTTTTCACTATAGAAATAATATGCACATATATATAAACTCTATGCTCCATGTAATAGTGAAGACGTTTAATTTATTTGATTTTGATTTTTAAAATTTGAAATTTGAGAAACTTATATTATCTAATAAGAAAATAACTCTCTAAATTATTTTCCTCACATTAAAAATGTATAAATAATTGATAAAATTATATAAATAAATGCTTTACGCATTTAATAAAAACATTTTGAATATCAATACATTATTTTTAATTCAACCTATTTACCTTAATAATAGGTAAATAAGATTACTACTATATATACATATATATGTATTTTTACAAGCTTTCATATAGTTATCTACGTAAAAAAATACTTTTTATAAATAATTAAAAATAATCACACCCCTTAGGGCCATGTTATGCAGAGTGTCTCGGGCACAACATGAGTACAATTGTTGTTGTTTTCAATGTAAATTTTAAATTTGAGAATGAGAAAAAATACAATATGCCCGTTCAAACTTCGGCATGAGAGCCGGCGTATTTGTGGCCCGGCACTAAGACAAAACAGTGTTGTTTAGTAAAAAATTTCAAAATTTGCGCCTTTTAGGAGCAAATTACTACAATTCTAATACGTTTTAGAGAATAAATGACAATAAGCAACACAGCCTTTTTTAATAAGTTGCTATTAATATAATTATTACACTTTCCGATTTTAAAGAAAGGCTTAAGTACTGTTTAGTACTATTAACAATTATTTAATTTAAATTTAAATAATTTAAATTTAGGCACTACCAAGAAGTACCACGAAGTACCAAGAAGTAGTAAAAATACAAAATTGGCAATACTGATGTGACACTTTGCACAACACACATTTTCGGCATAGCCCGAAAGAGCGAATTTTGTCGTGCCCAAGACACACTGCATAAAATTGCCCTTAATCTGACTTTAGTGGGGTGTAGTCACACCAATTTAAAACATGTGTCAAAATTGTAATAAAAAATAAATTTTCGAGAGAAAATTCTGTCCGTATTCTCAAAAAAAAAGTTATCTGTGTTCTTATATGATATTCTCTGGTATATAAATGTCGTTAGCAATTCAGCTGATTAACCGTATTCTCAAGACTAGTGTGTAATATTTTGTTTTATATACGTTATTTTAATATCAGGCCTTTTCTTTAGTAAGCATATCACAAAAGAACAACATAAAATAAACATTACTTTTGATGGCTATTCTGGAAGAATTGGTAAATTTGTTTGGCTTATATATGCAAAACACGTAATAAAATTTAAAATAAAAATTTTAAAAATGAATAATAATTCTTTGCAATTATGGATGAAAAAAAATTTTTTTTTATCCAAGATTGTGAATAAAATTTGTATTTTCCGGCTTTTTCAATGTTGACAGAAAATAGTAGTAAATTGAAAACTATTAGTATTGTTAATCAAATATTTGTTGACAGTTAACTAGAAATTTTGTACATAACTTCCAAAAATCATTCACAATAGACGAATTATTAGTCTTACCAACTATGTGATTTGAGCTACTTATTATTCGAAAACTTTTATCCAAAAATGATAAATAAGTGCAATAAATAAATGAATAAATATTTACATAAGTCCAATGCAAAAAATCCCAAGGAAATTACAATTTACTTTACTATCAATTTACTCGAACTCGCATACGGCGTAATGCTATGTTCAGACAGCCAAATTTCCTTAGTTTCGGAAAAATGAAACTAAGTTAGTTTCGAAAGTGTTCATACTGCCCAAATTAAGGAAATCATATGTTTTTTGTTTACATATGGAATTTAATGTTGATATGCCGCTTGTAAAAAAAATTATAACTAGAAACTTTCGAAATGTAGGAGGGTTGTTGCAAATGCATTTGGACACTTAAAAGCACGATTTCGACGAATAGGAAAGGGTTTGGACAATAGAATTAATAATGCAAATATAATTGTGAGTGCTTGTTGTGTGCTGCACAATTTTTTAAATGAAAACGACCACATTAATGCACAATGGTTAAAAGAGCTGAAAAATATTGATAAAAACCAACATCCTGATTATTATTATCTTCATTACGTTAATTCCAAATACCTGAATTTTGAGGTCATGTTATTTATTTTCGTTTGCACTTCTTTGGGATTGAGCATAAACCCGAGTTGATTTAATGCATCGCTGATTTCTTTATGCACATGCCCGTTCTTGCGTGCACTACGAAAGCCTTCCATATTGCACTCCAAAACCTCCAAAAGTGCATTTTCTGCTGCTTGGGTCCAACCGTACCTTTCTTCTCCATCGCCAATGCTTAACTGTTTAAATTTTATTCAAAATATTTTCCCGGTTTTATTAAAGTCAACTGTTTTTAAAAATACATGTCACTTTTTCGTTATCTCAATTTTATCTTTTGCTTAAAATTTGTTTTTAACATAGTTGCATTTGAAAATTCCCTTAGTTTCATGCTTCGTTTCAGCGAAATTAAGGCTATTTTCCTTAGTTTCGTTTTGACATTGAAACTAAGTTTTGTATGGAAAAAACAACTTAGTTTCGCTGAAACGAAGATGAAACTAAGATTTTTGCGAAACTAAGGTGTGTCTGAACAGCATATAAGCCAGCAGTGAGAAAATAATGTTGTTTTGCGTACATTTCAATCAGTATAGGCCAGCAACGTGCTGTTTTTGCCATACTTGCGAACCATCGAAAACACTTATTGTTACATATATTTATATAAAAACATAATAGAAGTGCAATTGTGATACTTAAACACAATGGTTATAAGACATATATACGGTATTCACGAAACACTGGTTATCGGATTATGTGGTTATGAAATTAAAAATAGTCTATGTGCAATGCGAACAGATTTTAACGAGAGTTATCTGGTTATTTTTATACAATCAGCTGTTCTTTTTTTCCGTAATTTCAGAGAAATTTCAATTTAAATTTAAAAATCAATTGTATACAAAATACCTAAAAAAAAACAAACACTTTATAATTTAATTTTTAAATTATTTTAATAAATCTGTTTTACGCAAAAAAATATTAAAAATATAATAAAAATGTAACATATATTATAAAATATAAAATATGTATAAAAATATATGTATAAGAATATACAATTTGTTTGCGAACAAAACCAGCTGTAATTGTTAGTGATGCCAAATTTAAATTCACAATTTGTCGATCCATTCGGTGAAATTCATTTTTTTTTGTGTAGCCATTTGCATAATTTTTATATTATTTTTCAACACTAAAATAACCACATAACCACATAATTTGTAAATATAGGTAGGGATCGCGTAAGGTCGTTACATTTATTTAGTACATTTTGTTGTTGCTTATTTATATTTATATTAATGAGTGACCGTTCACATAATAATGAGCTCATTTATGCAGCTGACAGAACTCATTTTATGGTAAATCATCATCATTAGTGGCTATGATAAGCAAAACCGCCTAAATGAGACAGTGTGATTATGCTATAAGATACCCATATATGTTGGCCAAAATATTGGTCAACAATATTGGACATATGTATGTCCAATATATCAATATTATTTTCAGTAAATAAAATACAATTTATATATAAATAAACCGAATGTAATTATTTTTAATAAAAATTAAATGGACATCATAGCCCACCAAAATCAGTAAATTTAAACCAATTTTCTGGTCATTGAATTCATCAATTTTTTAAATAAATATTATAAATGTATACAAACATAGCACAATCTTTAAAAAAAAAGTTATTAAAAACTGCTTATAACACAAAATTCATTAAATATTTGCTACACAAGAAATTACTACCTTTTTAACAAATTTGTTTTAAGTCAAAAACCAAAATTGCGGTATTTATTGCGCTCATTGCCTATAAAATATATCTTAAGAGTGTATTATACAACAAGTTGAGTTCCATATTCGGAACAACAGAACAGTGTCGCATCACATTAAACTCACGTTGATTATTTTCCTCAAAACAGCTGTTTGATTTTAAAAATTGAACTTCACTATTTTGTTGACAAGTTGTGTACAAAATGAGCAGCAAACGAAATAATTGTAGAGGAAAAAGACGTGGTAGCCATTTCAAAAATGTGAAATCTAATCGGAACTGTGAACGTAATTTGGCTGAACGTGAATGTGAATTAGCAGAAGACAGTGACGAAAGTTCAACTAGCAGTTCTGAGGCATCATGTGACATAGAAAGCCATGGAGTATCACCTAATTTTCCTGTTGCCATGTGGGACCTCAATCATTGTGATCCAAAAAAATGTTCAGGCAGAAAACTGTCACGTCTAGGTTTAATTGAAAACTTACGTTTAGGGCAGAAATTTTCTGGATTAGTGTTAACGCCCGTAGGTGTTAATTGTGTAAGTCCTGCTGATCGCGATATCATCGTTACAGCTGGTGTAGCTGTAGTTGACTGCTCTTGGGCAAAACTTGACGAAACACCATTTAGTCGTATGCGTAGCCCCAATCCACGTTTATTGCCATATTTAGTAGCAGCTAATCCCATCAATTATGGAAAGCCATGTAAATTGAGTTGTGTTGAAGCCATTGCGGCTACACTCTACATATGTGGTTTTAAGAGAGAAGCGCAATGGTACATGGGTAAATTTTCATGGGGCCACTCATTTCTTGAATTGAATGACACACTCTTAAATAAATATGCTTCATGCAAGTCAAGTGAGGAAATACTTAAAGTTCAAAATGAATATTTAAACGAAGAAATATCTGCTCGAGAAAAACCCAAAGACTATCGCGACTTTTATCCAACAAGCAGTAGTAGTGATGATGAGTCCCAAAATTAAAACATCAAGAATAACGAATAAATTACATCAGAAACATGTTTGAAAACAGACTTAAGTAATTAATAAAATATGTAAGATGTGTGTTACTAAGAATATATATATATATATTATATAATAATATAATCGGATATGAAGAATTAACATAATAAATAAAACAAAGCACTTTTACCATTAATTAATTGTTGAAAATTTTTATTTTAACATAATATTTTGTTAGTTACGTTCTTATTCTAGCCATGTAAAGAGTGGATTTATAAGTTGTCTAATGTATAAAATGTGCCCTTATCATATTTTCACAATAGTCAGGGTAGCTTTCCCAAAGTGTGGAAAGCATAAAAGCATTGTTAATGAATTTTAAACATTTTAAAATTCAATAAGACATATTTCTACAATTTTACAAGTACCATGATTAGAGATTATTTAATGTTCGTCAAAAATTTCCATCAGATGTTAAAATAATTTAAAATCATTGAGTATTACGATGATATTCCGTTGTCACATTTGTAAAATTCGACATATTAAAATATGTTGCACTGTTTTTAACCAAAAACTTAAGAAAATCATGTATTTGTACTAAAAGTGCTTGCATCGATTTTTCATCTAATGCGGAAAATCCGAGCATCGATCCCAACTTTACAAATAAGCGAAGTAAGTGAAATGAGCCATACAACTTAGATAATGGTGTATCTGGATTCTGTTGCAGAACTTCAGCATATTGTGGTCGCTCAAATTTATACAAAAGCTGCGATCCAAGCATGACATTAAAATATTCAATAACGCCAGTTAGTACATCATTTATTACTACTTCTTTAGAAGCATTTGTCGATTTAGAATTTTTTTTAAAAGTAATATATTGATCAACTATATCTTGAACTGTTATCTTTGCTGGAATAGCAATCAGTTTATGTTGCCGTGTGACTGCATCCCAATCGTCTGCAAGACATTGCTTTAGCTCATCAGGTATTTTAATTTTAACTTCCACTTTAGAAAGAAACGTTTCTTCAGTTTCTACGTGTGCATCAAAACGATTCACAGTGCCACTATTCGTTCCAGAACTACTACTTGGCAATACAGCATTAGCGTTACTGGATTTTTCAATAGCACTGGAAGTTGAGCCCCCACGTTTCTTTTTATGTGATTCTTCTTTTATTGATTCATCTTTTGATTCGTCTTTGTTATCATCTTTTTTGGATGATTCAAATTCCTTTGCACCGTTGTTAGGTGTAGTTTTAGAGCGGTTTAAACGACTGGAGGAAGCATGTGTAGGAGCTGAAGTAGCAGTAATTTCTTTTGAGGGTGTTGAAGCCCGTGATTCACTACCTCCACTGCTGACAGCACCATCCTTCGCTGTTGTTAATACAGTTTCACCCTTCTTTCCTTTTGGTGTTGCTGTAAAAATAAAAGTTAACAAACTTCTTTTTGTTTTATTTTTAACTAACCCTTTTTATTTTTGCTTGCTGTTGAGGAATGCTGCTTAAAGACTTCTTTTTGCCGTTGAACGTTGGCGTCATTGTACTTAAGAACACGGTTTTCTGGTACCCATTCGTCCCAACTGCAGATTATTATAATATGAATATTTTCGAACATTACAATATATAATAAACATACTTTTTATTCCAACCAGCATAATGTATGTAATATTTGATTTGTTTATCCTTATTTACAGAGCATTTTAATGCTTTGGCTTCATATATTAAAGGACCATGGAAACATAGTACTTTTTCGCCTAATTTATTACAAAATTGCAAAATTTAAAAGAAAATTTGAATAAATTTTATCAATATATCACCTTCGGCGAATTTGTATTTAGGTGTCATATCCTTTTCTGAAGTTATCTTGAATACCTTTAATTCGATTTGTATTATATTAAAAACTTTCCTTTTTACTTTGTTATAACAACAAACTATATCGATAGATTTATAGCGGCAGTGTTGCAAAACGTAATAAATTATTTGAAATTATACTAATGTATACAATGAATGTAACATAATTGTGTTCTTAATTAAAACATTTGTGTATTCACCACTAAGATTAAAAATATATTTATACCAAAATCGATGTAATTTTTTAATAAGGACTGTTTAACACAAATACAAAAATATTTAATTAAGTCCGTATTCAATATCAGGCGCTAATAAAACTACGTATTAATTTTACATGAATATTGCTTACATGACATTAAGTACAGTAACAAACAGTTTTTTAAGGATCCTTCAATTAATAAGAAAGAATGGAACTGCTCACTTTTTCACCATCTTAGTGTTTTTTGCAGTCATTACATTTTAAGATTAAATACAATTGCATTATAAACCCTGCTATGCCATTAACTACGCCGGTAGTAATCTCAGTTAAACGGCTTGGGTCACTGAAATAACTGTTTTCAACTAAAGAAGTCATTATTATCGCATTTTTCCAAATCCATAATAGCTTACGCCACTGTTTCATTTATTTATCTCACATGATTTTCTTAATTTTATTTGCAGAACTAAGATTTAAAGCACCAATTTGACGCATATACAATTCTGTGCTCAAGTGTTCAAAAAGACAAAAAGATTTACAATATATCACATACAATAAATATATAATTCCTATATATATATATATATATAATAATAATAATATAAGATTATATATATACTATATATATATATATATTATATACTATATTTATATTTTCACAAGGACAAGGTACAAGAGCTTCTTAGGTATACAGCTAGAATAATTTTATAATATATTATTTATTGTTTTAATGATCAAATGTTTCTACTGATTATTTTTATTTTTGAAACGAACCAATTAATCAGTTGTATAAATAATATTTTCACCAATATTTTGACTATAATTTTATATTATAATTTTAATATTATATTTTTATAATTTTTTATTGGTGAAAATATTATTTATACAACTGATTAATTGGTTCGTTTCAAAAATAAAAATAATCAGTAGAAACATTTGATCATTAAAACAATAAATAATATATTATAAAATTATTCTAGCTGTATACCTAAGAAGCTCTTGTACCTTGTCCTTGTGAAAATATAAATATAGTATGTGAAGAAGTTAAAAGTTAAACATTTTTGAAATACATAAAAATTTCTACAAACCTTCTTTAATTATGAAGCATGTACGTTTTTAGTACAAATTCACAATTAATATATATATGTGAACATAATATGTGAAAGAATAGTATTCATTTATTAAGTAAGTTAGCAACAGGGTTTGAATTGCTGTGACTATTTTCTAGCAATTATTTTTGACTATGAAAATAAAATAAGCAAAATTCAA